>NC_057851.1:28773601-29128644 GCF_015237465.2 Chelonia mydas | reverse complement strand
AATTAAAAACAAAACAGCCTGACTCACTCCCAGAACAAAATCTACCTTATTAAAAAGAGATTTCCAGAAATGTCACAAATACAAAGTTCTGTGTTCGAACCTCGTATAATTGGTATCAAATTACCGGTAACTTAACCTTTCAGAGATTAACATAATGACACAGTTGTTCCTGCCACACTATTAGTTAGTTATCTTTTATTTGTGTCAAATCTTTCCTCCTGATGGATCCCAAAGACCTTTACAAACTCAGCCAGAGACAAAATGTGCTTAGGGCACCAAATACATCCAAGAGCAACTATCGCCGGAGCAACTCCAGTGTAACCCATTGCTAACATTCACCAACCAATGGAATGCTGCCGTCTTGGAGATGGAGATGAAGCACAGTAGCTGCTTAATGGCAAACAGCAACATTACACAACAGGTTAGGACAACCTGCCAAGGCTTTATCTAGCGTGTGGCAGGGTTATTCAACCCTCCCATCCATCCTGCCAAGTAATTCAGCCCCACAACTCAGTGCCTGAGTGAGAACCTCCAAGGCAGCTAAGAACATAGTCATGCTTGTGCTCGGTCATATCTTCCGGCACGGATCTCTGTGGTTTGGCTACTGCAGCTGAGAGATTCTGCCTCCAGTGCCAAGTGGTCTAAAGCTGCTCTCACCATCTGCTTTGTTCCTGTGGAGCGTAGCTATCTTGAAAGGTCAGGGAGGAAGAGGTGGTTTCTTGGGTAGCGAGGTCTCAATCTTTTAAAGGTATTATAGATCAAGACCAGGACTTTGAATCATATTCTGAAGTGACTGGGAACTAGAACTGTGCAAATAATAGGTTTTTTCAGTGCACGGGCAATTTCAACAAATCATCATAATAAAAATATCAGGTTTTTTTCAAAATTTTCAGCCACTCGAAAAGTAAAACAAAATGGTTTTGAGTTGATCACGTTTCATTTTGACATTTTTTAAATGAAACTGAAATTTTGATCAATTTAAAAAAAATAAAGTTAAAGGAAATTTTGAAACAAAGTTATTTCAAACTAAAATACTTACACATTTCATTTAGAAAATGCTTAAACAAAATGCAAATATTTGGATTTTCCTCTTCTTTTTTTTTTAAACTAAATCAATCGGATGAATCTGACACAAATTCACAAAACATTTCAGGGTTGCTGGAGCTATACTTTTTGCCAGCTAAAAAATTTTACCCAGCTCTCCTGGGAACATTTGGAAAGATAGGCTGTGCTTGTGCTGGCCTGTGCTAGTGATGTGGTGTGCTGTTCTGTGTTGTAGCTACTTTAGTCTTGAGGTGGTAATGTTCCGCGCTAAGATCGGTAACCTATCCAGGAGGAGCTTAAAACATGGGCCACAGACATTAGCTTGGTCCTTGTCTGGGAAGAGGAAGCACAGTTTCCCCATCTCTCACAAGCAGTGAGAGATGGGAAAAAGCATTCCTTGTTACTCCCACAATCTGCATGTCCCAGAGTAGTAAGGAGTCCTGCCTGACACCAATGCTTTGAAATGTCAACAGGCCTGTGGTCTGTGCCCTCAGTCATTGGTGAGGCTAGAGGGCAGTAAGTTCTGAGTTTTCCCCCCTCCCAGTGTCACTGCTACTGTCATAACTTATTTGAACTTAAGCTAAATGCTCTTTATTATTCTTCTGATTTCTTCCAGGCATTCAGACATCTTGGCAGTGACCTGAACTCTTGCTCTTGACAGTTAAGTTTAGGGTAAAATTGTCAAACATGCCTGCGTGACTTAAGAGCCTAAATACACTTCAGTAAGACTTAGGCTCCAAAATCACTTAGGCACTCTGAACAATTGTATCCTTAGTGGATATTAAGCACACACATAAGCAGCTAGGTATGCAAAATGAGTTTCTAAAGCCAGATTTATTTTCAGAAAGGGGACTGAAATGCTTAGTGCAAATGGAAATAATGACTGACCTTTTCACACCTCTAACTCAGTAATTGTGTATTTTAGCTCTCAAAATTCCTTTCTGACTGAGATAAGTCATTGTTATGGACTAATCTAATGTCTGAGTGCCTGATAGAGCAATTCTATTCAACTGTGCTGTGTTGAATATACTGTTTCCATATATACGTACTTCAACATGCCTTCAAGAGGCCCAAAACCTACCACTAGTAACTGAGTTGGTCATGGTTCAAAAGCCATTTGTGATGTGTATTTAGAGCCTGATGAGTTATCAGCCTGAGTGCTCCGAGCCTGATGAGTCATTTGAGATAATTACCTGGAAATCCTAAGGGTCCAGCCAATCCACAAGCAAGGGTCTAACCATGTGATCCCAATGCAGGTATATAGGCTCCTAATGAAAGCATCTATCCCTATCTGCTCAATGTTGCTACCTCAGTGAGGGTGCTCTTTGCTATCTGGTAGTTCCCTCCTGCTCACTTACCCGGCTGTTCTGAACCACTGTTGAATATGTTGTATGCATGTATGTCTTTGTTATGTCCTCCAGTGAGCATGCAAAGGCAGAGTTTGTGTGCAATTAGCATAGTTTGAAAAATGATCCATTAATATTGTATCCATAGAGCCACCAAAAATTGCTCTCCGTTATTCTGCTTAAAACCAACAAAGGGCTAGATGTTGGTGGGGGGTGGGACATGGACAATTACCATAGGATCACATGAGCAACAAGAGGAAAATCTGCTTAATCTTAGATGTCTAAACACAAATGCAAAGAGTACAGGGAATTTTTTTGAGAATTTTTATGAAAAATGTTCCCTCCCCGTCCCCAGCTCTAATTTTCAACAGCTCATTTTGAAAAGCCCAGGATTGGTTAGTTACTTATCTAATTAGGACTTGAATTCCAAATTATTTCCTTTCATTCAGATGAAGCAAGTCCATTCCATTCTTAGAATCATTATCTCATCTTTAAGATAAACCTCTCCAGGTGAAGCAATGCAATACTGATCACATTCTTCAGGCAAGTCATTCTTAGTTGGTTGTTGACTCCAAGCTGCCTTAGACAGCTGAGAATCAATATCTGCTAAGTTGTGTTGCTGTGTTTAATTAAGCTCATGCAAACCTGCCAGCACTGCTGATATATGACTGCAGTTTCTTCTGGCTTTTTCTGCATATTGTACCCCGTACTGATGATGCACTATTCAGACCAGAGGATGTACAGAGGAGGCCTTCTGTGTTTCTGTATCACTACAAGCTGTGAACAGGTCAATTCTCACAAACTAAACAGGGGTCAGTACTTGGAGGGGAAAGTCTAGGTAAACCAGTGCTGTAGGAAGTGGAGACAGTGATTCTATAGATGTATATTTGTATTAGGCAGCACTGTTCTGCTAGAGTTTCTGTCTTTTGGATATCTAAAACCAAGGTCCTGACTGACTGTATTCATTAAAGATTCCATGGCACTCTTCACAAGTATATGGGTTTTAAATGTAGTGTCCTGGCCAAAGTCTAGCTTGGTATTACATTCTGCCTGTCTACATTCTCCCTGCAGTTTCAAGTGAATACAGTATCATTCACTCACTGTTTTAAATTGTTGTGTAGAGCTGATAGGGCAGAGGTGGGCAAACTTTTTGGCCCGACGGCCACATCGGGGTGCAAAACTGTGTGGAGGGCCCGGTAGGGAAGGTTGTGCCTCCCCAAACAGCCTGGCCCCTGCCTCCATCCACCCCATCCCACTTCCCGCCCCCTGACTGCCCCCCTCAGGACCCCCAACCCATCCAACCAGCCCT
This sequence comes from Chelonia mydas, assembly GCF_015237465.2. Lineage (NCBI taxonomy): Eukaryota > Metazoa > Chordata > Testudines > Cheloniidae > Chelonia > Chelonia mydas. The sequence continues at coordinate 29,124,945 of NC_057851.1, read as the reverse complement.
GCTCCTTGTCCCCGACCGCCGCCTCCCGGGACCCCTGCCCCAAACCACCCCTCCCGGACTCCACTTCCTATTCAACCCTCCCTGTCCCCGGACAGCCCCGATCCCTATCCACACTCCCGCCCCCTGACAGGCCCCCTGGGACTCCCACGCCTTATCGAACCCCCCCTGTTCCCCGTCCCCTGACTGTCCCCCTGAACCTCCACCCCATCCAACTGCCCCCTGTCGCCTGACTGCCCCCCAGAACCTCCTGCCCCTTATCCAAACCCCCCCCCTCCGCTGCCGCTACCTCCTTACCATGCCATTCAAAGCAGCAGAAGCTCGCAGCGCCACTGCCCATACGGAGCCAGCCACTCTGCCCGTGTCGCTGCGGGGGAAGGGAGACAGCAGGGGAGGGGCCGGGGGCTAGCCTCCCCTGCTAGGAGCTCAAGAGCTGGGCGGGATGGTCCTGCGGGACGGATGTGACCCACGAGCCGTAGTTTGCCCACCTCTGTGATAGGGCCTGCGCAGCAGTTAACTGCTGGTCCTGGTTCAAGCCAAGAATACTTATGTTAGACCAGATCCTCAAAGATTCAATGATTTCAGTGGACGTTAGGAGCCTAAATACCTTGTGACAATCTGTATCATAAGCACTATGCAAGTCTCCCCATGTATCAAACCCATTGTCCTGCAACATCCCTGCTTTTCTAGACCCTAATTAGAGCAACCCAATTGGCTGTAATCTGCACAAATATCTGACACCCTCACACTCATTATCACTTGTGACGAAGGCCAGAATTAGAATTTGCTCTCCAGAATGAGGAATTAGTGCATTGCCAAGCCCACTAACAAATCTTCTTTGGGATCAACTTGTGCCATCTAGTTTATATTCATGACCTTGTTTCAAAAAGCGCTTCAGTGTGTCAGTTTCATTTTCCTATCCTTTTGTCACATCTGGCCTATGACTGAATTGCATCGCTTTTATCTGGTGCTCTTGTTTTCCTTCATGTTTTACTCTCTGCCCTTTTGGGGATAGAACTGTAAATAGAAGCTTCATTTTGCCAAGAAGAAAGCTTGGAGATAAAGACAGAGAATAGAGCTGAAAATTTGACTCACCAGTGTGTCTTCTCGGTGCTTGTGTAATTTTATTAGTCATATGCATAACTGTTCAGATGAGGCCATAAGGTCTATCAACACTTCTGAGTACGCAATATGTGATGTTAACTTGTAAGGTCCATGTAAGCCTGTTGGTATGGCTACGTATCATTCGACATGAGTGTACTGCACTGCCAGCATTAGATTCTTGCTTACCCTGGTCTGATGGGTGAGGTGGGAGAGAGCTGTGAGCAAATATACTCCAAGACAGTGTACAGGAAGTGTCCCATGATGACTCACATTTCCTGCAGATCTGTCTCTCCGAAAGTGAGTCATTAGAAGAAGAATGCGAGCCCTCTTAGGGTTAGCTTTTTTTAGCAAGGTAATCACTGGCATTAAACTTGTGTATAACCAGTTCCATTCTATCAGAGTCGCTATTGTGCCAACATAAAATAAGTGTTCAGATACTATAAGCATCTGCCTAGTGCAAATATAAGAAGGAACCAAAATCTGATATTCTGAATAAGGAGGCCTACGCAAGATTATGGATTTATGAAAGTACCAGCCATTTATGTTACAGTGCAGGGCTTTTTAAAAAAAAAAAAAAATCGGAAGCTGAAGGTTTCTGTTTCGCTCCCTGCTTGAATGAGTGACATCTTTAAATATCATGGGCCAGACTGCAGCGGGCTCTTGGTTCTTGTTCTCAATGAGACTTCTCTTCCTTGCGCGTTTGAATCACACATGCAGTAGCCAGCCACAACTGCTGAGCACTGGCAGAGGTTCCTCCTGGTGTTCTCTATCGTGCACGCGCATAGAATATAATTGTGTGTGTGTGTGTGAGAGAGAGAGAGACAGAGAGCGAGAGAGAGAGAGAGAGATTCTTATCAATGTGCATGGGAACCACATACTACAAGGAAACTTATCTTATTTTCCCATTTACCCATCCCCTTGCCGACACGGCACACCCATACTGTACATTCTTTCCCACCTTCACTCTTTACTTCCCTGAGTCACTGGTATGAAAATGATTCATCGCATTGTGCATATGTGTCTCTCTCACGATGTAGGCATTAATATATCAGTAGCTTTAGAAATATTTGATAGGGTGAACATTTACAGCTAACAGAGAGCAGAATGTGAATAAACAGACGACTGAAAGTCATGATTGAAGAGTGAGAACTGAACCTCAGCAAAGGCATAAAAATTCACTGTAGCTCCTTTAAAAGTCTCTCTCTCTCTCAACCTGCATCCGATGAAGTGAGCTGTAGCTCATGAAAGCTTATGCTCAAATAAATTGGTTAGTCTCTAAAGTGCCACAAGTACTCCTTTTCTTTTTGCGAATACAGACTAACACGTCTGCTACTCTGAAACCTGTCAACCTGCTACAGTAATCAGAAGATAAATTCATATTCATAAATACATCATTATATAATGTGCAGTGAATTCATTAAAGTGAAATGACAGGCTCTTGTAGGAGCTGAGATGAGAAATGAGAATTACTAATGAGTTAAACTTTTTAATTCAGTAAGATCTCGGAAGACTCTGGCCACACCAGTGTTCTGGCGTGATATCAGTAGGACTTCAGGCTGTGACCTTGCTAACATGCTAGCATTTCAAAGGGCAGGCAAAAAGTTTGGTTAAAATTGCTTGTATAATAAATTTACCAGACCTTCCATCTTTTGACTTTCAAATTAACAATCAAATGAATAACATGATGTTTCATTTTGCATTCTGTTCTGTCCTGCAGGGCAGAGCTTCAGTGCACGGCTTAGCAATGAAATCCATCTGGTGTAATCATTTTATACTGTCATGCACAGTAGGTGAGAAAAGTGTAATTCTTTCAATGTTTCAGTGGTTTACTGCACTGTTTGGAATAAGGGTTTTGATGTTGCATAAAACCCTTTTAGACTTTGGATTTCATTGAGATGACCAGAGCTGAACATTAAAGACGGTACAGTGAGGTTTATTTTTGTACCCTTACTACAAGTAGTTGTGTATGTCAGTAAGAAAACAAAAAGAAAAGGAGTACTAGTGGCACCTTAGAGATGAACCAATTTATTTGAGCATAAGCTTTCGAAAGCTTATGCTCAAATAAATTGGTTCTTCTCTAAGGTGCCACTAGTCCTCCTTTTCTTTTTGCGAATACAGACTAACATGGCTGCTACTCTGAAACCAGTAAGAAAACAGTACATTTTAATCCACGCTGCAATAACTTTCCTCAAATCTATCTGTATCCCATGGGCTTGATTCTTATTTCTACTAGAGCCTGGTCAGGGCAAGCCCTAGACCAAGTGGCGCCCTAGGCGAGGAGCGTCTTTGGCGCCCCATGCGTTTGTTAAACTTTTGAATACCTTATTTTTTATTGGTTTCAGAGTAACAGCCGTGTTAGTCTTATTCGCAAAAAGAAAAGGAGTACTTGTGGCACCTTAGAGACTAACCAATTTATTTGAGCATAAGCTTTCGTGAGCTACAGCTGTAGCTCACGAAAGCTTATGCTCAAATAAATTGGTTAGTCTCTAAGGTGCCACAAGTACTCCTTTTATTTTTTATTGCTTTTGTATCCCATTTCACGACGTTGATACATGATTTGCATGCATTATTTATCCTGTCATATAAGATGATAAATTTGCATGCTAGGGTCTGTAAATCTGTATTTATTCATGCCATATTTAAGCATATAAAAATTCATTTCCTCTAAGCTTAACGAAACTTTTAAATTTTAAAAATAACTGAAATGTACTAACATTAAGAAATTGAATGGTGCACCAACATTGGGTGGACCAGTATTAAATATAGTTACAGTAGGTGACAGCCTTAGAATGTTAGCCTTCGTCCTTTAGTTCAAAAGGTCACTTTTCTCACCTTTGCCCTTGCATAGCGACAGAGAGATCCAAAGACTGGCCAATGGCATTTTCAAGCAATACAATAGCAAGTGATGTCAGTCTCTTGTCGACCGTCATCGACTGAAGATATGTTTAAATGAGCCTGATCTTCAAAAACCTGTGCTCACCGCTCATGACTGTGTCCTGCAGCATGAGCAGAATCCTCAAAGCTATCCAGACGTTAGGAAAAGTGTCCTTCAGCTCTCATCATGAATGAATTGGAGGACTTGGAGTGGAGAGTGCATCTCATGTTGCAAAATGTGATGGATGTTGTCCAAATCACCATAGAAGTCTTTATTGTTGATATCCAAACATTCCCCACGTGTCAGCGTCCAGTGAAGGTCCATACAATTGTTCAAGAGTGTTTTCCTGTATTTTGGCCTCTTACTAAGGTCACACAAAAAAAACAGGGTTTTTTGTGATGCTTCATTAAAGTTCTAGAAAACATGACCTATGAGGGAAGATTGAAAAAATTGGGTTTGTTTAGTCTGGAGAAGAGAAGACTGAGAGGACATAATAACAGTTTTCAAGTACATAAAAGATTGTTATAAGGAGGATTTAAATTTTTCTTGTTAACCGCTGAGCATAGGACAAGAAGCAATGGGTTAAATTGCAGCAAGGGTGGTTTAGGTTGGACATTAGGAAAAACTTCCTAACTGTCAGGGTAGTTAGGCACTGGAATTAATTGCCTAGGGAGGTTTTGGAATCTCCATCTTTGGAGATTTTTAAGAGCGGGTTAGACAAACATCTGTCAGGGATGGTAAAGATAATACTTAGTCCTGCCATGAGGGCAGGGGACTGAACTAGATGACCTCCCAAGGTCCCTTCCAGTCCTACAATTCTGTGATTCTATGAACCTTGTAAATTACTCTCATGTCTTTTTCCTGATTAATAAATCTTTAGTTTATTATAGAATTGGCTACAAGCATTGTCTTTGGTGAGAGATCTAGGGTGCACTTGACCTGAGGTGAGTGACTGGTCCTTTGGGACTAGGAGTAACTTGAATATTGTTGGGATTTTTGGTGTCAGAGACCACATATCATACAGGCAAGCTTGCCTAGATGGCACAATAGACTGGAGTGCCAAAGGGAACTCTCTGATGCCATGTTAAGGCTGTTATACAGCTTGAGGAGTTCACAATTGAGATTTGGTTGGTCAAATCTAAATATAGACCATACAACCAGTTTGGGGTTTTTGCCCTGGATTGTAACAGTCTGCCCTGAGGTTGGTACGCATGTTTGTGAGCCATTCCAGACAGAGTGACACCCTTGTTCACATCTGTAGAGCCCTGAAAATCTGTGGATAGCCACTTTATATCTGTGGATCATGTCTGTGGATCGCGGATTGGATGAGGATACAAATTTTGTATCTGCACGGAGCTCTATACATGTGAATGTGGGTACTGGCAGGAAGAACAGCCATTCCCCAGCTTTCATGGCAACAAAATCCCAGTTGCAAGAATTCTTATAGAAAAGCAAACAAACATAATGAACTATAGCCACATTCACAGCACAGTCAGCAGCTCCAAAAGCCCCTGCCACTTGGGATGGTTGATTTACTCTGATATCTGGGAGGAGGCAACATTCTCAAGCACTAAGCCTGTTTATTGCGTATTCCCAATACTAGATAAGCTTGTTGAACATCTGATGTCCACAGGAGTTCATGTTCCGTCTGGGATTCCGTTTTATAATGAACAATGGCTACATACATACAAACATCACTCTTATTGATGGGGATGTATCCCTAGCAATGGTCCGGGATGTCTGAATGTTTGCAATCCATGTTGCCTTACATGAAACACAGTCAAATTGAAAATTGGTAGATTCAGAATCTCTGAAAATTCCCTAACGCTGATACCCATTACATTCTGCTACTGAAAGCACCTGTTTTCACACCTTACACATAATTGTAATAATCTTTGTGTACAATATGCCTTGTGAAGTATCATTTTAAAACGAACACACTGATCATTAAAGTGGGATTCCACAGGGATCTGTTCTGGGTCCAGTGTTGTTTAAGATCTTTATTAATGATCTGGATGTAGGTACGGAGAGCACACCGATCAAGTTTTCAGATGACACGAAGTGGGGGGGGGGAGTTGCCAATACTTGGGAAGATAGAGCTAAAATTCAGATGGATCATGATAAATTGGAGAACTGGGCTATAGATAGCAAAATGAAATTCAACCAAGTCAAATGTGAGGTGCTACACTTAGGGAAGAAAAACCAAATACACAAATACAGAATGGGGGAAAACTGGCTTGGCAGCAGCATTGCTGAGAAGGATCTGGGAGTTTTGGTGGATCACAACCTAAACATGAGTCAGCCAGGTGATGCTGTTGCAAAAAAAGCAAATACAATTTTAGGTTGCATTAACAGAGGCATAGCATGCAAGTCATGGGAGGTGATAGTACCACTCTACTCAGAGCTGGTTAGGCCTCAGCTGGAGAACTGTGTCCAATTTTGGGCACCAATGCATAGAAAGGATGTAGAGAAACTGGTGAGGTGAGCAACAAAGATGATCACAGTGATGGAATGCAAACCACATGAGCAAAGATTGAAGGAACTGGGTATGTGTAGTTTGGAAAAGAAGAGATTAAGGGGGGATATGATAGTGGTCTTCAGATACTTGAAATGCTGTCATAAAAAAGATGGAGAAAAGTTGTTCTCTCTTGCCACAGAAGGCAGGACAAGAGGCAATGGGTTCAAACTACAGCATAGCAGATTTAGATTAAATCTCAGGAAAAACTTCCTAACTGTAAGAAGAGTAGGACAATGGAACAGACGCCTCGGGAGGTTGTGGAAGCTTCTTCACTGGATGTTTTCAGAAGGAAGATCTGTCCTGGATGGTTTAGACACAACAAATCCTGCATCTTTGCAGGGGGTTAGACTAGATGACCTTTTGCAGTCCCTTTTAACCCTATGATTCTAATATTCTTGTGTAATGTATGTACAAAATGCATACTGAGTTATGAACATAAACTGAAATCATGACTACAGTTTGTTTACCAGACAAGTCTGGGGAGTGGGTAAACTGGTTTCTCAAAGACAAAGGACAAGCCAACACCTCTAGCCAGGTGTCATCAAAGTTGATTGGCAATCACCTGCCAAGTGGCCATTCTTTGGCAAGAATGGGGTGCGGGAACAGATTGATCTGCATTTTAGCAAACAACAACACAGAACCTCTTTCACCACAAGACTCCAGGTCTTCTTCCTTACAGCTGGAATGAACTTTATCTAGGGGTAACCCTCAGGAAAATACACTTCAGAGCATGACTGGACTATAAAAGTGAGGGGCAAAAACACCCCAATTCATCTCTCTTTCGCCTAAAAAGATAAAGGAACCAGCCCCTTGACTCTGAGGAGTGATCCTGACCTGAGAATTTGGTCATCCATATTGCAGGGTACATGTAGTCAGGATTTTACTTTGAACTAAGTCTCGGTTGTTAAGATTTACCTGTGGGAAAGCATTTTATCTTTATTTCTCTTGTAACCATTTCTTGCTTTAATACCTAATACTTTTATTCACTTAAGATCTATCTCTTTGTAGTTAAATAAACTTGTTTTATTTTTTTAATCTAAACTAATCCAGTGTTGTTTCAACTGAACTGTTTGGCAACTCCAGTTAAAGTAGCAAACTATTGAATATTGATGCTTTATAAGAGCAACGAACCTTTAATATCTGAACTGTCAAGGAGAGAGCTGGACAGTGCAGAACACACATTTCTGGGGAAACTGAGGGCTGGGAGAGTGTGGAGTCACCTTACCAGGCTGGTGGGGAAGGGTGGAAGTCTGTGGTATTGCAGGCAGGCTCCTGAATCCAAAGCGTGGAACTAGGGCTGTCTAGCACATAGACATGAAGTGCATACTTGTTGCTGCCTGTGGGCATCCCAGGCAGAGAGACAAAGAGGCAAGGCATTGTAAGTCACTCCAGGTTACAGGTTTAAATGGTAATGCAGCTCTTTGCCGGTCTGGATTGCACCCCAGAACTGCACACATACCTACTATTCCCAGCTCTCTTCCAGAGGAGAAAGCCATGCTGCATGCAATGAAACATGATCTAGGGTTCAAAGCACAGGACAGGGACTTAAAGATATGGATTCTGTTCCTAGCTCTCCCACAGATTTGCTATGCGGCCTAGTGCAAATCACTTGTAATCTGAGATTCCCCATCTGTAAAATAGGCCTAGCACTTTCCTACCCCAATAGGATGTGAGGCTCAATGAATGGTTGAAAAGCACTTTTAGAGCCCCTAATGGATGATGTATGGTAGTGAAAAATATGATATTATAGCACCAAGGATTCCTTCTGTGGAACTCCATCTCTTGGTATCCTCTACAGCACTGCTTCTCAAGCTGTCTGATGTGGGGGACTGGCAATTTTTTTTTCCAGGGTGCAAGCAGACCGGCAGCCGATGGCTCGCGGACTGGCACCGGTTCGCAGACCACCACTTTGAGTAGCACTGGTCTACAGGCTCATAGTCGCCATCTTTAGAACTTTGGCTTTTCTGTATGATTCAATAAATCGGTGAATGGTTTTGTACCTTCATTGTTATCTGCTCTTCATCTGCATTCATCTCCTCTTTCTTTACCATTTGGCTGGTTACATCTGGGCCAGTCCCAGTTTCAGTTTACTCTTTGACATTCGTGGCCCCATGCAGCCATCATCTCAGAGGAGATGCTGACTTTTAACAAGAAACATAAATAATTAGAAATAAAGCAGTGAGGAGAAATTAAATTTGAGTTCATATGTGCAACTAGCCTGTATTTAATTAAAAGAATTAAAACCTAAAGGACTTGCATCCAATTCAGAGCTGTCAGTCATTAGCTAATTATATAGGACTTAATGGCATTATTTACTGTAGTGGTCAATAAAAAGTACCATGGCAACCCTAGCACTACATGGTCTGATATCTCAGTGTGCACCTTTCTGAAGAAATGCCGGCTCAGAATGTTTAATACGCAGCTGTTTATTTCATCAGTGGCTTCAGGGAAAGGTAGGATTTACCTTCTCCACCATTAATCTTCTGCCTATCAAAATAAGTCTCTTCTAGGCTATGATGGATGCATTTTGTTTTGGGGTTTTTTTTGGTATCTAGGTCCCAGGGGATGATGCAGGGGCTGTAGTGGGTAAAAAGGGAATTGAATTGTATACGTATATGAAGCAATCATAAAGCTGTCAGGTGTTCAGTCTCTACTGCAAGACATCTCCACAGCATCTTGGCCAGTGGTTCTAACTGTGGGGCATAACTTGAGCTGGTAGGAACGTTTCAAGTTTTTGGTGAAAAATCAACCTGAAAAACCAAAATATTTTTCCTCCAGAATGCCACTGGGGTGCCTCATGGGAACTGTAGTCCAGGTGCCTCATGCTCCCATTCTCCTCTACAGGCTGGGTTCCCAGGTGAGGATTTCTCATTGCATTTCTCAAGATGGACCATGGTCTCTCTTCTTGGTGAGGGGAGTGAAGCATCATGGGAATCATGGCTGTGGAGAATGTATAAAAGGAAATACTTTTTCACGCAATGCACAGTTATGCCATGGAACTCATTGCCACAAGGTGTCATGAGGCTAAGAGCTTAGCAGGATTCAACAAAACATCTGGACATTTATGTATTGAGGTCATAAATTGAAGACATCCAGAATTACAACAGGCTTAGAAAACAAAAACAAAAACTCCCCTAGAATTTTGGAAGGAAGAGAGATCCTTTATGCCTCAGGGCATAAGCCAGCCTCTGAGTAATGGACGTAAGGAAGAAACTCTCCCTGCGTGCTCGTTATTATTGCCAACCTCCTGAAGTATTGTTTGCACCTTTCTCTGTAGCATCAGGCCACTGTTGGAGACAGAGTACTAGACTAGATGAATCATTAGTCTGATCCATCATGGCAATTACCATGTGTAAAGACTGAGTGTAATACCGGAGCCGTCTGCCACGGGAACTGAGACAAGCATTGCAGGAAGTGCGGCTACTCCAACGAGACCCTGCCCCACGTGCTGTGCAGCTGCAAGCCCCACTCCAGAGCCTGGCAGCTGCGCCAGAATTCCATCCAGAACCGCCTAGTGAAAGCCATCGCACCGCGCCTGCGGGAGGTCGCCGTGAACTGCACCATCCCCGGTACTGACAGCCAGTTGCGACCTGACATGGTAGTCACCGACGAGGCCCAGAAAAAGATAATCCTCATCAACATCACGGTCTCCTTCGAGAACAGGACCGCGGCCTTCCGTGAAGCCCGAGCTCGTAAGCTGGAAAAATACGCCCCTCTGGCCGACATCCTGAGAGCGAAGGGCTATGAGGTGCAGATGGATGCCCCGATCATCGGAGCCCATGGTGCTCGGGACCCCTGCAATGAGCGTGTGCTGCAGATCTGTGGGATCGGTCGACGCTACGCACGGCTCATGCGGCGTCTCATGCTCTCGGACACCATCCGATGGTCCGGGGACATCTACATCGAACACATCACTGGCCACCAACAGTACCAGGAGGTGTGAGCCGGTACGACATCATGCACCAACTATGGGAAAGGGACTGAGAGACTTTTTCCATTGGACCATATGAACTGGAACTATAAACTCACTGAACATTAAATCCCACCAAATGAGGGTAGATCCATCCCCATCATCGTATCCACTCATTATACTCCACACCTGACCATAGCCATTATATGGACAACATACCCCCACATCTCAATGTCTGTACTTTGACCAGTGAAACTTTTACCCCCAATCAGGAAGATTGCAGATTATGCATCCCTTATGCCACCCGTTCCTAAACCGAATTTCGCACCCCTTGATAATCTGTACCTTATTCCCTGATAACCAGAAACTTCTATGCTTAAACTCTGTACTGTTTTCTTTTTATTTCAACATTATCTTAATAAAATTATTAAATCTGTGTCATGTGGCTGCCATCCATTCCTCATTAGCGTGCTGCCAGGTGACACTTCTGTCACCCTGCTCGTAGGGCATGGAGTGCAAATGGCAGGAAAGCCGGTTTTGGAAGTACCTTCTTTCTCTGGATAAGAGCTTTTTGCCTCATTTTGTCCCATGCAGGGTTGTAATACTCATTAGTTAATATTTGTAACATACTCTGGAGATAAGTACTAAGCATTGCTATCATGTTAACTCGTATAATGTTAGCTCCTTTTGTTAACAGTTATAACTAAGGCTGCGAGTTTGTCACAGAGGTCACAGAAGTCATGGATTCCATGACTTTCTGTGACCTTTGTGACTTCTGCAGCGGCCAGTGCACCTGGCCCTGGGGTTGCCTGAGCAGAACTCTGGTCCGGTCGTGCCAGCCGCTGCTGGGGCAGTCTCAGGCCACCACATCCCCCTCCCCCAGTAGCACCAGGAGTTTGGGTGTGGGAGGAGGTTGGGCCACGGGAGGGGATGAGGGCTCTGGGCAGCGCTTACCTCAGGGGGCCTCCCCGGAACTGGCAACATCCCTCAGCTCCGAGCCAGAGGAGCCAGGGGGCTCTGCATGCCACCTCCACCTGCAGGCACCATCCCCACAGCTACCATTGGCTGGGGTTGCTGGCCAATGGGAGCAGCAGAGCCGGTGCTCGGGGCAGATGCAGTGCATAGAGCTACCTGGCCACACCTCTGCCCAGGAGCAGAGGGACAGGGATGTCGCTGCTTTTGAGGAGGTGTGGAGCCTGCCAACCCTGCCAGCCCCTCTCCTCCAGCACCAGTGGGGGTCCCATGCCATGTACTGCCACCCACCTCCCCAGCACCCACAGGGCTCCTGGGCCACCCCCCCCAGCACCTGTGGTGCCCCCGGGCCACACCCCCTCCCCCTCCCCTACAGATTTAGTCAGGGGTATATAGTAAAAGTCATGCACAGGTCACAGGCCATGAATTTTTTTTACTGCCCATGACCTGTCCATGACTTTTACTAAAAATACCCATGACTAAAATGTAGCCTTAGTTATAACTAATTCTAGTCAGAAAATGGGGTACTTTTCTGCAATAAATTTAAACTTTTCATTAAAACACTGAAAAACATGGTTTTGGCTGAAAAGTGAAAAATTTTGGCTTTCAGGTTTCCAGTTTTTTGATTGAAAACTCCAAACATTCCATGAAAAGGAAACACTATTTTCGCAACAAATTTTATTTAGTTGAAACCCAATTTTCTCTCAAGAAACAGTTCCTGTGGGCAATGTTCAACCAGCCCTAACAATAACATCAGTAAAGATGAGTTATAAGCTGCAGTAGTCCCAAAAGCAGACATGTTCAGTAGCATCCCAAATCTCACTGGAACCTTTGTGGGGTAGCATAATATGAATGTTTATTATTATTATTATTAATAATAATATCGTGTAAGTAAACTGTTATCAAAAGATGCATTTAGTAACGCTGTAATCAAACTAAAATGTTAACTCATTTTCCAAGACGTATAAATCATCACAATGGGATATTTTTTGTACAGGGTGCACTAACTATCACTGACCTAAAACAGAATTGCAATGGAATTCTTGCATGTTCATAGGCGAACAGCAATAACAAATACATTGGATGTTGGTTTGCATCTATGAATTATGAATTTCCCTTTTTATTACATATTGCAAGGACTTCATCAGGGTCTATAAATCTAGATTTTAGGGAACCTGATATAATCTTTTCCCTTCCAGTTTATGTTTGCTGTTGTCAAGAGTCTGTCATCTATAAAGATTAATATAGTACAATAACAGAATACAATAGAACTTTATAACAGGTCGTGCCATAAAAATATATACAGACATCAACTTGGGTTGTATACAACAAGAATAAATCAACAAAGTAAATGTACACTGTAGCAAGGCAGTTACCCTGATCCTAGGGGAAAAGGTAGGCTAATTGGGGAGGCGGCCACAGCTGGGGCCACACCCAATCAGGCCACAGCTGGCCCTGATATAAGGGCTAAGGGAGGAGCTGGCTCAGTCATACTCTAGCCTTGGAATGGGTGGGCTCCAGCTCCAGCTCCAGCTCCAGCTCCAGCTCCAGCTCCAGCTCCAGCTCCAGCTCCAGCTCCAGCAACTCCCCAGGCTGTGGCCTTGTTAAAGGCCTAAGGAGATACTGGGGCTGCAGAGGGGTAGCCTGGGGATAGGCAGAGGCAGCTGGTCCAACCCCCTTGCCAATGATGAGTGGCCATTACAGACTGCAGTTTGCCCCAGAGAAAGGGGGCTAGGTGATAACTGGCAGTAGACACTGAGGCAAGGTGGGTTTAGAGGGGTGGAGGTTCCCCTGGGAAGGGAGACCCAGAGTGTGGGGGTACTGTGGTGGGCAGAACCTAAGGGAAAGGGGCACCAGGGTCTGGGAGGGACATGGGGGCCTGAGGTAGGAGAGACACTGGCCAATTGGAGGTGCTCTGAGGGCTGGAAAGAGCTAATTCCCAGATGACCAGCAGGAGACCCTGTGCTGGTGAGTGCTTGATCTGCTACATACACTAACCAAACAGCTGATTGGAAGATTTCAAAGAGTGAGAGGCAGTCAGTTTCTTATGCAAGTGGTGGTCACTTCTATAAACACAGGATCCTTAGAATTCATGAAACAATGGAACAGAAATCCTCTTCTTTGAGGATTGTCAGTCGTAATAGGCGATGCTCCAAAAGTACCTTTACACATTTAAATATCTTTAAAAATCTGGCCCACTCTTCAGTATTAGCTTAACTCTGCTTCGATAGAAGTCAGTGGTAAAATGCTGGTTGATTTCAGTGGGAAAAGAGTCAGGTCAATGCTGCACATTTTTGAAAATCCCACGTTTAGAGTTTTGGTTCAGTTCAACCTCCAAGAGTCAGGATGCTTCCAAACCTCATAAGTCTGGAAAAATGAGCTGGAAGGTGCATGAGAATAAACTCTGACTTTCTTGGCATGATTAAAACAGAAAGAGACATGAAGGAAGAATCACAGTACAACTTGCAACCTCTTCAAATAGCAATAGTATCCTAGAGGATGAAAGAAGATCCAATTGTTGGTCAATACAGTATTTAGTCATAAGAAGATTATGGAAGTGGTGTCAGAAAATATTCAGTAGGAATAATGAAATACTAAAAAAGAAAATAAACACAATAACCCTTAGCATAAAGTTCAATATATATAAGAAGTAGAAGAAAAACAAGCTGTTAAGTGAGTAAAGCACTTTGCAACAGAGCTAAGAAATGAAAGCATTTCATCCATATACAACTGGCAACAGGGAAGCCTGCAGAGACATTTTTTTAGTCTGGGGATGAATTTCCAAAATCTGTCATTGAGCCAAAAGGTATTGACACAGAGTCTCCCCAGGAGCAGTTCAGTGATTGGGTGCCAGGTGTCTGAGCGATCATTAGCTCTGTTTCTACAGCTAAGAAGTGTGGCATTTCTGAGAAGGCATATCAGAGCAAAGTGGCTATCTAATCAATAGAGCAACCACAGTATCTAACGACTAGTTTAGATTGGCACAGCTTTAATCACAGAGGACAGCATGGCAGATTCTGTTCTTAGTCCCTCCTGTGTCCTAGGAAATTTTGCTTGTCGTGGATTTTTTTAAATGTGTGAATGTTAGTAGCTCCTGACCAATCTACAGAGAGGGAGACTTCCTGTCTCCATTGGAGTAAATGGCAAAATATGCATTCACTTGAATGGGGCTAGAATTTCACCCCAAAAGCTCCAATTTCAGTCCATTTTAAGTGAATGGGTTTGTGTCTTCTAGTAAACGAGGTCTGAATTAGAAATCATCTGTTTTGCCCAGAATGGGCTTCTGGTACTTCCTGTTTCCAGCTGGGTCTGCAATCCCACAACAGCCTTCCTTTAAAAAAATCATTCAAATTCTGATCTGAACCAGAACCTGGAAGGTGATAAGTGTCCAGTTATAGGGGAAACATTCTTAACTAGACCTTCTCAAACACTGAAAAAGTTCTGTTCAAGTTTGGTTTGGATGAAGGTTCAGACCAATTAGTCTTTTATCTGAACTGGTTCTCCTTTCTCTCACTATAAGGAGCATGGTATGTTAGATATGGTTAGTCACTCCAAAATATATGCATTAACTCTGCCTCCAGTTAAGACATTCACAAGGAGGTTACGTGAAATCAGTACGTGCTGCTACCAAAAGCCAGTGCTAAGTCTTCAGGACAGAGGTGATATATTGGCTTGGGTGAGTCCTGGTAAGAAACTTAGCTGCTAAATTCTGGGTAAAATGAAGTCTTAAATGATGTGTGGTTGAGGCGTCATCTTATACATTATTATACTTTTCCCACAGCAATAAGTGGTCAAGAGAAGTGGCCTCCTGCTCTTTGATAGAGACAAACATTGTGGGTGAAAGATATTCAGAGTTTTGGAACCTCTCATTTTCCAAATGCTGTGCTGTGAATAGTTTGAAAATACTAATTATCACATGATTTAAAAAGTGTTCATCTGAATGATGTGATTTTTCAAAGTCCAGCTTTTGTAAAGTTCATCTTTTCTGATGCTTCAGCCCATGAGGCACTGTATGCCAATGGAACACAGCCAGGTATTCTGCTAAGCAAACTATAATGATTAAAACGCCATTTACTAAACAAAGCTTGAAGCTCTTTATATAATACCATTAGGATCACATACATGCTAAAGTACCAATTCATAGTGTGGTAGGATAATGAGCAATCTAAGGCATTTAAGTGTAGATAATGAGGCTCCTATTTATTCACATGTCATTAGCAGTATAAAGGGCCTAAATCACCTCTGTTACCATTCAGTTCGTCCCGTAATGTACATCCCATCACTTTCCTTTAAAAAAAACCTTGGTCAAGGTTCACTCTAATTATTGGGCAAAAGCCTTAGATATTGTTTCCAACATATCAAGTTTACTTTCCTGAAGGAAAATGAGCTTGGACACCCTAATGAGTAATGTATCAACTATCCAAGTTTATTCACTGTTGAGCCAGCTCCTCTTACTATGAAAATAGTGGAGCTGCTGACTGACCTTGTGTTTCAGAGTTCATGGGCAGGAAGCT
The DNA here is from genome assembly GCF_015237465.2 of Chelonia mydas. Lineage (NCBI taxonomy): Eukaryota > Metazoa > Chordata > Testudines > Cheloniidae > Chelonia > Chelonia mydas. The sequence continues at coordinate 29,109,055 of NC_057851.1, read as the reverse complement.
TCTTTTAAAGCACATTTGACTTTCAACCAGAAACTATATCAACAGTTAGCTTTAGACAAAATGAAGGAATTGAAATAAACCTCTGGATGGGCAAGTATGTCTTAATATTCTCTCTGGGATGCAACTCTGCAGCAATAATCATTTACTCCAGATGCAGCTTTCGAGATGAGGGCTTTTAGAATTCTAGAGAGTATCATCAAACTGTTGCAAAAGTCATGTGGCTCTGGCTATCTTTAGGCTCATTTTTCAACACCTGTAATTGACAGCACTCGTCACAAAGAGTCAGTTAAGGAAATGATAGCTTTACAGCTTCCTGACTTTGGGCTCCATCTTGAGTGGTCCCATTAAAGATCTTAAATCTTCCCTAAACTGTTCTGAGATACCTGATGCACGTACACACAAAAAAAAAAACCACTTGATGATACTTAAAAAATAAAAAGATCTGTATGCAAGTCTGGAAGCAAGGAACTAATAAGCAGACTATAAATGCCAGATAAGAGGCAGTTCTTGACCTGGCTCTGACACCGATTCCCTTTGTGGCCTGGGGTAAACCACTTAATATCTCTGCCTCCATTTCGCCATATGTAAAATGGGGATAATTAACTTACCTCACAATAATGTTGTAAGGCTAAACTCGTTAATATCTGTAAAGTGTTCTGAAGTGCTCTATAAATGATACTTAGAGAGGAAGGATGGTCTTGTGGTTACAGCACAAGCCTCAGAGCTAGGAACTCATGGTTCTGTTTCTGGCTTTGTCACAGAAGCCATGTGTGACATTCAATGAGTGGTGTAAGGGCCAAATCTTTGGAGATTTGTGCCGTATTTTGAGACTTAGGGTATGTCTATAGTGAAATCACACGGTGTGACTTCAGCTCATGCAGACATACCTAAAGTTTAAACAAATACTGGCTGCAAGATTGGGGGACAGCTTTTCCATCCATGTTAGAAATCAAGTAGGGCAATATACTCCCACTTGAATGGGAAAAATTGAGTTTGTGTCTGCATTGCCTCTGGGGCAGGAAAGGTAGAAGCTGTTGCACTTAAAACCCTGGAACCACAAAACAAATAGATACATTTTTGTACAAGATTCAGATTCTAACAACGTGGTAGGATCCAGACAACAAAACTGAAGGAAGGGTGCCGCTGAGGTGGCAAGCACTTGTAGATTCTGTTCCAGTCATGTGGAAAGAGCTGTTAAAATGGTATAATAATGATCACATTGTTTCACTCATGTTAAGATCCATTCCTGCTGAGGGCCCTAGACCTTCATCAAACCCCAGGCTCTCAAGCACTATGTATACAATTCCAGGATAGGTTTCAGAGTAACAGCCGTGTTAGTCTGTATTCGTAAAAAGAAAAGGAGTACTTGTGGCACCTTAGAGACTAACCAGTTTATTTGAGCATGAGCTTTCGTGAGCTACAGCTCACTTCATCGGATGCATAGCATATCGTGGAAACTGCAGAAGACATTATATACACACAGAGACCATGAAATTCCAGGATAGACTCTCTTGCCTGAAAAATGTAATTTGAAGACACCCTCAGTGCCAACCTGCTATTTAATACATCTTTTCAGTACCTCTCTTCCCAAAGACAATACTGCTTTTTTTTTTTTTTAATGGATTTTAAAGGGCCAATTTACCTATCAGCATTGGTGCGGCTTACTTACCATATAGCATGTTGTTCAAGTTAGTGCTTTGCACTCTATGCACCTTTCATCTAAAGACTTCAAAGCCCATAACAAACATCAATTATTAAGCTTCACAATACCTGTGTGAGATACAATAGGGAAGCAGGATTACTTCACGTTAGCAGATGGGTAACTTGAAACAAAGAGAGACAGGCCCTTGAGCTAAGAGTGATGGGAGTGCTACTGCACACATCCCGCCCCCCTCTCCTGCCGCCCGCGCGCGCGCACACACACACACACATACACACACACGAAGTAACACTAGCCACTGAATGCATGGCTTCTATCAGTCAGGGTCTACAGTCTGGTTCAATGGATTTCAGCACCCCCCACTATAAAAATAGTTCCAGAGCCTCTGAAGCAAGGTTGAGTGAGCTGCTGAGTATCACACAGCAGGTCAGTAGCTGAGTTGACAATGAATCCTTGCTCCTAGATCCTTGCTCTAGCCACAAGACGACATTAATTTTGTCAAGAATTTTGGAATGGATCTACCTATTAAAAATGCTATCAATGTTTTTTAATAGAACTGGTTGAAATTTGTTCACCAAAGTTTTTGGACAAAATGACTTTTTGAAGAAAACTGAAAAATTCTACAAAATTTTAGTTGGTTGCATTTTCTAGTTTAAAAGCAAAAACAAACCCCACCAACTACAACAGAAATTGAAAACCAAAATTTGTGGTAAAATTTTTTGACTTTTGTTTTTTGAAAACCAAAAAGGCTTTTGAAAACCAAATACGTTCAGGTTTTTGGTGTTTATTCACAAAACCAAAAATATTTTGTAGGGATTTGTTTTGGGTTTTTTTACTATTTTTTTCCCAAAATCGAGTTGACCAGCTCAGATTTTCTTCTTCTTCTCCTTCTTGTCAGTTTTGTTTTGCTTTTGGTCAGCTTTTCCTTCAGGTTTTCTGCAACTCACACAAGGTGGTCTTGGTTTGGGAAAATACCAGGAAATGGTCACATCCAAATATAATCTGTCTTCATGTAGTTCTTTTAAAATTCAATGAAAATATTTTGGGCTAGGTCCTCAGCTGGTGTCAATGGACACAGTTTTATTGACTTGGATGGATCTAGGTGGATTTCCCCGGCTGAGGGTCAGGCATAGCTACATATAGACTACATCTACAATATAGGCACTATAGCAGCACAGCTCCAGGACTGCAGCTGAGCAAGTGGAGCACCATAGTGTAGCTGCTTCCGACAGTGATGGTAGGGATTTTCCATCTCTGTAGCTAATCCATCCCTCCAAGAGGAGGTACCTATCTCGATAGAAGAATTTATCTGTCAACCTAGCAGTATCTACCCTGGGAGTTAAGTCATCTTACCTGCATTGCTTAGGAGTGTGAATTTGTCACACCCCTGAGCAATGTAGCTCACTTGATCTAAATTTTAAGTGTAGACCTGGCCATCTGCTGCTGCTGTAACTGGTTTCAGGCCATTTAGAACACATTTTGTAATAAAATAAAACCAAACAAAATATAATTAGATTTCACCAAGCCAGTGACAAATGGACCACTATACCAGTATTACTATGGAGTCACAGACTGCCCCCTTGGGCTCTCCAGCCTATCTTGCCACCCAGACAAACTGGACTTTGTGATAAAAGATCATATAAACCAAAAATCACATCACAGTCAGTTACTCCCAATTCCAAAGGATCAGTCACTTACCCCAAATCAATTGGTACTCTGGATTTTACACCAAAACAATGCTGGTAGCCAACTCTCTGGTAAACTAACTAAAGATTTATTAGCTAGGAAAGAGAAATGAGAGTTATTGAGAGGTTAAAGCAGGTAAAATACATTAACGGGTGAGTCAAAGTTTGTAAGTCCAAATGATAGCAGAGATGTAGTAATCTGCCAGTCTCTAAAAGTCTTTCAGGGTTATACAGGATAACTCTGGGGATCTCTGTCCACTCGCTCAGTATTTCCACTCTGCTGGAATCCAAACAGTCCAGAGATGAAGGATATTTCCTTGAATCCATCTTTTAGAGCTGCTTTACACAGAAAACTAGCTGACAGTTTCTGTACCCACGTAGGCTTTCCTTTGTTGACTGTGAGTAAGAAATGAAGACTGAGTCTGTGAATTTCCAGTGTTGAACACAATGGCCCTTGCTTTGAAGTTAGCACTCCTCTTTGAAGAGTAATATAGTTACAGAGACATACATAATGCAAATGCTTGCCATTACATAGGAATAGATACGTGAGAAAAATACAAGTAACATTCCATTAGTTTTCATAAAAAGAACAGGAGTACTTGTGGCACCTTAGAGACTAACAAATTTATTTGGCATAAGCTTTTGTGGGCTACAGCTCACTTCATCGGTTGCATAGAATGGAACATATAGTAAGAAGATTGAAGTGGGCTGTAGCCCACAAAAGCTTATACTCAAATTGGTTAGTCTCTAAGGCGCCACAAGTACTCCTGTTCTTTTTGCGGATACAGACTAACACGGCTGCTACTCTGAAACCTGTCATTAGTTTTCATGACATTCTAACACTTGAATATATTCTTTATTAACACACCTTTGACCTCAAGTTAGTTACTTTTACATTATGTATACCCTATAATTAATGTAATGGTAAACTACAGGATATAGATAGATGAAAACAATACAATCAACATCTTCTTTGATCTCTATTAGCATACGAGGGAATTAGTTTGAATACATACTAACACTTCTTTGATATTCACATATAAGTGAATTGTTCTGTCACTCTGGCATGAGCTGGCACCTGACCTATCAGCATCATACAATTTTTTACACCCAAGCAAATAAATGAATAAATATAGAGGTTGATCTTGCAATACTTCTTCCATTCAGCTTCTTATATTGTGCCTGACATCCTGGTATCTGAGTGCCTAATATAGTATTTACTCACTTTGTCTTCAGTGGAGCTAATCAGATATGAGATGATTAGTCAAGTGAGTAAGGGTTGCTGGCCCTGTATCATTGAGATCAGTGAATGCCATGGCTACTGAGTACAGAGTGTGAGCTCTGAAATCCTGGTAGCAATAATGACAGCATGAGGGGCAAGAATGTATCATTAGTAATATACACATTGGAAGTTTTTATTTCTTCCTGATTGTTTAAAACTAGAAAGAGGGTTAAACTAGAAGAATTTATTTGAACTCCGTGATTGTTTTGTGTTTGGACAGCCTATGAACAGGAGCAGAGATGAAAACCCCTGACTGAATCGCTAAAATGCAAACTCTGCATTTAGATTGTGGATTCTGTTCATACTCCATTCATATGAACTATTGTAGTAATTCCTATTTTGCATTATTAGTATGCTTCTTATCTAGTCCATTAAGATTCTCTAAGATTTAGCAGTTCAGCTTGCCTTTGTCTTTTTTTTCTTAGACAAAATATGATATTCCCCCTAAAGTTTTCTTCAAAAGTATCCTACCAAGAAGAAAATTGGGCTAGCCTCTGGGATCTTTTGGGTGGGTGACGGGAACTATCATTAAAATTCTAACTGGAAAGATGTGTGCTGCTCTGCTTTTCCCCGCTGCTCAGCTGGACCGCCGCCGCTCAGCTGGTTCGCAGAGCTCTGGCTAGTTTTAAACAGCCAGGCTTCCCTGAAACAAACAAACAGACACCCCCAATACCCGCCCCCTGCAGGCTACCACCCAATCAGGCACTCGCTCAGGCTTTCAAACTGCCCTCCCAGCAAACACACACTCGGATACTCACTCAGCAAACAGACACTCGGATACTCACCAATCCCAGGCAAACTCCTGCTGTGTGCTGCTCTGCTGTCCCCGCTGCTCAGCAAGAGCACTCAGGAAGAGTATAAAAATGTTGCTTGGGCATGTAGGAATGAAATCAGGAGGGCCAAATCGCACCTGGAGCTGCAGCTAGCAAGAGATGTTAAGAGTAACAAGAAGGGTTTCTTCAGGTATGTTGGCAACAAGAAGAAAGCCAAGGAAAGTGTGGGCCCCTTACTGAATGAGGGAGGCAACCTAGTGACAGAGGATGTGGAAAAAGCTAATGTACTCAATGCTTTTGTTGCCTCTGTCTTCACGAACAAGGTCAGCTCCCAGACTGCTGCGCTGGGCAACACAGCATGGGGAGTAGGTGGCCAGCCCTCTGTGGAGAAAGAAGTGTTAAGGACTATTTAGAAAAGCTGGACGTGCACAAGTCCATGGGGCCGGATGCGTTGCATCCGAGAGTGCTAAAGGAGTTGGCGACTGTGATTGCAGAGCCGTTGGCCATTATCTTTGAAAACCCATGGCGATTGGGGGAAGTCCCGGACGACTGGAAAAAGGCTAATGTAGTGCCCATCTTTAAAAAAGAGAAGGAGGAGGATCCGGGGAACTACAGGCCAGTCAGCCTCACCTCAGTCCCTGGAAAAATCATGGAGCAGGTCCTCAAGGAATCAATCCTGAAGCACTTACGCGAGAGGAAAGTGATCAGGAACAGTCAGCATGGATTCACCAAGGGAAGGTCATGCCTGACTAATCTAATCGCCTTCTATGATGAGATTACTGATTCTGTGGATGAAGGGAAAGCAGTGGACGTATTGTTTCTTGACTTTAGCAAAGCTTTTGACACGGTCTCCCACAGTATTCTTGTCAGCAAGTTAAAGAAGTATGGGCTGGATGAATGCACTATAAGGTGGGTAGAAAGTTGGCTAGATTGTCGGGCTCAACAGGTAATGATCAATGGCTCCATGTCTAGATGGCAGCCGGTACCAAGTGGAGTGCCCCAAGGTTCGGTCCTGGGCCCGGTTTTGTTCAATATCTTCATAAATGATCTGGAGGATGGTGTGGATTGCGCACTCAGCAAATTTGCGGATGATACTAAACTAGGAGGAGTGGTAGATATGCTGGAGGGCAGGGATAGGATACAGAGGGACCTAGACAAATTGGAGGATTGGGCCAAAGGAAATCTGATGAGGTTCAACAAGGATAAGTGCAAGGTCCTGCACTTAGGATGGAAGAATCCAATGCACTGCTACAGACTAGGGACCTAATGGCTAGGCAGCAGTTCTGCAGAGAAGGACCTAGGGGTGACAGTGGACGAGAAGCTGGATATGAGTCAACAGTGTGCCCTTGTTGCCAAGAAGGCCAATGGCATTTTGGGATGTATAAGTAGAGGCATAGCCAGCAGATCGAGGGACATGATCATTCCCCTCTATTCGACATTGGTGAGGCCTCATCTGGAGTACTGTGTCCAGTTTTGGGCCCCACACTACAAGAAGGATGTGGAAAAATTGGAGAGAGTCCAGCGAAGGGCAACAAAAATGATTAGGGGTCTGGAACACATGACTTATGAGGAGAGGCTGAGGGAACTGGGATTGTTTAGTCTGCAGAAGAGAAGAATGAGGGGGGATTTGATAGCTGCTTTCAACTACCTGAGAGATGGTTCCAAAGAGGATGGTTCTAGACTATTCTCAGTGGTAGAAGATGACAGGACAAGGAGTAATGGTCTCAAGTTGCAGTGGGGGAGGTTTAGGTTGGATATTAGGAAAACCTTTTTCACTAGGAGGGTGGTGAAACACTGGAATGCGTTACCTAGGGAGGTGGTAGAATCTCCTTCCTTTGAAGTTTTTAAGGTCAGGCTTGACAAAGCCCTGGCTGGGATGATTTAGTTGGGGATTGGTCCTGCTTTGAGCAGGGGGTTGGACTAGATGACCTCCTGAGGTCCCTTCCAACCCTGATATTCTATGATTCTATATCTTCTGTGAACCATTATGTATGGTGTCACAGAGAGGCTGTCTGAATATACAACTCTTCCCCTGAAGGGCTAAAATCCATATGCTGTTTGTTACAACCTGATATATAGACTGTGTCAGCTCTTTTTACAGGCCCAAAATCTAGAGTTTGGTCAAGAAGACAGAGGCCTAGCAAATAGTGAACAATATTAGCTAAGTAACCTTGCTTTTTGCTAAGATAAGGTTAGTCAGCAAGAAGCCAGGTGGAAATTATAATTGGGGGGCTTTATCTCAAAGTTGCAAACAGACCAAATGAATGAAAGGGGCCCTGTTTCTTCTGTCGAAGAGGTGCCTTCCTACACACCAGCCTTGAGTTTATGGAAGAGGTTCAAACATATCCATATGAGATATGATATCCTCCCGCTCACAGATGTACACCCCTCCTCCAAGCCAGTGCCTGCCTTAGAAACACAAATGAACAACTAAAAGACTATCTTTATTGCTATACTTTTCATTTGTCTTTTGCTTTAACTCCTAGGTATGTACCTTTTGGACAATCAGGGGAGCTACTTCATTCCTATGGATCCCAAATCAGAATTCAACATATATATTTTATACTAACACACTCTATATATTGTTTAAAGGAAAACACCTGCATACTAAGTGTCATGTGTTAACCTGAAACCATGGGCTTAGACGTTATGTCACCTTTTGACCATTGCCTACTGTGCTTATCTTGTCTTGCTGCTAGACCTAGGTTTGGGACTGTCTTCCCTGTCATTTTCCTCTGCCCATGGAAAATCCATATAATCCTTTGTAATCAATTGTTTGGCAGTGTCTCTGAGCCTAATAAGCAAGGTGACACTTCACCAGCACAGTGCGTAATAAACCCACGTGCTTGATTCTACATGGTGTCCATATTTTGTTCCTTCATCCCCCCTCTAAAGAATAACAAGTTTTAAAGAAGGAAAAGGAAGCAGAGTTTAAACAAACATTCGTTAGAGCAGTGAAAGCCTTTCAAGTCTGTTCAGAATCTTCCTAGCAGCCACATCATTTTAAATTTCAAAATCAATCATCAGCCTTAAAAAATAGGTGCTCCGCTTGGTGCCCAGAATTATTACTGTTATTGATTGTGAGCAGCATGCTCATCTCTGCACATGTTATGGCAGACATGAATTCTGCCTCAAGGAACTTGTGGAGACATGTGGCTTAAACACATGCTTAAAGTTAAGCACCTGCTTAAAACATTGCTCATGGGGGTAGACTTAAGCATGTGCTTAAATGCTTTGCTGAATTGGGGCCTCAGGAATTACTCTTTTGGTAGGTGTTCTAAATTCACTCTCATTTTAATTCTCTTCCTAGATGTTTGATGAAAGACCGTCAGCACTAACTATAACTACGTAGCTATAGTGCGTAGTATGTAATAACGAGGTATCAGTGTGGTTTTAATCCTAGCTTGCTGTTGTACAGATAGTATGTGATTATCCCTCTTCTGCCATTACAAGAGCATGCATGGGCCACGTATGGAGCTAAAATTTGCCTTAAAGAAACGCTCTTATTCTGGCTGCAACTATATTTATAAAATTCCCCCTCTGCGGATCAATATTTCCGTTTTACAATTAAGATAGTGTAGAAATATTTCCCCCTATTAACTTGCTCATTCCAGTTACATGGCTCCTAATTTTTGTTACTAGTTTTAAGTTATAATTGCTATGTTTATATCCTTTTCTTCTTATCTGCTATTGTCTAAGGGAGACTCTATTATACACTGGCATGATCAGATGCCAAGCAACTTCTTTAATCTGAGTTGATTTCAATTCCTTTTGTTCCATGCCATGATATATTGTCTGTTATGTCTATGTGCTGCAGAACTTCCTACTATTGAGTGCTTCAAAGCCTGACATCTTCCTTCTAAATTTAAAAAAATAATCCCGTCTACCCGTGTCTCTGACTTCACCTGATTCTCCTCTCACTTACACGCATGTAAAATTGTAAATGGGAACAGAATCAAGCCCTTTCTTTTCTCCCCGGGGCAGAAATCTTAATCACTGTGGATTCTGAATGTATTCTTTCCTGATGAGTAAATCTGCTTATCACCATCTTCAGGACATTGCCAGCATTCACTGACTATACCTCTGCTGACATCTTTAAATATTCCTTGATCCTCATACCATCTTGGTTACTGTGATTCTCTTTTTTTTATGATCTTCCTGAATTCCTGTTCTGTACACATCTGGGGATTTAAGACACTGTGATTTATCTCCTTTTGGAGCCTGATTCTGATCTCACTGATGTCAGTGTAAATCAGGAGTAACTCCCCTGAAGTCAGTGGAGTCATTTGAGTGTAAATCTAATGTGAGATCAGAATCAGGTGCTTTTTGTCCACAAGAAGCGGAAGAACCATATCAGCTCCATCCCTTGTCAATTCAGATCTTCACTGGTTTTCTATCCACCTCAGGATACAATTCCAGTGTCCTTTCTAGTTTTCAAAACTTACCATAAGACTTCCCTGATCTATCTCTGACCTAATCGCTACCACTCTCCTACTTACTCTCTTTGCTTCTCTAATCTTGGCCTTCTCTCTGCCCCCCCTGAGCTAGAAATTGCTTGTTCTTTTTGCTCATATTGTCCCGCTGTCTAGAACTCTCCCCCTCCCACTCTTCAGCCACTTACATTAGTCACTTCAGCTTGAGAATGATGCTAAATATTACTCCCCTTCCTATTCTCCTATTGCTAAATCTCCCCATTTCCCCCCTCTCCGAAATTAGTCAGCAACAACATTTACTTGCTTCTTAACTGTTTTTAAATCCCAACTCTCTTCTTTCATGCTACTTAATCTTCATAGTTCGTTTTCCCCTGTCCTTTTGGCTCCATTTAGGAGATGATCAACACTCCAGAGCCAACTATATCAAGGGACTTGTTTACATCCTACTGTTCTTCTCACTTGGATACAGTGGGGTTCTAGTTTGTAGTGTAGATGAAAACTTATGTATGTTTTGTAACTTGGCTAAGGCCTTAATCCGCTTGTACTAAAATTGAACACCATAGACTTCCATGGGGCCTAACGTTTTAATTCTTTGCAAAAGGACATTTTTAATGGATTTTTATTTGCCCTGATCAAAACAACCACAATCATTGTATTCTAGAAGCAGCCTTATAGAGAGCTTTTTCTGTACGGCACTTCCTTAGCTTAGAACAGGACTTCTCAAACTTCTTTACATACTGTAATTCTAGTACAGAAATCTGTGTCATGGGCCATCTGCCCTCCTCTTGAAAATCATATCAGAAATAGCACAGACCACCACTTAATCCATGTAAGAGCATTTCATGCCCCGGTTGGCAATACCATAATTACTTTTGCATGTAAGCAATATTAGGGAGGCTTTTAATATACATTTAGCTGCTTTTTAATTACATTTAGCAGCTGGAAATAAGGAGAGAGAGCCAGCAAGGGATGGCAATCAGTGGAGCACAGTTTGAGAACCTCTGGCATAGAGCACCATAGAATAAAAGGTTCCCAAATCCAATTTCTGGAGACACTTCTGTAGCAAGAAGTACTGCAGTGAAAATGTCATTAGGTATGGAGGATTAGAAATCATTAAGAGAAATTAGTTAAAGGAGTAACAATTTTTCTGTAAACTTTTTTTTAAGAAAGCAGCGAACGGAGGAGCTCTTTGTTAGCCATATCAGACACTCCAATATGATTGTATGTGTTGCTGGAATAATGGTATTTCATGGATCACTGAAGGAACTTGGCATCATCTCATGCCTGACCGTGCAGTGGAGGCATTCACTTATCCAAGCACAAGGAACAATTCTGTTTGAATAAGACATAGCTTCTTGAGGCAGGATGTTTGTTACTATTTCTAAGGCCAGATCCTGCGTTGTTCTATGTTGTTGTTATTTATATGTATTATCATAGTAGCTAGGAGTGCCGGTCATAGACCAAGACTCCACTGTGCTAGGCGCTGTACAGACCCAAAACAAAGAAATGATACCTGCCCCAAAGAGCTTACAATCTCAGGGTTTGTCTACAGTGGAGCTGGAGGTATAATTTCCAGCTCAGATAGACAGACCTGCACTAGCTTTTATTGAGCTAGCGTGCTGAAAATAGAAGTGTTGACATGGCAGTGTGAGTGGTGGGGTAGGTTAGTCCCCTGAGTACAATCCCATTTGAAACCCTAGGTATGTACTTGGGCAATCAGTCTATTCCAATACTTGTGCTGCCGTGGCTACCTTGCTATTTTTACCACACTAGCTTGATCAGAGCTAGCACAGGAATTTACAGCGACAGCTCCATTGTAGACAGGTTTTATACTTGGGTTAAGAGACAACAGGTGGACATAGACAGATGTGGGAGTAGGAGGAAACAATGGGACAATATTGTCTAAACAGCCAAGACAGATGGAGGAACAGGTAGAACATACAAGCAGAGTGAACAATGTGATGGTGGCAAATCTCATTTTAGTACCACAATCTTAGGAGGGGATCAGCTACAGGCAAAGGGAACAGAGTGAGGGGGAAGGGCAGGAGAGTGTGACAGGGTGTTCACCCCATACTACCCTTGGAAACATTAATGAGGCTGAGGGGGTGGGGGGCATGCTAGGCCACACCTGAGGGGAATTAGGTTGGATAAGCAACCCCTAATTGGGAATAGAGCCCAGCTGAGAAGGAATAGGCAGCGTCATGATAAAGTCAGAAATTTGGCAGCAGAAGGGGGCTGAAGTCACCCTGTAGCGGGGGAGAAGAGGAAACCAGGAGAAGAATTGAAGCTCCGGGGTCGTGACCCTAAGAGAAAGCCTAACAGAGGCATAGAGTCTGATAGAGGTGAAGTAGGAGCAACCCCGCGCATGGAAACAGGAGAAAAGGCGTGGGACAGTGCAGACTTTGGGTGCTGGTTATAGGGTCCCTGGGCTGGAACCTGGAGTAGTGGGTAGGCACAGGTTCCCCTACCAGCCACTGGGGAAGTGGCACAGACCAGGCAATGGAGCAGAAGACTGCCTAGGACAGTCATCCAGTGGGACTTGGATCGCCTGAAAGGGAACAACACCCAGTGACCTAGACAGATATCCAAACCATGAAAGGAGAGCACCCTGACTCTCCGAGAGAGACTGCAGAGTGTGCAATGAGCAGCAGAAGGGGGCATCAAACCTGGAGGAGCTAATCCCTGGAGCAGCCAGGAGGAGGGTGAGTGGATCCTGTTACAGAAGGGGCAGGTGTGGAGTGATCCTGGGGACTTGAAGCAAACATGCTATGAACACAGGGCAGAGAAAGTCAGAAGATCTTATAGTTTAGGCTGGAATGTCCAGAGGTCCCTGCTTTGGCTGCTTCTGGTTCAACCAGCTGGAGCCTCTGGCTGGCTGCTGTTTGCCATTCTCCCCCAAGGCCACATGGCAGGTCAGGGTGAGGGGAGGCAGTACCTGGGTCCTAGTGCCTCACAGTGGGTGGGGGGTCTCCCCTGTACAGTTCTGGGTCCGGGGGGGGGGAGGGGTGTACCTGTCTGGGGCCCATTTTACCCTCCCCACCTCAGTGCAGCAGTCCCTGTGTTGGTGGAACTCGATGTGGGTTCGGGGTTCCAACCATGTGGTATAACGTACACAGTTGGGTCTACATTGACATTAAATTGTTGGAGGGGAGAAAGAATTCTGAGGTGATTTGGTGGGAATTGGAGAGTTTAGTATTGATTTTTGGAGTTTTTGAACTCTTGTGTGAATATGGCTTGGAAATCCGCTGCACATTAGTCTTAACTCCAACACTGGGTTCCTTTCTGCCTTAGCCAACACACTTAGCCTCAATTTCCCTACCTATATAATGGATATAATACCTACCTGCTCTGTGTCATAGGGATGATGGGACAAATGTTTGTAGAGCAGTGTATAGTGATAAATATTAGAGAGAAGGCTGTCCATGAAAAGATAGTATAAAACAAAGGGCAGCAAGCACAATCAGGACTTAAACAGTAAGAGCAAAGCTGCTAAAAGCAGAAGAAGAGCTTCCTCTTCACTTCCTAGCTTGGGCATGCAGCATTCTGTTTCAATTGCCTTTAACCATTGAGGGTGATAGAGATTAGCCTGTGGGTAGCAAAAAGAACAGAGCTAACAAAATGATGAGGAAGAGACACTTAACATGGGAAACAGCAAGGGGGTGGATGAGAGAGTGGGTGTGAATGACAGAACAAGGGGGGAAAGAGCTGCTGCTTTTCAGAGAGAGACAATAAATAATGATAGTATGGAGGAGAAACCAGCAGAGAAACAAGAAAATGGTAAAAGATGGGCAGAATGGATCAAACATGGAAGCAGAGGAAAAGGGAATAAAGAGAATAAGCAAAATTTAGATGATTGAATGTTATAAATGCTTCTTTTTTTAAAAAAAGCACTTCTCTGGAGATGTTTTACATCGCTGTAGGAAAGAACAGATAAGAATGGAATCTAGAGTCTCCTGCACAGAATCCTCAGGACAAAAATAAGCAAACGATTTTAAGCCTGAAAGTTCAGCTGCAGAAATTAACTTTTCCCGAAAATTCTGTTGGTGCAGAAGTGGGGATTGCAATGGTGGTAATCAGCTATGTCAGGGACTCAAGCCATGTATATTTCATTGTATGTCTCCAGCCTACTGACTGCAGTAGGCTTGCAAAGAGGAACAGGAGAGGAGAAGCACAGAATAAAACACTTATTAATAGAAAATAAACATGTACCTCCACATTCTATCATTTCTGTTCCTGAGGCTTTACCAGAGCTGTCTTCGTAAACAACTTTATTTCACTGTTGCTCTTACCTGGAAGAATGCTAGATTTCTACTGCAGGTCTCTTAAACGGCGGAATTAACCACATTGCCTCTGTTCCTGTTGTCTGCTTACTGCTTTACCTGAGACCCTTTCAACTAGCCAGAGCTGAGCTGGACTGGGGCCTAATGGCAACTATTCTGAGGCAATGATTGATTGCCTGCCAGATCCACTGTCTCTGGATCAAACTGAGAAGAGGGAAGAACTATTATTTTCTCCTCAGGTAAACAGAGCTTGATTGAAAATAGGGGGAAACAATCCAAACTAAACTAAAGCTTTCCAGTTTCACGGAGGAAAACTAGTCTCTCCTCCCAACTTTTGCTAAGCTGCAGTCGCACTGTTCCTCTCAATTGTCCTCTTCACTGTCTGTTTCTGAGAGGTTCTGAGCATCTGCAATTCTCATGGACAATGAAAAGAACTGAGGAAGTGGAGGCAGAGAGAGATGGCTTCCTCTCCCAGCTGGGGAATTCTGAAACTATTTAGAAGACTGGAGGGGGAACAGTATCGTCAAATCATGCATATACCCTCTGTATCACACAGACAGACAGCACCTCACATGGGCGAGGATTCCCCCATGTTATGAAGGAACTGTAGAAGAAAGATGAATAGCCCTTGGCTGTGCAGAGGGTAAAGAATGGAGGATGCTGCTTCAGGGACCCCTGAAGCAAACAAAAGGGGATGGCAAGAAATTCCCATTTCTTGCCAAGAAAGTTTCCTGAGAGGTTCCTTCCCAGGAAGTGGAAAAAAGGAAAGAAAATAAGCAAGTAAACTCCTTACAAAGCTCCCGTCCTGTGCTGTCAAAACATTTCCATGAAAACTGCTTAATTAAATAGGGTATTTCTTTTGACCTCCATGTTTTCTATGTTTGAAACTCATCATTCCTTCAGGGTCATCCAGAGAAATATACAATGCTTGGAAAGGGAGGTGCAGGTTCTCTTCAGTGGTGCTTGTGCCTTGTTGATGGCTGATTAGTAGTGCACCTGTATGGTAGACTGAACAGTAGGACTGCTTAAACTGTACCTCTCATTCACTGTAGGGAAACAGTCTCCCACTCACAAAGCAAGGTAGCCTCATGTCATTGCCGTTAAGTAACAGCAAGTTACCAGTCTCATTGTGTGAGTATGAATGTCCATGTGGGACTCAAATTCTCCAGACCTGAAAAGTTGAGGGTCAATGTATTAAAAAGGGATGCACTAAGAATACCAAGCTACCACACTGGCTAAGCCTAGGTACTTACAACTGTGTTGCTATTTCTGTTGCTATGAACTCATTTACTAGGGATTTGAATGCTGAAATGCATGCTGTCAAAAATCAGTAATGTTGCTTGCTAATCTATAAACTGAAAAAACTCATAATATTTTGAGGTTTTTTTCGGGGGCAGGGGCAGAGGATTAGATTAATCCATTATATGGAACCAAACACCTAGATACTGATTGTTGGTTTAGGTGGGGAAAATAAGGCAACAGACCATTGTATGCCCCTCCCTCCAAAACTCTGGTATTGCTAGTAACTCACTAAAGGGTTGATCCTGCTAGTGTGCTGAGTGCTCACATTTTAATCAATAGGGAGTTACATGCACTCAGTACCTCGCAGGGGTGTGCCCTTGATTGGTTTTTGTGAGGATAATTCTCTGTGCAGCTCTCACATAAACACAGATGAAATTAAAGTTTGTATGGAAAGCTCAAAATATATTAAGCAATAATATTCTCTTCGGCTCACACCTCTGAATGCTCATTTAGTATTGACTCTAGCAGTTATTTACAGATCAGTGAGTTGTGATGTGAACGGATACACGTTGGAACTGTGTGGGCGCAGTTACTGTATATCATTTGTTTCCATCACAATTCATCTCTTTATTTGTTAATTGCAGTTAGGTTCCATGCTTGGAAAATAGAGGCAAAATATAGCTGGCAGTTCTCCAGATCTACACTTCCCACCACCACTCACTCCGACTGTATTTTCATTTTAACTTTCCCTTTCCGAATCGCTGAACACTCACCCTGCCGTTTTCATTTGTTTTCTATCCTGTGATTTAAAAACCAAAATCCTTGGTATCCTATTTCATTATAAAGGCCCAGTTCCTATATTGAGAACTACCCAGGAACACTCCTGTGCTCACACAATGTTAAATTTACCAAGGATTGTGGTCGATTCTCCATCATTGCCAGTTTTAAAAATCAAGACTAGCTGCTTTTCTAAAAGATGTGCTCTAGTTCAAACTGGAATTATTTTGGGGAAGTGCTATGGCATGTGTTGTACAGGAGATCAGAATGCCTGGTCACAATGGTTCCTTCTGCCTTAGAATCTAGCAGGATCTGGGCCAAAACTATTTTTTCCTGCACCACCCTCACTTCACTTTCATAACTAAAGTCCTCACAGTTTTGGGATTTATCCCTTTCTCATGACGTTAGTTTGCATTTTTTCACTCTAAATCCCATTTTTCTTTGCATTTTTCAGTTAGCACTACAGTAATGTTCAAGGATGGCAGCGCATCCAACAAAGAAATAGAAAAATAAAGTAGGAAG
Source organism: Chelonia mydas (assembly GCF_015237465.2). Classification (NCBI taxonomy): domain Eukaryota; kingdom Metazoa; phylum Chordata; order Testudines; family Cheloniidae; genus Chelonia; species Chelonia mydas. The sequence continues at coordinate 29,092,401 of NC_057851.1, read as the reverse complement.
AAGAGATTACCTTTATTTCTTCTCCTTAACAAGGCCAAGATGTTTCTATCCCAGAGCTGCTACTAGAAGTACACAGAGGTGGTTGAAAAATGGAGCAAAATTTTCATGAGCAAATTTTTCGTTCAACTTTTTGTTTCTGAAAAATTTCAACCATTCTATTAGCTGGTCAAAGATCAGGAAAAATAAACTCGGTCAAATTTTGAAGTCAAACTTCCAACCAGTTTCAGAAGCAATAACTTCAGGGATCTAAGTGACACTGTGTCTCACACACTCAAAATAAGGAGTCTTCCTAACTATGGGTTTATACTGCACCTATCACTGCAGAGTCTATCACAACTATTCTATGCTCTATATGCTTTTATACTGAGCTCATCACCATAGTGTCTGAGCACTTTCTATGCGTGCATTAAGCAATGTGAGTAACATCTGTCATGCGTTGCTTATTATCTCACCTTCTTCCCAGGGGGAGAAGTGTGTGCCAGAAAGTAGGTCTCTTTTAATATACATGTTGCTATATATTTATGTTCGAGAAGGTAGGGCAAAGCACTTGGAGCTAAAGGTTGTGAAGTTTGTGATGGTCCTCTGTTCTTGTGACAGTTCATTCCACAGTCTTGACCTAGCCCCATAGAAACCTCTATCTGTCCCTCAGAGGCTGCTCATTATAGAGGGGTTTCCTCCTGCTTCATGGCATCATAAAACAGAACAAACACTGTTCTTAATCTTGAAAAGTTTAGATTGTAGGATTCCCTACCCCCTCTTTTCAGGCACAAATTTCTTAATTTCAATATGAGTAGAAATTAGCAATTTCTTCATATGTTCCAATCAGCCAAATATTGACTTACCTAATCAGAGAAGTTTCAGAGTAGCAGCCATGTTAGTCTGTATTTGCAAAAAGAAAAGGAGTACTTGTGGCACCTTAGAGACTAACCAATTTATTTGAGCATAAGCTTTCGTGATCCGATGAAGTGAGCTGTAGCTCACGAAAGCTTGTGCTCAAATAAATTGGTTAGTCTCTAAGGTGCCACAAGTACTCCTTTTCTTTTTGCTAATCAGAGAACATACCATTCAAACCTCTCTTAAAACCTTCATTTATTCACCTTTTCAACAATTTCCATTTTAGGGAAATCATTCTAGGAGTACAAGATAGAGAAGAACAACCCTTCATTTTTTCCACAAGTGTGATTCCTAGCCAACTAATTAATCAGTTGAACCGTGTTGTTGTTTGTTGTTTTTTTAAATACAGCACCAAACCACTGGGAACAGATGCAAAGTCTACAGTGATATGAGCCCATTTCTTATCACAATGAGTTTGCCATCTAACCACTATATTAAATAACATGAGATGAATATCCCTAATCTCAGGATAATAATCTTTACATAATCCAACAAACGTTTCCCTGGTGGGTAGTTCACCAGTATGAGACCAGCTGGACTCCTTCCAACTGGTACATCTAGCCTTCCCTGCTGCCTTTGATAATGAAAGATACCTTTTCTGTTGAAAACATTTAGCTAGATTTTCAAACTCTGCTTCTCATGAGCATGCCCAGTCCTTTTTCATATCATGAGTGATGATAAATTGGGTAAATCCGTTCAATAAAGGGGATTTGGAAGAACGGTGGAGATAAATGTCATGATTCATAATTTAAGCCCTCCGTTACCTGTATTCATGTCAAATATACATGATAGAAAAAATAAGCACAATTTAGAAGTTAGAGTCAAATTAATTTTTCAGAAATGTCCTTTGAAGGTTGTCTCCAAAGAAATAGTTGGGGTCAGTATAATGCACCACCACAGTGTGTCAAATGACTGTATTTTAAGAAAGTCTAAGCACAGGGGTCCCATTGGGATTCCAGCTAGACAGATTTGTGCTATTGGCACTCACCATAAAATCCTTCTGGGAGCTGTCCAGGGACTAAACAAACTCTCTCAATATTGAGCAAAGTGATGCCTCTTTAGGATCCAGTGTATTCCTTAACCCAGACAAAACTGAGAATGGCTTCAAATGTTGCTCCTGTGTAAGCTCGAAAGCTTGTCCCTTTCACCAACAGAAGTTGGTTCAATAAAAGATATTCTATTACCTCACCCATCTTGTCTCTCTAGTTTGCATAATCAGTTATGGGATCCATTTCAATGAAGGGTGATATACAAATGCACTGTCATCATTGCCAACACCACAGCGGGAAATTCTACATCTTCCTGGGAGTTTCCTTTCTGAATATCCAAGAAAACATCCCTTCAATTGAAACGTGACTTTTTAAAATCTGGGATTTGTAACTGCTTTTGCAAATGTGATCTTGCAGGGGGAGGGGGAGGGAGATGGAAAGATCTTACTGGAGCTGCAAGTTTAATAGTGAGCCAAAGCATCCTGCAGTGATCAATGAAAACAGTAGGAAGCCTCTTCCTTTTAAAAAAATGTCAGGCAAAATTCTCCATGTCTAAAGCATAAAGCTCTATCAAGATTACCTGCAATTAGCTAGAGGTTGTATTATAGCCATGGATTGAAGTTCCTTGTTCAACAGCTTGATAGCTGTTCTGTATGTAAACTGAAATGTATTTATTCCATCAGGATTACATCCCTTTGAATGCTCTTTCTGATCCAAATGGCGAGAACTCAGAACAAAACACACTCGTAAGTATTGTATACAGTGTCTGAGTTCAACTGATAAATGAAAAACATTCAGATGATTGCTCTTATTTTTTTTAACTGACTTTGCTGTGACCTCGTTGCAGGAGTTACACTGGATGATTTTACTTATTATGGGGGAAAATTCAAGCTTCAACATACAAAAGACCCCCACCCCCAACAGGTGCCTGGCTGTCAAAGCCATGCCAGCATGTGCTCCTATTCTGGTTGTCAACAAGCTTCATACGTGTGTGTCTGTTGCCACAGCTATCAGCAGTTTCAAGGGACCACTGCTAGGCCATAGGTGTATTTGTATAAACACAAGGACTGTAGTAATCATTATGAATATTTATTTGCGGTAGTACATAGTGGGCACTAGGCAATTTACAAATGCATAAAGAGAACAGTTCCTTCTCCAAGGGACTCTCAGTCCAAGATCAGAAGTCAAGGGAAGGGGAATAATAGGCAATTTATACACAACTTATAAACAAAACAACAAGGCAGCTTGGCAGAAGTGAGCTTTAAGTGAGACTTAAATGTGGATGGGGTAGGGGCCTTGCATATGAGCACAAGGAGGTCATACTATGCAGAGAGGGCTGCAAGGAGAGAGGCTTGGAGGTGGTTGTGAAAATCTGACAAATGGGTGGACAAGATGGAAGCATGGGTGGAATGGAAGAGGCAGGGGGCAACATAAAATCTGACTAGAGAGGAAGTGGAGAAGGACAGAGTCGTGTAGAGTCTTAAAGTGGTGACAAGAAGGGTAACATGAATATGTTATAATCTAAGAAGCCAAGGAAAGGCATTTAAAAAGGGGAGTTATGTGATCAAAATGTCAGGCAAGGGCAATGAGTTTAGTGGCAGAATTTTGTATGGACTGAATGGAGCCTGCAGGCCCTAGGCCAGTGATGGGCAACCTGTGGCCCGCAGGCCGCACGCGGCCTGGCAGGGTAATCCACTGATGGGCCGCCAGACAGTTTGTTTACATTTGCATGACCACCCGCAGCTCCCAGTGGCCAAGGTTCACCATTCCCATCCAATGGGAGCTGCGGGAAGCGGTGCCACTGGGAGCTGTGGGCTGTGTGGAGAGCCAGTATTAAAATGGGCCATTTTACACCATGCTTAGAACAAGGTATATGGCTAGTGCCTACAAAATACATGCTGTCAGAATGTGACCTCATAAGTACTGCTGTGTGTAAGTGCAACAGGAGTTAGCAACTGAGTGCCCTTTGTCCTGATTTTCCTTACTTCTGCTGGCTTAAATCACTTGGCCCTGGTCTACGCTACAGAGTTAGGTCAATGTAAGCTGCCTTAATTCTGTAAGCATCTACACTATAATGCAGCTCCCACCAATGTAACTTGCCTACTACACCGACTTAACTCCACCTCCGTGAGAGGTGTCGTGCTTAAGTCCGTGTAGTTAAGTCGATGCAGTGTGAGTGTAGACACTGTGTTGCTTACATCGACTGTTGCTGCCTTTCAAAAGCCATCCCACTATGCCCCAAACTGACAGTGAAATCTGTGCAAGCACTCCTGGTGAAAATGTGCACTGCCGACACCAGGAACATAGTGTGTACGTGCACAGTTTAATTACTGCGATGGCTGTAAATTGAGGTAGCTTAGCTTGACTTAATTTTGTAGTGTAAACTTGCCCTTAGTGTAACTTCAACAAGATATTGTAAAGCCACTTCACTTTTAAAAGCCCCCTTCCCCTCGTAGGAATCAGTAATGATCAGTAATGCTTCAGGTCTGTGAAGAATAGAGGATTTAGGTTGTTTCCCACTCAACTATAAATTTCTAATGCCAGAAAATAAGTTTACAAAAAAGGCAATTAGTGTCTACCTCATCTAGGCTTTGATACCATGCTCATCACCACAGTATCTTTTTAAAGAGATCATATATGTAATGGGCCAGTGGTTTATTTTTCCTTCCTCTGATTATTATCCCCAAGACAATTGTGACAGATCTTCCTTCCTTTGCTGGTGTTTTTATTATGGATGTGGGAAAGGTAAAGAGAAGTGAGATTTACACAGTGGTTTGGAGGCAGTGAGATTTATGCTCGTTCTATCCTGTTCTAATATTGAGTTCCAAACCTTTGGACCTGTTGAAAGAGCAAGAGGAAATACCTTCTTTACAAGTTTTACTGGAACAGGTCAAAACTAATTTTAGAGAAATGTCTAAGATAGTTTCATTTTGCTAGTTTTTGAAATGAACTGATTTTCAATTTTTCATGGAGATTTATCAATGTTTCCCCCTCTTTTTAGGTATCAGTAATTTTTAAATGCCTTTTTTATTTCAAAGTAGAAACATTTTTACTTTGAAAATCCCAAATAAGATGTTGGCCAACAAATGAGAACTGATGATAAAAAAACAAAAACAAATGCCCCCACCCCAACAAAAAAAATAAAATGAAGTAAATGAAAACCTCTAGTGAAAAATGAAAAATCGAGGAAAATTTTCACAAAAATTTGATTTTTGGGGAAAAACACTTTGTTTGAAGGGGAAAAGCTACTTTTGAAAAATGTAGACCAGCAATTTTACCCTTGAGGTTGATGGTTTCATAGGTATATGTCTATCAAGGAAGTTTGTCATATCAGAGAGCCTCTGAGGTAATTTAGATTAGTTGCATGAAGGGCCTTGAAAATTAGGGACTTGGGTACTTTAGTGAGGGGCATGGTAGAAGCAGCTGAGTATAATAGAACAGACTTTGACTTGTCTGTGTGTCATGTGTGGTGTGCTGATGAGATGAATCTGTTTGGCGAGAGATTCACTACTTTTCTTCCCTGAGGAGTAAGCTGGAGGGGAGACCCTCAACCCAAGCATGTTGGCCAATAGGACCAGGTCAGAGAAACCTTTTGAAAAGGTCTCTTTTAGGATGGGAGTGCTCTCTCTGGGAATCCAAAATCAGGACAAGGAGACACAGATATGAACAGAGGCTGTGGGGAAGCACCAGAGACTCAGGGCTGGCCCTATAGCCAGAAAGCTGAACCGAATGAGGACTGAGTCTGCTCTCAGGAGCACAGGAGCAGTAGCCTGCCAAGGATCATAAAGGGATCATAACATGAAATAAGCTGTTGTAGCCAGGGTGCCCAGACACAAGGGACTTGCCTGAAGAAAAGGGTCAGTGTGAAGGACTTAGGGAAGGAGCACTTCCCTGCACTTAGGGAAGGAGCTGCCATACTTGTAAAGGGGCAAGCCCAAGGCATAAATGGGTGCTCTGTAGGGTGGAGTTTGTGGCCTAGTAGTTGCTCAGAGGGGGAGCAGCATACAAGTTGGTGATGTGAGGCAACTGTTACTTCTAGCTGACAGGAGGACAATGCAAAGAGGACATCAGCAAGACAACAGATCATGGGTCTGAACCTTGGTCCATGAGACCTCCACCCCAATAGTGAATTGCCCTCTGATAATGGGATGGACTATGAGCGGCAGCCCAGGTGCTAGGTTGGAGGAGACCCATGACATAAGGTTTGCCTCTATTGAACTGCCCCCAAGGGGCCAAGATAGAAAATGTTGTATTTATCTTTGTAGTACTAAGCCAGTTGCTCTCTACCAGGGGTACATGTACCCCTGAGGGGATGCAAAGGTCTTCCAGGGGGTACATCAACTCATCTAGATATTTGCCTAGTTTTTCAATAGGCTACATAAAATGCATTAGAAGTCAGGACAAACTAAATTTCATGCAAATGATGACTTGTTTATACTGCTCTATATACTATGCACTGAAATGTAAGCACAGTATTTATATTCCAGTGGATTTATTTCATAATTATATGGTAGATATGACAAAGTAAGCAATTTTTCAGTAATAGTGTGCTGTGACACTTTTGTATTTTTATGTCTGATTTTTGTAACCAAGTAGTTTTTAAGTGACGTAAAATTGGGGGTATGTAAGACTCCTGGAAGGGGTAGAGTAGTCTGGAAAGGTTGAGAGCCACTACACTAAGCCATTGTACCTACAGCATTCCCACTATTCCTCTCTTCCAGCCCTTGAAAGTAATCCTTTCATTTGAGCCATATGTTTGGGTGTCCTCCAGCAACCCCATTAGGGTGGAGCTAATTACACCATTTTTATTAATTATTTACTGAGCTACCACTGCTTGTATTAGGAGTGTCCCCTGCAACACAAGCCAGATAATTGCTTTGATCTGCTCAAGCACAGAGCTCTGTGTTGTGCACTAAGTTGTCAAAAAGACTAGAAAAATTGGAGGGAGTTCAGAGAGCAATAAAATCCATAGACGGTTTCGAAAATAAGAACTGAGAGGAAATGTTAAGAGGACTAAAATGCTCAGTCCAGATATTGAGATTTAAAACAAAAAAGGCTGAGAGCCTCTACAGAAACCTAACAGGATGTGGTAAAGAGGGCAAGGCTCAATTGTTGGCATTAATCAATGAGGAGAGATCTAGAAGTAATGGACTTTGAGAGCAGTTCTGCTATAAAGGTTACTATGTTCAGATGGCACCTGTCTCTTCGTTATGTATATCCACTCAGCTTAATGACCAAAATAAATTCCAATTGCTTTGTACTGCAATGATTTCCTGGAAAAACTTTACCAAGGAGTTTCCAAGGATTCTCATCCTGGGGGACTCCTTCATAGCTCACTCACCTCTGCCCAATCCTTCCCCCATCTCTTGCTGCTGGCCCTGTGTCTCCTAGGTGGTGCTACACAGTCTCTATGGCAAATAGGCAGGAGATAACGCAATGCAGACTCAGGGGAGTAGGTGAGAGATTGTGTAGCGGAGGCATAGTCGGAGACAATACCCCAAAGTGGAGAGGGGGGACCTAGCCCTCAGAACAGTGTATGTGTGGGAAGGGAGACAACCCCTCAAACAGACCAGGTGTGGTGGGGTAAATGCATCCGGGTGTGGGGTGCAGGGCAGGAATACCAGCCTGCCGCAGAGGGAGAGTACCAACCAAAGAGGATGGGCACGAGGGACGCATGTAAGAAGAGAGAGGAGGAAACATATGCATTTCCATGTCTAATCTCCACCAGTTTTAACAAAAACTCTTTCTCATGACGAAGGAGAGAGGCAATCCCGCATTCTCATGTGAGTAAGGTTGGCATCGTCAGGCCCATAGTTTGTACTACCGGTATGGCGCTGCACATGAAGATCATTACTGCATCCTACAGAGCTGATGCAACATCCAAGGAGCCTTTAGAATACAAACTTTACTACAAAAGCACCTGATTTCCATATAAAAACATCATGTTTATGAACAACCATGGGCACCAACTCCGTGGGTGCTCCGGGGCTGGAGCACCTGCGGGGGGAAAAAATGGTGGGTGCAGAGCACCCACCGGCAGCCCACGTATCAGCACCTTTGCCTCCCCACAGCACCTCCTGCCTGCTGGTGGGCCCCACCGTTCAGCACCTACTCTTCCCGCCCCCTGCCTCCTGTCCACCGCAATCAGCTGTCCTTAGAGGTAGCTCTGAGCTGTGCTTAGGGCATGGACTTGTCTGATAAGTGATGACACATAAAATCAGAGGGCCATGCTCCATCTTGAGTGCACTAGAGAGGAAGTGGGCACAAAGAGTTCCTTCCCCTGAATGAAACTATGCAGTGGGCAACTATACATTAGTTGGCTGTGCTAAGAGAGTAAGGGTGAGCAGTGCTGCCAAAGTGCATAGAGTGCAAATTCTGCCCTGACTCTCACCTTGTTCAGCTCTGTTGGTGCGGTTATTGTCTGGCTGGATCTTGGAATTCCTGGGTGGGTTCTTCATGCTTCTTTTACATTGTGTGGAACACCTATGACTGCAGCAAGGCTATGTTAAGTTACAAAACCTCAGGTGCTAGTCTTGTATCTTTAATATTAATTACTGTATATCAACTAGAACTGATCAAAAACTTTCATCAAAACGGGCTTTTTGGAAGAAAATGGTCTGTTGACAAAATGGAAATGTTCACAAAAAATTATTTTTGCCAAAAGTTTTCGCTTTTCTTCAAAATTTGGGGGGTTTTCAATGTAAAGAAAATGCTCATCAAAACTAAAATTTTGTTTCTCTAGAAATTTTTCCTTAAGGGAAATATAATTTTCCAAGCTGCTATAGTATTGTTCTTTAAATAATTCTAGAAATTGATTAAACATTGTAATACAGTGACTTCCTTCTCAACTCGAGCTTGACTGTGCTGTGCTTCCCCAGCACTTTTTGGTTAGGAGAAGTCCTATTTCCTTGTCTCTTTCTTGACCTTTGAGATTAGGATATTAAAGGTTTGTGTATGCTATGTTAACATAGTGCTGAGTTCATTGTTCATAAGCTGCACTTTTGAGTGAATATCTGAGTGAGATGAAGCAGATAAAATAAATAATTCAATGCAATTCAGATTTACTCATGCAGTTGAATAAGTCCAAAGCTTTATATTTAGTTTCTAGGCCACTAAATTGTAGTATAGAGACACAAGTTCTGCTTTTGATCTTGCTCCACTAATATGCTCTGCTGGTTTTTCACTCTGTGCTTAGTGTTGCATATGAGATGCAATAGTGAGAAATAAAATACCATATGCAGTATAGGAGAGAAGAACATCATGTGTACTTAAGTGCTTACCAAGCATTTATGGGAAGTTTTTCAAGGTGCACTTAGGTTTCCGCTTCCCACTGAACATCAGTGGGAGGTAAGCACTTGATTCTCATTTGTGCCTTTCACTGGGTGGGCTGCCCTTTATGGGAGTTGGGATCAGTCCCACTAGCTACCTCCCTTGGCAATGTGCTTTGAGGCAGAAAGAAGGGACCTGCTCTGCTCATTAGGGAAGAGACCTGCTGGGAGAAAGAAGATTCAGGAACTTTGCAGGAGATTCAGGCTTGGAGAGAACTGTCGGAAGGCTACAGTAGAATCAGATAGATGGCAGAAAGCATTAAGGGGGTCTCTGCAGAAGACCTAGAGAGAGACCAAGACACAGACAGCCCCAGAAAGGCTTAGAAACAGGCCAAGGTAGGAAGTGGCCCAAGGACATGCACCAAGGGGTCCGAGTAGTTGAACCTTTGCTGCTTGATACAGGGTCCTGGGACCAGAACTCAGAGTCGAGGGAGGGCCTGGGTTCCACTGCAAGGACACCAAGGAAGGTGAGGTGAAAACCCCTTGACATGAGGACAGAGATGAAGCTTGGAGTTGAGCTGAAGGCCGAGTGTGAAGTTTGTTTTCCTCTCTGGAAGTTGGGGGAGGCTTATGGTTTGGCCAGAGGACTAAATGATTCAGAAGTGCTGGAATCAGCTCATCCAAAAGCAAGAGATTGAAAAACTTGGCAATGGAGGACCACCAGGGGGAAACAGTGAGTGAACTAGAGTGGGGAAACTGAGGCACATGCTGCAGGTACTGAGAGGATAAGTTGTTTCTGTCACAGTACCTTTCAAAATCTCCCCCTTAAAGCTGCTTATAGTAATTAATTTATTAGTGAGAACACTTTTTAGTATGTGTAAAATGACTTTAGGTTATCCTCTCAAAACTGTTATAACTATTAACCTTTTAAATAAATATAATTGAAGTGCAATAAAAGAACAGGTTGTAAAATGAGAATAATATTTCTACAGGAAAAATATTCAGCAATTTTTTGTTACCTTTCATCAAAGTTTAATTTAAAAATAATTTCCAGAGTGGTGTATGGTCTGGTGTCATGCTGATATACTGTATAACTTAATTTTTTTTTAAATATGTTGTTTGAGTAATCATTAAGGGGACTGGGCAGATTAATATTGGTAATTGTACAGGAGCTTTTCACACTTAGGTCACTAGCTAGAATCAGTAGTAACAAAGGCCCAGATCCACAAAGGGATTTAGGTGCCTAAACCCTGGATTTAAGCACTTCTGTAATTCACAAAACTCCCGCTCAACTGATGCCTAAACTCACACCCATGCCTAAATTTCCACTGTAAAATCTCTCTAGGTGCCTGAGTTTCTGTCTCTGGACATGTGCATTGCTGCTTCAGTCTAGGGTGACCCACGTGGACACCTTAAGGCCCAGAGCCATCCTCAAACCAGATGAGGATAGGTGTTCCCTGCCTATCCCACCTGTGGGGCCCAATCTGTAAGTGCACAGAGCACACTTAACTCCACATAAAAAGACTAACTCCAACTGAACTCAATGAAAATTAGAGATGATCACATGCTTAAATGCTTTTATGACTCAGGGCCTGAATGGGATGGACACTTGACCTCTTGCCCCAGTTTAACTGGTCTGAGGCATGCTGCCTTAGTGGTGTAGGACAGTGGTCCACTGGGTCTGCAGACTGTGTCTAAGGGGTCTGCAAAAGGTGGTTGTTACCATAGAACAGTGGTTTTCAACTTGTGGTCCGCAGACCCCTGGGGGTCCTCTCAGACTATATTTAAGATTTCCCAAGGGGTCCACACGTCCATTTGAAATTTTTTTAGGGGTCTGCAAATGAAAAGAGGTTGAAAACCACTGGTATAGAGAAACAAACTGCTGCTATACGTGCCCTGTGAATAACGACATGCCTTCGGTTGCCAGGACTGACATTCTAGTGTTTTTTCACAAGTGTCTTAAATCATTTTTAAAATCTTTAAACATTATAGTAAGCCCTTGGGTTTTTCACAAGCCACACATTAATTAGCTCGCTTCTTAAGCTCCAGCACGTGAAGTGGGAATGCTTCGAGAGGTCCTTGGCTGGAAAACACAAGAACTTCTTTTGATTAACTCCCAGCTTCACAATAATGATGGTCTGAGTCATTTTGATAAACTTCACCTGATTTTAAGTTTCTTAAATGTCATGATGGCCTCCAATCCAAACATTAAATTGGGTAAACCTGACATAATCCCACAAAGAGGTAGGGGTGGGGAGGAGAAATCTGTGGGCCACCAATCACTGCCACCCTCTACTTCAGGAGAAGTGGAACCCAGCTCAACCACCTGGTTTATGTAATCGAGGCTCTCTCTGCTGGCCCTTTTAACTGCAAGGTGCCTGGGATTAGCCTTGTTGTTTCTGGAGTGCCAGAAGTTTGGGGGAGCTGTAAACTCTATGGGTCCCATGTGCCAGCTCCTTGTATTCTCTCTCTGTGTTTATAATAAAAATTCAGTATATATCCTTACAAGTAAAAAAGATGTTGTATGTGACAGGGCTGTGGAAATGTTCCAGGCAGGACTGCACCCCGACCCCAAACCAGGGCAGGTACGAGTTCTATCCAAAGCGGTGAGTCCACATGCCTGCACACTGACTGACTGAGCTTGCGCAGCACTGCTGCCCATTCGACTCAACGAGCTTATCGTTGCTGACTTGGGATCCCCGCTGCCCTCCATCTTGTGATCAGGCGCCCTCACCCTGGGGCTTTCAGACAAGCTGGGTTGCCATTCCTCTGCCTTATCTATTGAGGGGAAGGGGGCATCAGAGAAGGCTACTGATTTCCCCCAACTCCACTATCTAGATCTGTCTTGGGTGTTTCTAAGGAATCTTTAGGGTGGAGGAGGAGCAGTGACATCCCCCTCACAGAGTAAGAGGAAAGGGGAGACCCTTCTACTGTTAGTGCTGCTGCTCTGCTAAGTGGCCCGGGTGAATAGTACCTACTAAGGCTTAGTACAGTGCTCCCTCAGTGGATTCTCTTAAGCAGACATATGATGGCCCTTGAAGACCCTGAGAGGTGACCACCCAGCCGCATATCCGAGAGGTCAGACCAGGATCATTCTTCTAAAGACAACAATGCTAAGCAGGGAAGAGGGGATTCTGATTCCAACAAATGAGCAGGGGTTAATTTGCTGCCCATCTTTGTGAGCAGACTCTGTGGAGTCGGGGTTATACAGCATAACTGAATGCAACAATGTTCCTTCAGTGCTGGCTTCCTAATCTTTCCAGACAAAGCTTTGGAGTAACCCTGGGGATGAATTTAAAATTGTGCATTACACTAAGGAATTGCCAGCAGGTGCAGGTTTTCAGCATACGTGCCAAAACACACATCTTCATTGTGAAAGAGACATCTGAGAGTTGAGTCTGATCCCGCAGCAGGAAAGCTAATTCACACAAAATCTGGAGGAGCTGGCAAAGTCAATGCAATTTAAAAATAAAAATCAAGTTTTCCCCAATTGCAATGCAGAACTCCCCCCACCACCACGGCCATATCACCTTGAAGGCCAGAACTAAGATTGGCAAAGTAAGAAAGGGACTTCTTAACCTTAATGAGATTCCCACTACCTGCACTCAGTTAATAATTAATAAGCCAAATCTTGGTGTCTTTATTCACTTCTGACTGGGTTCTCACTCAGGCAAAACTCTCCTTGAATTCATTGATATTTTTGCCTGAGTAGCAGCATGTGGCCGAACAATAATAAACGTTCAGAGGAATTGCTATTTATATGTATTGCAGTAGCACCTTGGAGCTGTAGTATAGACGAGGACCTCATTGTGCCAGGCGCTGTACAAATGCAGAACAATAAGATGATCCCTGCTCCAAAGAGCTTACAAATCCATGCTTCCTTAAATACCTCTTAAAGGTGTCGTTCAGTTTAGATATCCTAGTGTACAACATCTGCACAAGTATCCCATTGAACTATTGTCACTCCCTTCACAATCCCATATCTTCACCTTTTCGTGGGGGGCACACCTGTAACGTGCAGGCAGTGCCTGTGATTAGAGTATTGGCATACTAATGACATTAAAGTTGGCATTGTGCTGCTGGTTTTCCCCTGCAGAATAGGAAGTAGTTCATCTCCACTCCACTGCTTTGTTCTTCCCCTCAGATTACTTGGGTCACTTGGGCCCAGAACCTCAAAAGTATTTAGGCACCTAATTCCTATTAAGGATCTGGGCCTACTCACTAGTCATTAATTAGCTAATGTTTGCACTGTGTTGTTAAGGCAGAAAGGATTGTGTAAGTGCTATTGCTAGTATGATCATTTATGAGTCCCTAAAGTACAGTTGCTAAAAAGGTTTAGTTATTTCAGATGCAATCAGCTGTTTAATACTCTCAAAGTATGCATGCTATAGTGGGACTAGCGTAATTAGATTAATCATTAAGTAATGTGAACATTATTCAACATAACCCTATAAGTAAAGGATGTTTCTATTTATCTTGTACGCCACAAAGTTAATGATCCATTCTGCAACCTATCTCAGAAGGGATGTAATTTACATGCAGAAGAACTTGGACGGGAAATATTTCTACCTCACCCTTTTTAATATTTATATAAAATTGCTTTGCTGAGCCAAATCACCTGCTCCCATGTCAAATGTGTATGCCAACGTCTAGAGAGTCACATGAAAGAGCATTAGAGAAAGAGATGAGATTATAATGAACTAAACCTAGGAGACATGCATTCCAATGCAGTGTATGGAATAAATGCCATGGACAGGAGATCTGAAAGACTGGAGGAGATGACAGGCCTAAGCAATCAAGCAGAACCCCTAAGGAGGATATACTATGGAAGTCTGCTGTGTTTGCAGTTGTTTATACATTCTCAGGGTGGTAAATAATGTAAAACCTCTTCATAATATCATGTCAAAATATTCTGATCTTTTTTTCACAATGAAGTAAGTCATCCCAAACAGCTAGAAATTAAAAGGCATTATTACATTGCTGGGCGAGAATTCTGAGTTTGTATTAAATAGGTAGCAGTTTTACTCTCTAATAATACACTTGTGCCTCTGTACCTGTCTACTATTTCTCTCTTGCTCTTCTTGTAACACATTAACAAGATTGTGTTATTTCACTGAGCAGCATATTTAGGGAGCTACCTAAATCCAAAACAGTTGAAAGCAACTGCATAACCTTTTCATAAAGGAAGAATCATAGAATCATAGAATATCAGGGTTGGAAGGGACCTCAGGAGGTCATCTAGTCCAGACCCCTGCTCAAATCAGGACCAATCCCCAACTAAATCATCCCAGTCAGGGCTTTGTCAAGCCTGACCTTGAAAACCTCTAAGGAGATTCCACCACCTCCCTAGGCAACCCATTCCAGTGCTTAAGAGTGAGCATGCCCCAAGGAAAGTCAGTTTACTGTCTCAGAAAGTAGGTTCAGATACACAAGAGACTATTTAAATTATTTTAGAAAGGGAAACAGATGGGTACTATTGTAGAACATTCTTCTCTGTTAATAAGTAACTTCCAAGGAAAAAATGAATTTGGGCTAATATGTACTTTTTTGTATTTTGTGCTTCTTCCTCTAACTTCTCAGTGAATCCTTTATTTCAATGCATTTGGAGGAAGCTAAGAGGCACTGGCAGGTGTTTGACATTAACTGTGCAGTCTGATTATATTTTCAAAGCTATAAGGAAAAATCTGAGGTAACTTTTCAGAGGGGGAAATATACAGAGAGTGAGTTTTATGGGATTTTGGTTTTGATTTTTAGTCCCCCTTGTGTTTGAATCCCGATGTCATGGACTTCAATAGGGCCAGGATTCCACCCCCATGCATAAAGCCACCTACATTTTCAATCCTCCATTTAGGACAGCTAGCTCAAGTTTAAAGTACTACCTAACAGTGTGAACAGGAGTCAGTGAAGACAAGACCTTAGTCTAATAAAAATGGGCCAACTACAGCTCTCCTTAATTTAAATGGGCAGTAAAATATCTCCCTTGTGAGTAACTCAAGAGCAGAATATAAACTGCTTGTCATGCCAACAGCTCCTAATTGCTCCTTCTTTATTCTGGTTGCTTCTTGCACTATTTGGGATTCTTCTATCGGGGCCTTGGGTACTATACTCCTGGTGTCCTTTAAATGAGACTTTTCCACTCTGTGTGTTGTACTTCACACTCTGACTCATTTTTCCAGTGATTTATTCATGTCCCACTACCACCCGAGTAGCTGTGTTAATTCCCTTTTGTTTGGCTAAGTAGATAGACACAGCTCAGTCAAGGTGGACTTTGACTCTTGTTTGCTGACAGCGATATCAGCGTCTGGTGGCAAAACTCTCATTTACTTCAGTGGGGCCAGGATTTCATCCCTGGAACAAAAGCTTTTTTCCTGTGAGGAGAAATGCGTGGCTGCTAGTAATTGTGGTGACAGTCCTCCCACTCTCTTGTCCTACAAGGATTCCGGAACCATGTGATATGTATATGTCTACCTACCAGGAAGAGAAGAAGGAAAAAGTATATTAATTTTCCCATCACAAAAAGTGGGAACAGTCTGTTACTTCTGTTCCAAAAGCTTGAACTGGGATTTTGAATAGCATATGTTTCTCACGATTCCTTGCTTAACTCACAGCAACAATGGCTTAGCGAGGTCCAAAACAAAGAAGCCCAAGAAGCTCTTCTAAAAGAAAATGGTTGTATAGTCCCCTGTGTCTTACTATACTGAGGCAAGAGGTAATTGCCTGATACAAAATTACTTGGCTGTCTTTGTTAGTGCCTTCCAAACTAGTCATTGACCTTGAAAAGCAAAAAATTCCTAGCCTTAGAACAAAACAAAAAGGGATGCAGAAGAGCATCCAGATTCATAATGGGAAGTTGCAGTGGTTTAGGTTTAGGCTTAGGGCTTGTCTACACCTAAAACGCTGCAGCACTGTACTGCTGTAGCTCTTCAGTGAAGACACTACCTATGCCGGCGGGAGGGGTTCTCCCATGTGCATAGGTATACCACCTCCCCAAGAGGCGGTAGGCTAGGTCAATGAGAGCTTGTCTATACTGGCACGCTAAATTGGCGTTGCTGTGATTGCTGCACTGGTGTTGATATAGTGGGTCTGGTGAAGACATGATAAGTCGATGGCAAAGCACTTTCCCATCAACTTCAGTTCTCCACCTCCCCAAGAAGCGGAAGGTAAGTCGATGGGAGAGCATCTCCCACCGACACAGAACAGCGTAGACACTGCATTAGGTCGATGTAAGCTACGTCATTCACGGGGGTCGGACCCCTGAGCGATGTAACTTACATTGACTTAAGCAGCAGTGAGGACCAGACCTGAGAGAATTCTCTCATCAACCTAGCACTGTCTACACAGGGTGTTAGGTTGGTTTAACTATGTCATTCTGTCCTACTAGAATAGTTCAAAAAAGGACTTATGTGAAATTTCTTCTCAGCATGACACTCTGTTTCAACACAATGACAGTACAGCTTGGCATAAGCATCACACCAGCTCTGCTACATCTCACCTTTCTTACTCCTCCGCTACCTCCTCTTGGACTTGATTTTCCTTCTCATCTTCATAAAAGTAAAGTGAACACAAGACAGCTGGTTTAGAAAGCTGTTTCCTGGTCCTCAGTGCTCAGGTGAAGAGGGAAAAAAAGTTTGATATACTGAGGTAGAGATGGAGTACTTGTGGCACCTTAGAGACTAACCAATTTATTTGAGCATAAGCTTTCGTGAGCTACAGCTCACTTCATCGGATGCATACTGTGGAAAATACAGAAGATGTTTTTATACACACAAACCATGAAAAAATGGGTGTTTATCACTACAAAAGGTTTTCTCCCCCCCCCCCCCCCCCACTCTCCTGCTGGTAATAGCTTATCTAAAGTGATCGCTCTCCTTACAATGTATATGATAATCAAGGTGGGCCATTTCCAGCACAAATCCATGGATTTTTCTTTTTATTTATTCCTTTTCTTTTTGCGAATACAGACTAACATGGCTGTTACTCTGAAACCTGAGGTAGAGATGTGTCTGTGCACTAATGGGTAAGTGTGCTGGTTCGGTGAACCAATTACAGGTGATGTATGGTCTGCAAGATTCTGTTCAGTAATTGTAGACACAGAAGAAACTCTAAGGAAAATAAATACAGAGAGCACCTAAATGATGTATAGTCACTCTTTAAAAAGAAACTCTTCCTCCAAGCTTTGGCTGTTCATTTTTCTGCACATCACTTGAACATGGTAATTGTGTATGTACTTGGATTGGATGAGAATAGCAGAGGCCAATTATTTCTTTCGGTCTCCTGGAAATCATGAATTCTTTGCAACTAGCTTAAAGCTGAAGCATTATTGAAGGAATCTGATTTAACTGTGCCTAACAGGAGTGTATAGTCAAAAGGGCTTCTCCCTAGAACTTTTCATTTAGTTTTTGACTTATTTTTGCATTCCATTCTTTGTCCTTTTAAAAGCATGGAATGGAAAGTGCTGGCTTTCAAAAGCAGACTCTTATTTTGTACATGAATTTTAAAATCTGCAATGGTTTCTGTGTGCTCTTTAGTACTTGAATAGCTATCTACCTGCACACACATTCTTCACGTTATACATTGTGTTTGCAATTGTTTGTGTTTGCAAGTAACTGGAGGCTGAGTCGAGACCCTTCTCAAAATCAGGGCCAAACTGAATATTCCTTACCAATGTTGTTAGTGATGTTCTTGTCGCCATGTCAGTCCCAGGATATTAGAGAGACAAGGTGGATGAGGTAATATCTTTTTGGACCAACTTCTATTGGTGAAAGAGACAAGTTGGTTATCAGAAATTTCCCTCCCTTCCTGTGTGTGTTTCTTATGGCACACTTGCCCATACTATAATGTTGATGTCTATAAGCACTGTAGGTTTACCTCAGTGTGCTTTAGAGTTTGTCTACACTGCCTCACAGTGCAGACCAGGGGGGTGTGAATTGCAAAGTGCCCCAAAATGTTGTGGTCTAACTGCTCTGTGTGGATGCTGCTTGAAGTGGGAGCTGGAAACCCAAATTACATCCACACCCCCGCATGATTAAATCTGACACCCTCCCACATCTATCGTTAGTTGTTATGATTTATTGAATAAAGAATCAAGGAGGCAGGAATAGAAGAAAACATATAACAGTTTATTAACAAGGACCCCCAAAATCAACAATGGATGAGTAAAACCACTCGGGTGTTAACCAAACCAACAGGCTGGGGTGGGGTGTGGTAGGACTAGGGGGTCTCAAAGGGCCAGGCACACCGTGCCACAGCTCCCTATGAAATAAGTAGATCATCCTTAGACTTGGGTATGGGCTCAGCACCTCGACTAGGATTTGGGGGTCTGGTTTGGCAGTGCAGAGAGATCTTAAGATCAGCAGTTCTCATGAGATTTTTGTCTGCATTTCAAATGGAGATAGAAATCAGGCAAACAGGCCTTATACATTTTTTTGGATCTGACCCGGAACCAAAACTATAGGGAATGGTTTCGATCCAGGAATTCAATTCTAAAACCTCCTCCCCACCCAAAATTGGAAAAGGCTCAGATTCAAAGTCCTAGTTTTGGTCCATTTCTAGTATTAATGGATTTGTATGACCCAGGCAGACTGTGGAGAGCTACAAAAGGATTTCTCAGAACTGGCTGACTGGGCAACAAAATGGCAGATGAAATTTAATGTTGATAAATGCAAAGTAATGCACATTGGAAAGCATAATCCCAACTATACATATAAAATGATGGGGTCTAAATTAGCTGTTACCACTCAGGAAAGAGATCTTGGAGTCATTGTGGATAGTTCTCTGAAAACATCCATTCAATGTGCAGCAGCAGTCAAAAAAGCGAACAGAATGCTGGGAATAATTAAGAAAGGGATAGATAATAGGAAAGAAAATACCATGTTGCCTCTATATAAATCCATGGTACACCCACATCTTGAATACTGTGTGCAGATGTGGTCGCCCCATCTCAAAAAAGATATATTGGAATTGGAAAAGGTTCAGAAAAGGGTAACAAAAATGATTAGGAGTATGGAATGGCTTCAGTATGAGGAGAGATTAATAAGACTGGGACTTTTCAGCTTGGAAAAGAGATGGCTAAGGGGAGATATGATTGAGGTCTATAAAATCATGACTGGTGTAGAAAAGGAAGTGTTGTTTAATACTTCTCATAACACAAGAACTAGAGGTCACCAAATGAAATTAATAGGGAGCAGGTTTAAAACAAATAAAAGGAGAATTTCTTCACACAATGCACAGTCAACCTGTGGAACTCCTTGCCAGAGGATGTTGTGAAGGCCAAGACCATAACAGGGCTCAAAAAAGAACTAGATAAATTCATGGAGGATAGGTCCATCAATGGCTATTAGCCAGGATGGGCAGGGATGGTGTCCCTAGCCTGTGTTTGCCAGAAGCTGGGAATGAGTGACAGGGGATGGATCACTTGATGATTACCTGTTCTGTTCATTCCCTCTGCGGCACCTGGCACTGACACTGTTGGAAGACAGCATACTGGGTTAGATGGACCTTTGGCCCTACTAGGTCAGACCATTCTTATGTTCTTATGTATGTATGTTTTTTTTTTTTTTTTCAAAAAGGAAAATCCTTCCAAAAATACACACATGCCCAGGAGGTCAGGTCATTATCTACCCATCTTGACTATGTAGCAATGGCCGGCTTAACGTACAAGGAGAGCATAACATTTTATCTGGTTATTTTAGAGTACAAGATAAAAGTGGCAATATCAAGTGACTGGGACAATTAAGAGCTGGAGGACTCCAGGTAACAATGTAGTTATGCTAAATCAAAGAAAAGACATTTTTGCTTTTTTCTAAACATGATCCCACAAGACTCAGTACTTTGAATCTTTCCATTTCTTTCCATGTAAATAATTCACGTAAAGAGAGCAGCTGTAAAACAAAGAGAAATTGTGTAAAGAGGAAAAGAGGGTAAAAAGATGTTGGAATAACTTAAATCATCATATACTAAAGCAAGACAGGTCTCATTTGGTCTATAAATGAGGATGGGATATTTAACTGTTGTGACACTTGCTTCACATGCAGAGGGTAAAATAGATCACCAAACATGGATTAAGGAATAAATCTCCCTTAACAGCATATTGGCAAGGAACTTGAGCCTTACTATCCTTCTTCTGGAGCTTTTAGCATGAGTCATCTATTAGAATCAGGTGGATGAATCCTGCATAATTTCATGCAATTACAGTGGGAAGTATTGGACTTTGTTTTTAATGTGAACAAACATTTTTTTCTTTTAAAAAGTACTGTAGGCTTCATAGAAAAATGATTGGGAGTGAACGGAAGCAAGAGGTGGTTGAGTCAATTATATAATTTTGTCAGACAACAGTTCTATGCTGTAGTATAGAAAAAAAGCCTAAATTAGACGTCAGCACCATGATTAATGGTCATGCACGTAATTGGTGGTACTGGAGTGAGGGTCACTGATGGGAAGCTGACTGAAATAAGTGAGTTTTAAGCAATGATTTGAAGCAGAGGACTATCGCTTGTGTAAGCAGCTAGCTGGGAGGGGGAGAGACTTTGGATGTGTTTATGTAAATACAAAAAGAAAAGGAGTACTTGTGGCACCTTAGAGACTAACAAATTTATTTGAGCATAAGCTTTCGTGAACTACAGCTCACTTCATCGGATGCATTCAGTGGAAAATACAGTGGGGAGATTTATATACATAGAGAACATGAAACAATGGGTGTTACCATACACACTGTAACCAGAGTGATCACTTAAGGTGAGCTATTACCAGCAGGAGAGCCGCGGGGGGAGGGGGCGAGAACCTTTTGTAGTGATAATCAAGGTGGGCCATTTCCAGCAGTTGACAAGAATGTCTGGAGGAACAGTGGAGGAGTGGGGGGGGGGGGGGTAGTTTTACTTTGTGTAATGACCCATCCGCTCCCAGTCTCTATTCAAGCCTAAGTTAATTGTATCCAGTTTGCAAATTAATTCCAATTCAGCAGTCTCTCGTTGGAGTCTGTTTTTTGAAGTTTTTTTTGTTGAATTGCCACTTTTAGGTCTGTAATCGAGTGACCAGAGAGATTGAAGTGTTCTCCAACTGGTTTTTGAATGTTATAATTCTTGACATCTGATTTCTGGCCATTTATTCTTTTAGATAGAGACTGTCCAGTTTGACCAATGTACATGGCAGAGGGGCATTGCTGGCACATGATGACATATATCACATAGGTAGATGTGCAGGTGAACGAGCCTCTGATAGTGTGGCTGATGTGATTAGGCCCTATGATGGTGTCCCCTGAATAGATATGTGGACACAGTTGGCAACGGGCTTTGTTGCAAGGATAGGTTCCTGGGTTAGTGGCTCTGTTGTGTGGTGTGTGGTTGCTGGTGAGTATTTGCTTCAGGTTGGGGGGCTGTCTGTAGGCAAGGACTGGCCTGTCTCCCAAGATCTGTGAGAGTGATGGGTCGTCCTTCAGGATAGGTTGTAGATCCTTGATGATGCGTTGGAGAGGTTTTAGTTGGGGGCTGAAGGTGATGGCTAGCGGCGTTCTGTTATTTTCTTTGTTGGGCCTGTCCTGTAGTAGGTGACTTCTGGATGCTCTTCTGGCTCTGTCAATCTGTTTCTTTACTTCAGCAGGTGAGTATTGTAGTTGTAAGAATGCTTGATAGAGATCTTGTAGGTGTTTGTCTCTGTCTGAGGGGTTGGAGCAAATGCGGTTGTATCGTAGAGCTTGGCTGTAGACAATGGATCATGTGGTGTGGTCTGGATGAAAGCTGGAGGCATGTAGGTAGGAATAGCGGTCAGTAGGTTTCCAGTAAAGGGTAGTGTTTATGTGACCATCGTTTATTAGCACCATAGTGTTCAGGAAGTGGATCTCTTGTGTGGACTGGTCCAGGCTGAGGTTGATGGTGGGATGGAAATTGTTGAAATCATGGTGGAATTCCTCAAGGGCTTCTTTTCCATGGGTCCAGATGATGAAGATGTCATCAGTGTAGCACAAGTAGAGTAGGGGCATTAAAGGACGAGAGCTGAGGAAGCGTTATTCTAAGTCAGCCATAAAAATGTTGGCATACTGTGGGGCCATGCAGGTACCCACAGCTTACTGGATACTCTCATATTACAGCAAATGAAAAGATGGGAGTTGCCTTACCAAGTGTGGGGGTCAGTGCTAACTCTGTCAATTCAATCAAGGTGGAAGTGGCCTATTTCCAACAGTTGACAAGAAGGTTAACTTGTCAATAGGCCCTAACTGTGGTGGGGCGATAGACAGAACCCATATCCCTATCTTGACACCTGACCACCTTGCCAACCTATACATAAACTGTAAGGGGTACTTCCACCAGTGCTTGCAGCACCATTGAGATCACAAGGGACGTTTCACCGACATCAATGTGGGATGGCTGGGAAAGATGCATGATGCTCGCATCTTTAGGAATTCAGGGCTGTTTGAGCAGCTGCAAGAAGGGACTTACCAGAAAATTACTGTTGGGGATGTTGAAATGCCTATAGTTGTCCTTGGAGACCCAGCCTACCCCTTGCTCCCATGGCTTATGAAGACATACACAGGCAGCCTGGACAGTAGTAAGGAGCAGTTAAACTATACGCTGAGCAAGTACAGAATGGTGGTAGAATGTGCCTTTGGACGTTTAAAAGCTCACTGGTGCTGTTTGCTGACTAGGTTAGACCTCAGCACAACCAATATTCCCATTGTTATTACTGCTTGCTGTGTGCTCCGTAATATCTGTGAGATTAAGGGGGAGATGTTTATGGTGTGGTGGGAGTTTGAGGAAAATCGCCTGGGAGCCAGTTTTGAACAGCCAGACACCAGGGCGATTAGAAGAGCACAGGTAGGCATGCTGCACATCAGAGAGGTTTTGAAAACCAGTTTCATGACTGGCCAGGCTACGGTGTGACAGTTGTGTGTGTTTCTCCTTGATGCAAACCTTCCCCCTTTGTTGATTTTAATTCTCTGTAAGCCAACCACCCTCCCCCCTTCGATCACAGCTGGCAAAGGAAATAAAGTCACTATTGTTTTGAAACCATGCATTCTTTCTTTATTAATTAAAAAAAAGGGAGATTCATAGATATTTAGGTCAGAAGGGACCATTATGATCATCTAGTCTGACCTCCTGCACAACGCAGGCCACAGAATTTCACCCACCGCTCCTGCAAAAAACCTCACACCTATATCTGTGCTATGGAAGTCCTCAAATCGTAGTTTAAAGACTTCAAGGAGCAGAGAATCCTCCAGCAAGTGACACGTGCCCCATGCTACAGAGGAAGGCGAAAAACCTCCAGGGCCTCTTCCAATCTCCCCTGGAGGAAAATTCTTTCCCAACCCCAAATATGGCAATCAGCTAAACCCTGAGCATATGGGCAAGATTCATCAGCCAGATACTACAGAAAATTCTTTCCTGGGTAACTCGGATACCAGAAAGAGAGTGAGTTTGTCTGTGGGGGGGCGGAGGGTGAGAAAACCTGGATTTGTGCTGGAAATGGCCCATCTTGATGATCACTTTAGATAAGCTATTACCAGCAGGAGAGTGGGGTGGGAGGAGGTATTGTTTCATGGTGTCTGTGTATATAATAATGTCTTCTGCAATTTCCACAGTATGCATCCGATGAAGTGAGCTGTAGCTCACGAAAGCTCATGCTCAAATAAATTGGTTAGTCTCTAAGGTGCCACAAGTACTCCTTTTCTTTTCACCCCATCTAATATCCCATCACAGGCCATTGGGCCTATTTACCATGAATATTTAATTACCAAAACCATGTTGTCCCATCATACCATCTCCTCCATAAACTTATCGAGTTTAATCTTAAAGCCAGATAGATCTTTTGCCCCCATTGCTTCTCTTGGAAGGCTATTCCAAAACTTCACTCCTCTGATGGTTAGAAACCTTCGTCTAATTTCAATACTACTGGGAGATGGTTAACTTTGATCGCACGCTTGGCACAGATACAGTAGCAATCAGAACATTAATGAGGAGTGATCTTAAAAATATGCGAAACAAAAACCTTAGCATAATTTGTCCTTAACCTGTGGTTGTGTTTGCACCTGCACTTGAAAAATGACGTTTGAAATTGGGGGTAGGATTTTTGAAAATGCACATGGTAGGTTTAACTCTGCTCCCACAGAACTCAATGGGATATCTGCCATTGACTTCAGTGGGGTCAGTCAGGCCAGCGCATAATGCTTTGAAAATTCCATCCTGAGGGTCAGATATGCCCACTGTCCTGTCCCTTGAAACTGATGTTGGATAAGGGTTTTTGTCCAGATGTGACCAGGATCAGCTACATTCTATAACCTTTGCACCACTGAGGGATTGTCTACACTTAAAATGCGGCAGCAGCAGAGCTGTAGCGTGTCAATAAAGACAATACCTACCCTGACGGGAGGAGTTCTCCCATTGGCGTAAGTAGTCCACAGTGGTGCAAGTAAAATCCATTTCTTATCGGTATGGGGGTGGGGCACCAGCTAAGGGGGGCATGTGACCTCCCAACGTAACCCTCCATGTGACTCCTCCCCACCCGGGGCTCCCACGCTTTCCCTGTCCCTTCCCCATGTTACCTGGGGTGGGGCTCTGTCCTCCTCCTGCTGCACCGGAGACTTCAGGGCAGGGCTCTCCCGGGAACTGCAGTGGGGAAAGGCGCAGAAGGAAGAATGGAGACGCAGCTGCGTGGAAGGGCAGGGGGCAGGGCTGGGAGTTCTGCTCCTTTCCCCACTGGGAGGGGCAGCAGCATGTGGGGAAAGGAGCAGAATGCCAGCAGCTCCTCCAGCAGCTGCACTGCCCCCAGCCTCGCTCCCTCACCCCAACCCTGTCCTCCTGTAGTACAGACGGAGGAGAGACAGCTGGCGTGGGGCTGCCCAGTGGCCCCACCTCCTGCTCCTCTCCTTGCTGCAGCTCCGGAGAGCCCTGCGGTTCAAGGGCCAGCTCTCCCGGGAGCCGCAGCGGGGAAAGGAACAGAACCCCCAGCCCCACCCCTTGCCCTTCACGGAGCTGCGTCTCCATTCTTCCTTCTGCTCCTTTCCCCGCTGCTCGTCCCAGAACCCCTAGCCCTCTCCTCTAGGGGGTCTACTGCTGTGTCTTTCCGATACGCTGTACCACCTATAAATAGCATGCTGGTACGACCTACTTGCACTGCTGGTAGACCACCTCCCCAAGAGGAGGTAGCTAGGTTGACAGAAGAATTCTCCCAACAACTAGCACTGTCTACACTGCGGGTTAGATGTGTTTACCTGCATCACTCAGGGGATTTTTCATACACAGAGAGATAATTATACCGATCTAATTTCCTAGTGTAGACCAGGCCCATGTTCATGAGGTGAAGATGTTTTGCTACCATGGAGAATGAATACAGGTGTCCATGTCCACACCAGCAAGAAAATTATTTCCAACAGCAGCTGAGTAAGCGTAAGGCAGCTGCTGTACTTGACACCTAGTATCCCATATGTCTGTTTCAAGTGCACAAAGAGCTTTTGTGGTTTTGTTCTTCCAGCCCTAAAATGGAGAAGACAATAAGATTTACCATGCTTTATGGAGATGTGGTGAGGCCTCATTAACTTATGTTTTAATGCACTTTTTGAAATCATTGGCTGGAAGTTGCGTTGGCTTCATTTGGATTACTCTAGTGAATAGGGGCTTGCAAGATTGGGTCCTATTACTGTATAACAAGGTGTAAGGCTATTCCTCTGAGCGAGTTCGTCACTGCTACCAAATTAAGCTAGAGAGGCTTCTGCAGCGCTGAAAGGCTATGGTACAGTCAATAAAGATGTCCTACTTGTTCTTCAGGATTCAGCTTATTGCATCAATGATACTTCCTTTCACCTACCTTTCATCTGTCTTGTCTGTGTAGACTGGAAGTAGCTACTGGCTGTCAATACAGCACTTAGGCAAAGGGGCCATAGCTCAGATTTAACCTCCAAGTGTTACTATCGTATAAATAACAGCACATTACCTAAACGATGGGGAAGACATAATAATATGATCATGAGATTTCTACCATGAAATGTCTCTTGCATTTCAGAAGCTAATACCCCTACATACACACACTACTCTGTAACTGTGCTTATTATCATAATTTAAACATTAAGCACAGACAATGTATTCATAATATTAGTGTGATATTTCAGAGTTCTCCTTTCTGTACTTTTGAAATGTCAAAAAATTTTCATTCTGGAGTTTGCATTTTTAGTGTTATCTCTATTCATCACACTAAATTATATTTCCTCTCTTTCTGATGTGCATATCCACTGGGGTTCACAATTTTCCCTCTATTATCCAAGATTAAATTTCTCAAAATTGTGTTTTCTCTTTCAAATAAGAATGACCATACAGTATGATATTGCGTCTTCTCTGGGAGTATTAGATTTCTCAACAGATAAAATATAGATGCTATTAGAGAACACTGACTTTGTTTTTAAACTATAAACAGTAATGGATAAAATTGGTAACATGGACCTTTTTAAAGCAAATTTTATCTCGTTTTAATGTCCCCAATAATACTTTAGCTCAGTCTGAGATGGAAATTAATTTTACATAATAGGAAGAGAGAGATTCATGAAGGTCTCAAAGAATATATCTTCCTATATATGTCCCTGAGGAGAGTAGTTCTATTGTCTCGCAAGACTATTCCATTCTCTGTGGTAAAGGACTAATGATGATATATTACTGGATTTGTGTTAGATCTTCCACATACATAAAAAGGTATCCAGGTCTGAGGGATAATTATTGCAATTACCGTATGTGCTAGTTTTATAATTGGGTATAAAAGTACACTGGATATGGAAAGCAGTATTTTAGTCTAGGCTAAGATCCTTGTATATTTGGAAGGCAGGTATTTATCAGAGGTTTGTATGGTGCCGAGCAGCACTTTAACTTTTATCAAAGTAAGATCTGTAAGGGTGAAATTAATTGCATAGCCCACTATATAGCCCTTGTCAATATTTAAGTTATACACTAGGACTGTGTGCTGCTGTTGGGGAAGGAGAGGGAGAGGGAAGTGAAGTGGCCATGCATGGTGGACCTCTACTGCTCCCATGTATTGTGGAATAGGTTCTGAACTGCTCTGAATATGTGAGTGTGGAGGGGCTGTTTTTTGGGTGTGGGGCAGCACTGGATCTGCAAATGTACACAGAAGCAGAAGTTAGAGGCTGATGGCCTACCCCCTAGACTGGAGGGTTGTTATTAACCTGCCCTCCTCCTCCCCACTCCCCAATGTCCTCTGCAGAACTGGAGCAAAAAAACCCAGATTTCTCTGGGCTTTATATACAGCACTCACACACTTCAACCTCAAAGGAGTTAAAATAACTCATAAAATGCAGGGTTCTGTTCTGACTTGTGTGCAGGGACCTTTCTGGATACAGAATAGAAAAAAGGTGGGGTTGAGTGTAGGAGGAGCAAATGGAATGGGACAGGGTAGATCTGTGTAATGCAAGGGAGAAGTGAGACAAAGAGAAGCTGGGCTGGGAAACAGTAAATAGTGATACTAGAATGGAGATAGTGCTACCTTCTTTTGTGAAGCACTTTTGAGATCCATGGCTGAGAAGCTCTGTGCTGGTAAGAGCAAAGTATTACTAGTTATTGGTATTGCAGGAGTGCCCAAAGGGCCAGGATAGGCACTGCACAAACACATAAAAGCACCAAGTAAATTTAGATAGAGTTTAGTTAGTGACTAACTCCCACTGTCACTAAGATCATATGAACATAAAAATGGCCATACTGAGTCACACCAGTGGTCCATCTAACCTAGTATCCTGTCTTCTGACACTGGCCGATGCCAGATGCTTCAAAGGGAATGAACAGAACAGGATCAAGTGATCCATACCCTGTTGTCCAGTCTCAGTATCATGCAGTCAGAAGCCTGACCATCTTGGCTAATAGCCATTGATACACCTATCTTCCATGAATGTATCTAATTATTTGTTGAATCCAGTTATAGTTTTGGCCTTCACAACATCCCCTGGCAACAAGTTCCACAGGTTGATTGCGTGTAGTGTGAAGAAATACTTTCTTTGTTTCTTTTCTGCCTATTAATTTCATTGAGTGACCCCTGGTTCTTGTGTTATGTGAAGGGGTAACACTTCCTTATTCACTGTCTCCACACCATTCATAATTTTACAGACTTCTATCATATCCCCCCTTAGTTAGCTCTTATCCAAGCTGAATAGTCCCAATCTTTGTAATGTCTCCTCATATGTAAGCTATTCCATACCATTGACGACAATTTTTGTTGCCCTTCTCTGAACCTTTTCCATATCTAATATATATATATATTTAGATGGGGAAACCAGAACTACGTGCAGTATTCCAGGTGTTTATATTTATATAGTGGCATCATGATATTTTCTGTCTTTTATTATCATCTATCCCTTTCTGAATGGTTCCTAACATTCTGTTAGCTTTTTTGACTGCTCCTGCATATTGAGCGGATGTTTTCAGAGAACTATCCACAATGGCTCCAAGATCTTTCTTTAGTGATAACAGCTAATTTAGATTCCATCATTTTGTATGTACAGTTGGGATTATGTTTTCCAATGCAAATTACTTTGCAGTTAACAGCATTGAATTTCATCTGCCATTTTGTTGCCCGGTTACCCAGTTTTGTGAGATCCCTTTGTAATTCTTCACAGTCTGTTTTGGACCTCCCTATCTTGAGTAATTTAGTATTATCTGCAAACTTTGCCACCTCCCTAGGGTTGCCAATTTTGGTTGGACGTATTCCTGGAGGTTTCATCACATGACATAATCTTTAATTCCTGGAGATTCCAGAACAGTTCTGGAGGGTTGGCAAACCTACACCTCACTGTTTACCCCTTTTTCCGGATCATTTAGGAAGATGTTGAACAGCACTCATTCCAGTACAGATCCCTGGGGGACACTGCTATTTACCTCTCTCCATTCTGAAAACTGATAATTTATTCCTACCCTTTGTTTCCTATCTTTTAACCAGTTCCCAATCCATGAGAGCACCTTCCTTCTTATCCCATGACTGTTTGCTTAAGAGCCTTTGGTGAGGGACCTTGTCAAAGGCTTTCTGAAACTGCAAGTACACTATCGCCACTGAATCCTCCTTGTCCACATGCTTGTTGATCCCCCTCAAAGAATTTTAATAGATTGGTGAGGATGATTTCCCTTTACAAAAGCTGTGTGGACTCTTCCCCATCAAATCATGTTCATTGATGTGTCTAATAATTCTGTTCTTTACTATAGTTTCAATCAGTTTGCCTGGTACTGAAGTTAGGCTTACTAGCCTATAATTGCCAGGATCACTTCTGGAGCCTTTCTAAAATATTGGCATCATATTAGCTATCCTCCAGTCAACTGGTGTAGAAGCTGATTTAAGTGATAAATTACATACCACAGTTAGTAGTTCTGCAATTTCATATTTGAGTTCCTTCAGAGCTCTTGGGTGAATACCATCAGATCCTGGTGACTTACTACTGTTTAATTGATCAATTTGCTCCAAAACGTCCTCTGACATGTCAATCTGGAACAGTTCCTCAGATTTGTCACCTAAAAAGAATGGCTCATGTGTGGGGAATCTCCCTCACATCTTCTGTAGTGAAGACCAATGGAAACAATTCATTTAGCTTCTCTGCAATGGCTTTGTCTTCCTTGAGTGCTCCTTTAGCACCTTCATCATCCAGTGGCCCCACTGATTGTTTGGCAGGCTTCCTGCTTCTGATGTACTTTAAAAAAAATGCTGTGAATTTTTTCAGTCTTTTGATAGTTGCTCTTAAATTCTTTTTTGGCCTACCTAAATTGCACTTTTACATTTGACTTGCCAGAGCTTATGCTCCTTTCAATTTTCTTCAGTAGGATTTGACTTCCAATTTTTGAACTATGCCTTTTTGCCTCTAACCACTTTTTTTACTCTGTTTAGCCATGGTGTTATTTTTTTGGTCCTCTTATTCTTTTTAATTTGGGGTATACATTTAACTTGGTGTTTTTAAACAGTTTCCATCCAGCTTGTAGGCATTTCACTCTTGTGACTGTTCCTTTTAATTTCTGTTTAACTAGTGTGACACTCTGTACCTCAGGGGAGCACCATGTAACCCCCGTATTCCTCATTTTTATACAATTGTGATATTTCGTATAACACATGCCATGTGAGGTATTGTGGGAAAGGTTATGATCTGCTGAAAGCCATTGTTCTATCTAAATATGTATATCATTAGTGCATATGAAGTTATGAGATTGTGTTGTATGGTTGTCACTAAAATATGTTGAGAGTTGGGGAATCACCCAGATATTAGCTCCCCAGCGACAACAACAAGGGAGGTAACCAACACCCGGGCAGGTGTAAACAACCATCAACAGCCATTGTCCAGCAAGGGAGTTACAAGTCAATGACTCACTTGCACAAGGCCGCAAGAGGTGAATTGCTCAACCTTGCCTGGTGACTCAGCAATGCCCACCAATCATGCCTGGACTTGTGTTCTCCAAGCACATGAACTGAGGATATAAAATAGGACACACAGACCATATGGTTTGTCCTTTCTCCTCTCCCACCTACATTGAAGGCAACGAGAATGCTGAAGCTAAGGACAGTGATCCCCAGGCATATGAAAGACTATAACCAACCTGTAGTACCCAGTGGGGTGAGGAAAAACTGCTTAGTCCAGATATTGCCTAGTCTAATAAGGTTGAGAATTTAGACTCCGTGCTTATCTTTTATTTTCCTTTGGTAACTACTCTGAGTTTTGCCTGTCACTTATAATCACTTAAAATCCATCTTTTGTAATCAGTAAACTTACTCTAGTGTTTATCCTTACCAGTGAGTTTGACTGAAGTGCTTGGTAAATCTGCTCCGGTTATGAAGACTGGTATATGTCCACTTTCCATTGATGAAGTGGTGAACCAATTCATAAACTTGCATTGTTCGAGAAAGGGTCCTGAACAGTGCAAGACAGTATATTCCGGTGAATCAAGGCTGGGAGCTAGGGGATTTGGCTGATGCCTTTCTCTGTGTGATCTGTGATGGCTCTGGGTGTGGGGCTCCACATGTGTTTGTACTGAGTGGTAACAGCACGTGGAGGGGTTTGCTTCTCGTCACCAGTAAGGCATTGAGAGACAACCCAGATTAGTGAGTTAAGGTGGTACAGTGGTCCACAGTCCCAGGTTGCACCCTGGGGATTCCATCACAACTAATTTCCTCATTTTTTGTTGTTTCCCTTTCTGGAATTAAATGCTACTGTGATGGGCTTCTTTGGTATTTCCTACCCACCCCACAGATGTTCAATTTCATTATTTAATGGTCGCTATTACCGAGCCGTTCAGCTATATTCACCTCTTGGACCAGATCCTGTGCTCCACTTAAGACTAAATCAAGAATTGCCTCTCCTCTTGTGGGATTCAGGACTAGCTGCTCCAAGAAGCAGTCATTAAATAGAACTATACAGAATGTTTTAAAGAACTTGTATTTGATCAAACTTTACCCTTTTTTAAAGCGCTTCTAGATCCTTGAATGTATGTACTTCTTATCCTTAAATGGTAAGTGCCCTTAAAAACTGAGCAGTGTTGCTATAGGCAAAGCTGGCAGTGATGCCTACAGTTAAGGTTGCCTAACACTTTCCACCTTTATAAGGCCCTGTTTTCTGTTGCTTATAACTTTGCTAAAATTTAACATTTGGGCTGAAATTTTCCATGGCATGTGTCTGCCTCAGTCTGAATTGTTTTGGAAAGTTTCAGCAAAGTCAGTCCAGTCATTTCAGAGAAAGAGGCTAGGGGAATATACCTTGTCTTGCCAATGTTGAAAACCATTCTTATAACTATTTAGTTGAGAAGCTCTAGCACCTCATTGCTTTGGAGCAGAGGTGTGAAATTTGGCAGCAGGGGTTGCTCTGGAGTCAGAGGTACCTTTTTACTATTCCTGTTAAAGTCCACAAAATTTGGCCAAGTTAGAAGCCTCTGAAAATTTCCATTTCCACCTGCTGAGTAGAGGTTTGTCAGTTTTGCAGTTAAATTCTCTGCA
Source organism: Chelonia mydas (assembly GCF_015237465.2). Lineage (NCBI taxonomy): Eukaryota > Metazoa > Chordata > Testudines > Cheloniidae > Chelonia > Chelonia mydas. The sequence goes on along the minus strand of NC_057851.1, from coordinate 29,060,315 downwards.
AATTCTGTCTGTACTGAGCATGCTCCAAGGCTGCAGTCACTGAACAGGGACTTTCCCAGCTATTGCTCCTCCTGGTTGCTAGGGCCACTCTGACACCAGGCACTGGAACTGAGAGCAGGAAGATTGTCTTTCCAGGGCTCTTAATTCTCCTGCTGTTGGTGCCTAGGTAACATGGAACAGGTAGAAGCGTCTGGACTCAAAAGAAGAGCTTTGAGGAGCAGAAGAAGACACAGGCGGACTAGAGGGTGGGGACATGAGCAAAGGAAGGCTGTAGTAGGCTGAGTGGAGGGGGATAGGAACAGGTCAAAAAGATGGTATGCTGGGAAGACATGCTAAGGAGAGGGCTGTGAAGGAGAGGGGCAGAAGGGTATGTAACCAATTGCAGCACATTTTCTTCCAGAACCTGGAAGTGAACTGAGTCTCAACATTCACCTGCTGTGCTGGGCTGCAAATATCTGGGGAAAAAAACCCAAAACGCACTAGCACAATGCATGTCTCCTCCTCTTCCGGTGGCTGGCATACATAGATGGTAAGAGCCTACTACAGCTATCTGTTATTCCCTTAGCTCAAGTGATAGAGGTCTGCGCTGTGGATCTAAAAGTTCCAACTCTGATGATGATCCATTAAAGCCTATTGGACCAAGTGATGAGGACATGTGTGCCACTCTCTAAATACATTCAAAAAACTGGGTTAAAGTAAAGGTTGCAAAGTCAAACATTCATATGTTGTATAATACCCAATGAAGGGGTACTGTCTGTCCAATCTTAATTTGCCTCCTTCTGTGTATGCATTTTGATATCGTCTTTATCTGATCACACACGGAAGGGATGGTACTTTGGGAATGAATCAGGGTTGTGTAGGGAGTGAGGCTATAGGACCACAGCTTCATTTGTTGCACAGGTTGGAAAGCAGAATGAGGCAGCGGACTGCAGCATGATGGTGTCATGGTTAAAGCAGTGGAATGCCACCTTGGAGCATTGATTCTATTCCTGCCTCTGCCATAGAGTGCCTGCATGATGCCGGGTAAAGGTATGTCTGCACTACAGGGACTATACTGACATAGCTACAGTGCTGTAGCTATGCTGGCATATCCCTGTAGCATAGATGCAGCCTACGCCAATAGATTTCACCATCGGTGTAGGAAAGCCACCTTCCTGAGCGATCATAACTAGGTTGACGTTCTTTTTGACAACTTTGTCCTTAATCTCTGTGCCTCAATTTTCCATCTATAAAATGGGGATCATAGTACCATTTCATCTTATGGGGTACTGGGAAAAGAAATTCCTTAACATTTGTGAAGCGGTCAGATACTGCAGTGATGAGCATCACAGAAGAAAACTGAGGAAATTTAATAATTCTATATCCAGTGCAGGGTTTGGATGGTGTGCAGTAAACTAATGCATGGGGCCACACATAAAATACTGAAGATAGGTAGTTATTCAATATATATTTTTCTGTTCAGTGAGCTCTGTCCATTCTGTGCACTCAATGAGGGAGTTGTCCTGTACAAACAATAGTATGTGATCATGGAATTAAAGACTGTATCACAGTGCACAAGGAGGGAACCTTCATTCTGCTGTTCTTAAGTTCTGACTGCCTGACTTTGAAACCTTAATGTCCTTTAACATAGTTTTTAATGTAATATCATATAGACTGATAATTGAATCACTGGTGAATGAAAGCTAACACCACGCATGTGAGGATAGTACGTATTATTGTATGGTGCTCTATTCTGATCAAGAATCACTGCTGCTGAGTGATGCTTCTTCTGGAATCATCTAGTAATAGTTAGAATGATACAGCTGAAATACTAGAAGACACTTGAGGGAAGGAAGAAACAGATATTACTTACATAATTTGAGCATTCTGAATATATGAACTAATTGGAGTTGACGTGTCACATGTAACTGGAAAGGTAATTTTCTCTGGATTTGCAATAAAGTCTTGAAGTTGACCCATAACCTTGATGTCACACAATACTTATGATCTCAGTGTAGTCAAATGAATGATGGTTGATTTGCTAGAAGATAATTAATTTGCAGGAATAAACTCAAATAGTAGAACTCATTCATTTGTAAAACTTTCCAAAAGCCTAGTGTGAGTATTTGTGCCCTTGATACATGCACACACAATCCTGTTAACGCCCACAGAATTCAACATGCAGATCATGGAACAGCCTATTGAATAGTCTCTCAAGCAAGCTGTGGGAAGCCCCTCACTTTGAATAATTGAAACTAGACTGAACAAAGTACTAGAAAGTATTCTTCGGGGGCTAGTCCTTCACTGCAGAGAGAGGGCCTAGATGACCTTGGCTTTCTCAGTCTCTGTATAATGTGATATGTTACAGTGTCTTATTTTTCAGTTGAGAGGAGGATTTCAGAAGCTGGAAGTGCTAAAGTGAACCTATTATTTGAGGATTGGGACAGCCATGTAGGCCATTTAAAAAGGTTTTGCTACTTCAGTGCAAGGAGTAAAAGCAGCTATTTTGCTCCTTGTCCACCTGGAAGTGACTTCGTATAAAAAACATACTAGTCCCGGGACAAACTTTCAGCAGAGAAACTTCTAGGAAAAAAAAAATCAGCGGTGCCGGGTTGATACGCCCTGTCACACAGTCGTTGGGATTCCCTGTCGAGTCAAATGACTGTGATCGGGGAACTCAGGCACCTGCTTTGATTTGAAGCCCCCACTTCCCTTTTCTTAGGTTCATAACTTTGTGAATCCTTTAGTTTAGGGGTCTTCTGTGTTCAGGATGTATCCGTAGCTGATTTTCTTTTTTCCGAAGAAAGATTGTGCATGATCCCTTCAGCTGTTTGAGTTGTATGAATATGTGAATAATACTCTCCTTGTTTTAAAAAGCCATGCATTTTTATACAGAGCTACAGCAAAAAACAATTGAAATTTGAAAACTTGGCATGGGCATGTTCCTCACTGAGAATGAATACCTGTACTAATGGTACTATTGATTTTCATATTTAAGTAAATACTTTTTGTGGGGGGAGTAACTTAAATGAAGCTGCTATAGAATCTGGAGTCTGAAGCCACTAAGTGCTGTAGAATCTGGGAAACTTGCAGCAGAATTCAGGTTCAGCTTGCATTGGGGTACTTGGGGCCTTTATTTGTAGTTTAAAGTTAAAAGCCAGAGGAATCCTGTGACACACTGTACCTCAAAATAACACTCTGTAGCCCCCATATTCACCACTTGTATATGGTTATGATATATTTTGTACAAAGTATGCCTTGTGAGATATCATTTGAAAAGTCATAATTTGCTGAACATCATTGTCCTCTTAAAACGTGTGTATTGTCATTGTATATGAAGTTATGAAATGTTGCTACGTGTTTGTTACTGAAACAAGTGAGTTTGGGGAATGCCCATGAACTAGCTCCTTGGAGATAATAAAGGAACTGTAAACAAAGGCCTTGCATGTCATCCCCAGAGATGGCTCGAGCCTTACGTATACAAAAGGTGTGAGCAAGAAATACACAATTCACCTGAAAGACGCTTTGAATCTCACATATACAGGAGACTGTTTTGTCCCCACCCCATCGGGTGGGTATTCCTTAAAGAGAGGAGGAGAGTATAAAATAAGAGACAATGACATCATCATTTTACCTCCCCTCCCCCTCCTCTACTCATGGAGCAAGGTCGTTTGGAAGACAAAGGAGCATCATTGAACTAGTGTGGTGGCTCTCAACCTTTCCAGACTACTGTACCCCTTTCAGGAGTGTGATTTGTCTTGTATATCCCCAGGTTTCACCTCACCTAAAAACTACTTGCTTACAAAATCAGACATAAAAATACAAGTGTCACAGCACATTACTACTGAAAATGGCTTACTCTCTCATTTTCACCATCTCATTATAAAATAAATCAACTGGAATGTAAATATTGTAGTTGCATTTGCAGTGTATAGTGTATATAGAGCAGTATAAACAAGTCATTATACGAAATGTTAGTTTGTACTGACTTCGCTAGAGCTTTTTCTGTAGCCTGTTGTAAAACTAGGCAAATAGCTAGATGAGTTGATGTAACCCTTGGAAGACCTCTGCACACCCCCATACCTGCTGGGGATCCCGCCTGCAAACTGTGAACTGCCTGCAGTATCTGGTGAGGTGAGACAGTTGCTTATTTCAAATTTTACTTCGTTTGGTAAAGTTTAGGAATTAGATTGCTATTTTATAATTTTATTTCTTATTGTAACCAATTCTGATCTTTTATGCCTGTATCATTTATAATCTATCTTTCTATACTTAATAACTTGTTTTAATATTTTATCTAAACCCATAAGCTTTGACTGAAGTGGTTGGGGAATCTCTGCTCAGGTTAACAAGGACTGGTGCATATTCATTTTCTTTGGTTAAAAAGATGGAGTTGAGTTTACACTTTCCAAGGGGTTCTTGAACAGTATAAGATGCACATTTCTGGGGTGCAAGGCTGGGGGGATTTGCAGGTGTCTCTCTGTATACAGTTCATGAGTGGCTGGAAGAGCTTTCACGTAACTTTGGGTGTCCCTTCACATGCTGATGGCTGTGAGAGAGCAAAGCTGTGTGGAGAGGCTGCTTTTCACTAGCATAGCAATATTAGACACACCCTGGGCTCAAGAGTTAAGGGGGAAAAATGATTCCCCCGTTCCAGTTGTATCCTGCGGGATGTCTCAAAGCCCCTCTTGCTTTTAATATAATACACGAACAGCCTTTCATATAATATGTGCCGCTGCCAACTACTGGCGTAGGTGAAATGCTCCAGGTAGAAGATTCCATTGGTCTGACAGATAGTTACTCCCAAGACAGCTGCCGCATCCTGACCTCCCCCCAATGTCTGTTGAAACATGGTGGGCTGAGAAGCTAGTAGGGTTATAGCCTCAGCCAAGGCACCACTCATCACAAAATGGGGAAGAGATGGCCAGCCCTCTGTGGAGATAGAGGTGGTTAGGGACTATTTAGAAAAGCTGGACGTGCACAAGTCCATGGGGCCGGACGAGTTGCATCCGAGAGTGCTGAAGGAATTGGCGGCTGTGATTGCAGAGCCCTTGGCCATTATCTTTGAAAACTCGTGGCGAACGGGGGAAGTCCCGGATGACTGGAAAAAGGCTAATGTAGTGCCAATCTTTAAAAAAGGGAAGAAGGAGGATCCTGGGAACTACAGGCCAGTCAGCCTCACCTCAGTCCCTGGAAAAATCATGGAGCAGGTCCTCAAAGAATCAATCCTGAAGCACTTACATGAGAGGAAAGTGATCAGGAACAGTCAGCATGGATTCACCAAGGGAAGGTCATGCCTGACTAATCTAATCGCCTTTTATGATGAGATTACTGGTTCTGTGGATGAAGGGAAAGCAGTGGATGTATTGTTTCTTGACTTTAGCAAAGCTTTTGACACGGTCTCCCACAGTATTCTTGTCAGCAAGTTAAGGAAGTATGGGCTGGATGAATGCACTATAAGGTGGGTAGAAAGCTGGCTAGATTGTCGGGCTCAATGGCTCCATGTCTAGTTGGCAGCCGGTGTCAAGTGGAGTGCCCCAGGGGTCGGTCCTGGGGCCGGTTTTGTTCAATATCTTCATAAATGATCTGGAGGATGGTGTGGATTGCACTCTCAGCAAATTTGCGGATGATACTAAACTGGAAGGAGTGGTAGATACGCTGGAGGGGAGGGATAGGATACAGAAGGACCTAGACAAATTGGAGGATTGGGCCAAAAGAAATCTGATGAGGTTCAATAAGGATAAGTGCAGGGTCCTGCACTTAGGATGGAAGAATCCAATGCACCGCTACAGACTAGGGACCGAATGGCTAGGCAGCAGTTCTGCGGAAAAGGACCTAGGGGTGACAGTGGACGAGAAGCTGGATATGAGTCAGCAGTGTGCCCTTGTTGCCAAGAAGGCCAATGGCATTTTGGGATGTATAAGTAGGGGCATAGCGAGCAGATCGAGGGACGTGATCGTTCCCCTCTATTCGACACTGGTGAGGCCTCATCTGGAGTAGTGTGTCCAGTTTTGGGCCCCACACTACAAGAAGGATGTGGATAAATTGGAGAGAGTCCAGCGAAGGGCAACAAAAATGATTAGGGGTCTAGAGCACATGACTTATGAGGAGAGGCTGAGGGAGCTGGGATTGTTTAGTCTGCAGAAGAGAAGAATGAGGGGGGATTTGATAGCTGCTTTCAACTACCTGAAAGGGGGTTCCAAAGAGGATGGCTCTAGACTGTTCTCAATGGTAGCAGATGGCAGAACGAGGAGTAATGGTCTCAAGTTGCAACGGGGGAGGTTTAGATTGGATATTAGGAAAAACTTTTTCACTAAGAGGGTGGTGAAACACTGGAATGCGTTACTTAGGGAGGTGGTAGAATCTCCTTCCTTAGAGGTTTTTAAGGTCAGGCTTGACAAAGCCCTGGCTGGGATGATTTAACTGGGAATTGGTCCTGCTTCGAGCAGGGGGTTGGACTAGATGACCTTCTGGGGTCCCTTCCAACCCTGATATTCTATGATTCTATGATTCATGGAAGCCCTGACTGGAGGATCACCTGACTTCACCGATTGGTCCAACTACTCTGTTTAAGCCAGAAGGAGGCACAGGAAGTTTGTCTGAGCAACATGGTGATTTCCTGTTGTGGATGCATTGTGCCTGTGCCTGCCTCCTGCACCCAACTCTGTTCCTGATTCCTGCTTGACTCCTGCTTCACCACTGCCTTCGCTCCTGTTCCTACCATGCTCCTGATCCTTGCCTCTCCTATTTGTTGGGAAATAGTCAACATGGTTTATGTAAAGGGAAATCATGCCTCACCAATCTATTAGAATTCTTTGAGGGGTTCAACAAGCATGCAGACCAAGGGGATCCGGTGGATATAGTGTATTTAGATTTTCAGAAAGCCTTTAACAAAATCGCTCACCAAAGGCTCTTAAGCAAAATAAGCAGTTATGGGATAAGAGGGAAGGCGCTCTCATGGATTGGTAACTGGTTAAAAGATAGGAAACAAAGGGTAGGAATAAATGGTCAGTTTTCAGAATGGAGAGAGGTAAATAGTGGTGTCCCCCAGGGATCTGTACTGGGCCCAGTCCTATTTAACATATTCATAAATGATCTGGAAAAAGGGGTAAACAGTGAGGTGGCAAAATTTGCAGATGATACAAAACTACTCAAGATAGTTAAGTCCCAGGCAGACTGCGAAGAGCTACAAAAGGATCTCACAAAACTGGGTTACTGGGCAACAAAATGGCAGATGAAATTTAATGTTGATAAATGCAAAGTAATGCACATTGGAAAACATAATCTTAACTATACATATACAATGATGGGGTCTAAATTAGCTGTTACCACTCAGGAAAGAGAACTTGGAGTCATTGTGGATAGTTCTCTGAAATCATCCACTCAATGTGCACCAGCAGCCAAAAAAGCTAACAGAATGTTGGGAATAATCAAGAAAGGGATAAATAATAAGACAGAAGATATCATATTGCCTCAATATAAATCCATGGTACACCCACATCTTGAATACTGCATGCAGATGTGGTCGCCCCATCTCAAAAAAGATATATTGGAATTGGAAAAAGTTCAGAAAAGGGCAACAAAAATGACTGGGGTATAGAAAGGCTTCTATAGGGGTATGAGGAGAGATTAATAAGACTGGGACTTTTCAGCTTGGAAAAGAGGCAACTAAGGGGGGATATGATAGAGGTCTACAAAATCATGAGTGGTTTTGAGAAAGTAAATAAGGAAGTGTTATTTACTCCTTCTCATAATACAAGAACAAGGGGCCACCAAATGAAATTAATAGGTAGCAGGTTTAAAACAAACACAAGAAAATATTTTTTTCACGCAATGCACTGTCAACCTCTGGAACTCCTTGCCAGAGGGTGTTGTGAAGGCCAATACTATAATGGAGTTCAAAAGGGAGCTAGATAGATTCATGGAAGATAGGTCCATAAATGGCTGTTAGCCAGGATGGGCAGGAATGGTGTCTCTAGCCTCTGTTTGCCAGAAGCTGGGATTGGGTGACAGGGCATGGATCACTTGATGATAACCTGTCTGTTCATTACCTTTGGGGTACCTGCCATTGGCCACTGTCAGAGGACAGGACAGAGGGCTTGATGGACCTTTCGGTCTGACCCAGTATGGCTGTTCTTATGTTCCAGTCATCAGTTACCAGACCCTGAGTCTGGCTTGATCCTTGGCTCAGGAATTTGGTGTCTCACCTGAACTCTGACCCTCAGCATTGATTCCTGGTTTTGACTCTGGCTTTACCCTTGGCTCTGGTAACTGGCAGTTGACTCTGTGCTGATCCTGGGCTTTGTTTCCCAACCTGGATGCCTGCTCCTCCCTCTAGATCTGACTCCTGCTCTGACTAGTAGGCCAGACCACATACATCCCAGTCCATCAGAGCAGGTTTACAATTTTAGGGCCATTTTCCACAATTCTACCCACCTCTGGATTCTATGGCAATTTTATTACAGTGTGCTTTTCTCTTTCCAACATCCCAAACCTCCAGTAATCATTGTGCAAAGATTTGGGAGTCAGGGTGGATAACTGGCTGAACGTGAGCTCCCAATGTGATCCTTGGATGCATAAATGGGAATCTCAAGTAGAAATAGAGGGATTATTTTACTTCTGTATTTGGCACTGGTGGAACTGCTGCTGGGATACTGTGTCCAGTTCTAGTGTCCACAATTCACAAAGAATATTGATAAATTGGAGAGGGTTCAGAGAAGAGCCATAGAAATGATTAAAGGACTAGAAATCATGTCCTATAGTGCTAGACTCAAAGGGTATGTCTACACTGCAATTAAAAACTCGGGGCTGGCCTGTGCCAGCTAACTCAGGCTTGCAGCGCTCAGGCTAAGGGGCTGTTTAATTGAAGTGTAGATGGTTGGATTCATGCTGGAGCCCAGGCTCTAGGGCCCTGCAAGTTGGGAGAGTCCCAGAACTCAGGGTGTACCCCAAACCTGAATGTTTACACTGCAATTAAATAGCCCCTTAGCCCAAGACCCATGAGCCTGAGTCAGCTCAAACAGGTCATCTGCGTGTGTCTAATTGCAGTGTAGACATACCCAAAGAGCTCTGTCTATTTAGCTTAAGAGGTGACTTGATTACAGTCTTTAAGTATCTACATGGAGAACAAATATTTGATAATGGGCTCTACAGTCTTGCTGAGAAAGGTATAACATGATTGAATGGCTGGAAATTGAAGTTAGACAAATTCAAACTGGAAATAAGGGATAAATTTTTAACAGTGAGGATAATTAACCATTGGAACAATTTACCCAGGGTCATGGTGGATTCTCCATCACTGACACTTTTGAAATCACGATTGGGTGTTTTTCTAAAATATCTGCTCTAGGAATTATTTTGGGGAAGTTCTATGGCTTGTGTTATCCAGGTCAGACTAGATGATCACAGTGTTCCCTCCTGGTGTAATTATCTATGAATCATATGGTACATACATACACAGAAAATGTTACATATGCAACTAATTTGTGATCTATACTGAACCATAGATGTGCATGGCACTTTGTATTCAAATAAAATTACAGGTCCCTCCTTTGGTGAGCTTATGGTTTAAATTAGGCATGCAGTATATTGCCAAATATATCAGCCTCTCCACACCCCCCCACCCCCAAAACCACAATACTGATCTTGGCTTAAAAATCATGAGATTTTTAAAAAATCATTTTTAATTTCTTGTTTGCCTTCTCATGTTGGACCATTTAGGGTTCATATTTTTCAAGCTTTTGACTGCAACAGTGTGGGCTAAGTGTGGGAAACTTACATTTTATTTTTTAATTAAAGCTGAGATTCTCAGGTAGTAACTTTGTTCTAGCAGCTGAAGTTTTAAGAAAAACACCAAATATTATGAGATTTGCAATGAAATTGGGAGTTGGTAACACAGGACATGGGATAAGAAAGGGTGAGTTGAGAATTAAATTGCTGTTAGAACATGGTGTTAAAGAAAATATCACTCAGTATTTACACCTGGGGCATAAATGCCATGATGGAATAACTTCACTCAATTCTTTCACATTTTCTATAACAAGATATGCTATTTTAGCTCTCTACTCACTACATCAATCTAACTGAAGGGTCTGCTTTCTCTGATTGGGCTTAACCTATCCCTGGAGCAGCTCTGTTGAAACCAACGGAGTTATGCCAGGGATGAATTTGCCCCATTGTGCCGAACTGTCCTAGTAATAGATTTGTCCTGGGTCCAAGTGTTCCCCCAACTTGTTCTATAATTATCCTAAAATTGGATTTTTCTAAGTTTCATCATTTTACAGTTTTTTATAGTGTTGGCAATTAATTATTCAGAGCCATGGATGCTCTCGGCAGCTTTTCCCACTGGCTTTTATGGACACTAATGTATATAACTAATGTAAAGTGGAAAGTCTGCACATGCCGATATTTCAGAGTGAAAAGGAAGTGATTTTTTTCTTTAATATTACACATTTCATGCCCAGCATTTTCTGCTCTGATGTCCTTTCAAAATCCCTTGTGAGCCATTTGAAATCTCAGTGCCTAACTGAAGTAAATATTCCTCTTCTGTTGTCAGAATGCTTTACAGTTGCTCTTTATCCTTTACTGGATGCTGTTACCACTGATGTAAGCAGATCGACTAGACCATTACTTAATTCTGTGGCAGCCTTAGGCTTGTACAATCTATGAAACTATATAGTATAGGCCTAAGGTGCAGACCCTCTTCCAGGACTCCCACAACACATTAGCCTGATCCTGCAGGTCCCACCTGACCTTAGCATGCTGGCCGTGAGAGAAGAAGAGTTCTCTAACTGCCCTTTCTGGCTCATAAACTTTATCTTTGACTTCATCTCTTCACTTCTCTTCCCATGGTCTTGCTGGTAATAGGGGGTTGCTCATAGATCTGACCGGAGGATGCCAATTCTGTTTTGCAGCAACTTCTGAGATTTTGAAAGTTAGTTTCATTTCACATTGTGACAAAACCAGAGCCTTTTAACTGGTTCTACAAGAATGGAATTGTTTGGAGGGGGGTGTCTGTCTATCCCACTGGCTAGTGCACTAGCCTGGGATTGGGAAACCCAGGTTTTAGGCCCTATTCTGTCTGATTTAGCATAGACCTTTTCATTTTAGATCAATCAGGCAGAGCAGGGATGCAAACCTGGGTTTTATACACCCCAGGCTATTGCCCTAACCACTAAGACTGTAGAGAACCAGGCACTCACAAAACCTTGCAGGTGAAAAAGTTGTCAAAACCAACGTGTCTTTGTGGCGTGTTCAGACCAGCTCTAGTCACTAGAAGCCACTAAACCTCTCCAAGAAGTGGTGGTGATGGTAAGAGGTAGGCCAGAGGTGGCCAGTGGGATTGTTGTAGGTATCCAACAACAGAGATTGTAAGTCAGAACTGGATCTCACACATCGCTTTGCCCTCACAAAATGTAGTGCTGGTACTGCAGGTTTCTTTGACTAAAGTCTCTGTTCGTTTTCCTGAAGCACAAATTATTTTTGTACTGTGTCACAGCCTGTTGTGGTACAGTTTGTTTCCCCTCTTGCCCAACATGTGTAATGTCCCTATTGGTAAGAAGCGATACGTGACCATGCCCATCACCAAAATGAATGAAAGGATGCTGTTTAAAATAGAACATGTGGCTCTCCACACAGCAACACTCCCAGCCCCCTTGGTAGCAATTTCTAAAAGGAGAGGTATTATTTCAGGACACTAGATGCTGAAGACTGGATGAAGGCTCCAGGATGAGGTAATTCCTGGCCTGTCCTCACAAAGTTCTGCACCTCTTACCTGCTGCCAGTTCCTGAATCCTCAGGACTCTAACTAGTAACAGTCTCACACACAGCAGTAATTCAGATCAAGGGTGAGATGGTGGTGGGGTGATCAGAGAAGGACCATGGCTGTGACGTGGCTTGAGGACACCTGCTTCCAGCATGTGACAGAAAAGCTAGGGAGAGACTAGAGATCTCATTTTGATGGCGGAGAGAGAGAAGAGGAACAGGAGTGAGGAGAGGGTTGCAGGGCTCTTGTTGGGAAAGAAGTCAGAGGGATATTCATCTTCACACACTCACTTTACCTCACTGCAGACAGTGCAATCTGTCTTCTTTGTCCTAAGGTTTTATGTGGAATTTTGAAGGATGCTGGCACCAAGACATAGAATGAGGCTGAAATCACTCCATCAGTGAGCAGGGCGCAGTTTTGCTTGTTCAATAAGGAATGTATTTCTTTTAAAGTGCAGCTGTAGTCAGGAAAGCATGTGTGTAAAACTCTCTCTCTCTCTCTCTCTCTCTCTCACACAATATATTTGCTCCCTCTGATGTGCACATGAGTCAGAGCTGCTTATTTTACTGACAAAGACTCAGGTCCTGAAAGTTATCCCACCTGGGTAGACCTTTATGCCCACATGATGCCACTGAAGTGAATGGGGCTCCATCAAAGCTTAAGGGTCCAATCACATGGAGCTGCTTTCAGGATCAGGATGAACAAATCTTTTACTTTGGTTATTCTTGCAGAGTCAATACGGTAAAGGAAAGTGAGCTACATTCTATTCTGCCACACACATCAAAGGAGTTAGTGGGTAAGTGCAGATTGCCAAACTTTTAGTAGCAGTGTGGCTGTATGAGGCAGAGAACTTGTGACATTCAAATCCCAAGTGAAGTATGAAGGACTGGCAGTTAAAACAAAAATCATGTCTTGATACATAAATTGAGCAACTTTGTTCGTGATGTAATTATAAGAGGGTAAATATGGAATCCCAGTGTCATTTTAGTCACTATTCTGACCACAGCAACACTTAAAATATTTTATTTTAAATCATACAGTGAACTGATATTAAAAGTAAGCTTGTTTTCACAAATGCTGCAAAGTTCCATCTTGTAACAATGCTGTAACACACAATGTAACAATATTCTATATAAATATTGAAATTGTATATAGTACTGAGCATCATATATAGTACTCTGTTCTGTGTACTTCACTTTTAAATGTAGATGCCTGTCTGCTAAGCATACCTCTCAACCTGCCAAGGCACAAATGTGGGATGCAGTAATATGTGCAAAGGCTTAAAATGTAGAATGCAAAATAATTAGTCATAGATTAATGGATTATAAAACCAGAAGGGACTACTATGGAAATCTAGTCTGACCTCCTGCATAAAACAGGCCATAGGTCTTCCCTGAATTAATTCCTGTTTGAACTAGAGCATATCTTTTAGAAAAACATCCAATCGATTGGATGTGTTTATGTATATAAACCATCAAGAACCCTGATTCAGCAAAGCACTTAACTTTAAGTTTGTGACTACTCCTGTGGAAGTCAGTAGAACTATCTGTCAATTTTATGCTCATATAAATTGGTTAGTCTCTAAGGTGCCACAAGTACTCCTTGTCTTGTAGCTGAAGTTGTGTATCTTAAATCGATCCATCTCCCTTCCCTCCCCCCCACAGTGTAGATCAGGCCTTAGAATAATTCCAGGGGCTGAGTTGTTAGCTCAAGTTGGCTTAGTCCTGCTAAGGGGCACATTAAGACCCTGATAGAGATCTGACATATACAGTTATGAATCAGGAGTCACTCAGTGGAGTTACACCAGTATAAAAGTGCTATGAGATCAGAATCCAGCTCCACTGCAGTCTTTGAGATTTACTAAAACAAATGGCACGTCCTGAATTCTTTACTCTTTGGAATATTAATGATCTGTCCTCTTGATTTTTGTTTTAATGGTAATACAGGGAAATCATATTATTGGGGAGGCCTCTCCAGCCAAGGAGACGCAGCTTGGAGTGGAGATACTGTGCAACTACTGTTCGAACAAAGTGCTGTCCTGCTGTGACAAAGGCAGTGGGCTAGGTGGTGGGGAGAGGGGGGGAAAGCTGGCAACCCCAATTATAGGAGGAAATGATAGACAAAGTAGAAAGGGGTGGAATAAAACCCAAAGACATCAGACAAAATGTGGAATCCCTGCTTTGTACCTAGGGTTTGAGTACCTGGTATGGCACTTCATTTACCTAGGGCTCCTCTTTCAGTTTCAAATAAATCTTATCTTCCATAGCAACACGCTGCCGATCCCTCAAATGAATCCAAACCAAAACTGCATTCAGTGATCGTCTTCTTGTGAACTTTCCTATGCAGGGATAACAACAAGTTCTCCTTTGTATTTGAGACTTGTTGCAGCTGATATTAAAACCTAAATTTAATTAAGAAGATACAAAGATTGAAGTCCAACAGTTTATATAACAAAAGTAATGGAGACAAGCACTTTCAAATATCCAGAAACTCATCTGGTGCCCTTTATTATTATTTATTACTCTCTGCCAGCATGCACAAACAGAAGGGAAACCTAGACGTTGCCCAAAGGAGCTTACGGTCTAAATCAGACAGAGATAACAAAATACAGACACACAAAGAACTGGATAGGGACTTCTCTAACTTGTTTGGATGTTATTTTATATAAAATAGGACACCTGGTATCACTGATAATGTTAAGAATCTAGCAGGATTTGCATTTAAGACTGTGGGCATTTGTAGTGCTGTTGGGACAAAAATAAATATGCGGTTTGTAATGTTTGCCTCAAACACTGTGGGGCATATCAGCAGAAACTACACCCACTGTTTTGTGCCTGCTTCATTTAGGTGTCTTGCCAGAACACTGGTGGGATGCTGATGGGAATGCAGGAATGCAGGCAGTGACACGTTTTGTCTGATTTTTTCTCATGTTATTGTTGGTTGTTTTGTGTTTTTAAATCCTATTCTTTCTGCCTGGTTTGAACTACATCTGATAAGAAAGAGGGTGACACTGCACCCCGGAATACTAGGAATGGTCCTGTTTGCAAGGCTTTGTCTCTGTCAGTTAATGTTTTATACTGCTTTCATAAACATAAGAATTGGCCTGAGAAATGAGCCCCCAGTGCCCTTTAGTCCAGTATCCTGTCTGTAACGATGGCCAGTACCATATGCTTGAGAAAGGTCCATGAAATCCTGCAATAGCTAGTTATGGGTTAACCTGCCCCCAGGCAAAGTTCCTTCCTAACCCCCAAGAGTAAGAAATTGGCTTCTTGGTATCCTGACCTGGCCTGATTCTGGTTCCTGACTCATAGTTCTGATCACCAGTTTGTCTCCTGCTTCTGAAATCCTCCTGCTTTCCAGCTTTCCTGCTCCAGCTGACTCTTGACTCCTGTTTCATGACTAAAAGGAGTACTAGTGGCACCTTAGAGACTAACCAATTTATTTGAGCATAAGCTTTCGTGAGCTACAGCTCACTTCATCGGATCATGACTGTGGACTCTGGCTCTGACTGCTAGGTGTGGCTGCCTACAACCTTGCCGTGACACTGCATCAGTGCGAAGGATCCACCAAGCCCCCTGTCCTGCTTGGAAGGGCACTGTGCTACGGATGGTGCGAGGTCACCATGTACCTCTTCTGGCTGCAGTGGGTACTACTCCTCACTTTGGAGTGTTGTGAGGCCAAGCCCGCAACGTGCTGCTCCTCGTGGGTGAGTGCATCCCCCAGCACTCCAGGATGACAGAGTACTGGGACCAGGCCCCCTTTTGGCTCAGTTACAACATTGCTTCTGCTTAATAGTCCCAGAACAGCATTCTGGCACCACTGCATCACTAACCTTCCTGCTCACCCACCAAGTCCAGTGTGGTGAATAGAAGCTGCAGCTGGCCTGCTGAATCAGTGAAGCTAATCACAGCCTGGCAAAGCATGTGTGTGCCCCAAAGACCTACACCTGCGAAGCCTGCCACTTGTTGCTATCCCTGTCTTCCCCATTCCCTGCAAGGCCAGCCATTGAGCTCTCTATTTCTTACCTTCCCAGGTGCCAAATGCCTCTGGTGCACGCACCTCCTCAGGTTCCCCGACATGGTCAGTAGAGCAAGTCAGAAATTCTTCATCAAAATGATTCTGAGATGGAAAATCAGAACATTCAGAAAGTGTTGCATTTTGATGAAATTTCATTTAGGAAAAAAAACTGAAATGAAGTATTTTGATGTCAGAACATCCTGTTTCAAGATTTTCAGAACATTTTAATTTTGTTTTGTTTCAAAACAACCTTTTGAAACTAAATTATTGGGTTTTTATATAATTTTTATGTATATTCTTAAAACCATTAAGTTTGAAGTTTGGAACAAAATGTTTTGCTTTTTACTGAAATGTAACGTTTTGATTAAGCTGGATCAAGATTTCAGTTTGTTTGTTTATTTTCAGGCTTTCATTTCATGGGAACTCTTGAAATGTTTTGGTTTTGTTCCATTTTGAAATCCTGGAATTTCTCACACATCAGAAAATCTGGTCCCTGCCTAGCTCTAATAAACAGTCTCCGTACTGCCTTCCTCTCCTGCTACTACTAGGTCGCGCTAGGAAAACTGGCAAGCTACGCAGACAGCCTGGGCAGCACTAGGTGGCCTTAGCCTATGAAGTAGCTTCTGTGTCTGATTTAGGGTTCAGTCCTACAAGCTGGTCCAAATCCAGCAAAGCACTTAAGCATTAGCTTAATTTTAAACACACCACTAATCTCATTGGGCTAGAGGAAAAAGGCATGTTCTTGCCTCATGCTAGTTTATATGTGGCACAATCCTAGTGAAGACAATGTTTTTATACATGCAAGTGGCTTAAAATAAAGATTATGGGGGAGTCTAGCATTTACACTAACCTGCGAACTCAAGTTAAAACTACAACTATCTTGTCTTCACTGGGATTGTACCTCATGTTAGGTATCTTGTGTTAGGTTTATTCTCACCTGGTGTTACCTTTCTTCCTAGTAAAGACTTAAATGAGACTATTCATGTGCTTGAAGCTAAGCATGTTCTTCGTGCTTTGCTGGATTGGAGCCAGAGAACTTGGCAGTTTGCAGAACTGAGGCCTTGCTACTGTGACAAGGGGACTGCTCCCAACCCTCTGCTCCCACTGCAATGAAGTCAAATCATATTTAAACATTTTAATCATAATCCTAATTTAATGATTATCCTGTAGTATTTGCTAAATGCCAACAATGTGCTGAGTTATTTTTAACATCTTACTTAAATAGTCTTTTCTGCAATAAACATCCTTTTAAAAATTACTAACTTTTTTGTCTTTATTTAAAATATTTGTAATTAGTATTTTTAATATCCTCATCTGTGATTTTAATTTCCTTAATTACCAACAGGAGCAAGACAAGAGCTCTCCATAGCTGCCATGCTTGGGCAGAATTTAATCTGACTTCTTAAAAATATTATATGTTGGTTTAGGTATAATAAAGCAGCCCACACTTTAGGCTCCAGTCCCACAATCCATTACAATAAGTAACTGGTCCCGTGCAGAGCCCAATTGTAGTCAGTAATGATCCAGATGAGTATCCAGTTGCAGAATTGAGCTGTAGACCCTGATCTTCCAAGAAACTCCATACGAGCAGCCCCCTTCCCCTACACAGAGCTCCAGTGGGGCTTCATACAGGCACAGGACCTCACCTGCAAAGGCAACCTGCAGGATTGGGGCCCAGATCGTCATGTGGAAAGGGTTCCAAATTCCCTGTCACTGTTCTTGTAAAATTCATTGACCTTTAAAAAAACAAAACAAAAACGCTGCAAGATTTCACAAGAGCAGCAAGCCCTCTGTTTTGGACTGGAGGCAGTCTTTCCTGGGCAGAAACCTGATATACAGGTTGAGTGTAACACTTAAAACAAAAAGAAAAGGAGGACTTGTGGCACCTTAGAGACTAACCAATTTATTTGAGCATGAGCTTTCGTGAGCTACAGCTCACTTCATCGGATGTATGAGCTGTAGCTCATGAAAGCTCATGCTCAAATAAATTGGTTAGTCTCTAAGGTGCCACAAGTCCTCCTTTTCTTTTTGCGAATACAGACTAACACAGCTGTTACTCTGAAACTTAAACAAACAAAACCCCTCACAATAGGAGTCAAGTTTGTATTTTTTGCCACTACTGTTCTGGAAGTACTTTGGCCTGTTTGGAAATCTTGCATTGCTCGAAATGATTTTTTAAAAATAAAGTTTGCAAAGTCTATGTGGGGATGTATTATTTTGATTTAGTAGCACTTACAGTCAAAATAGACAAGAGAGGAGAAAGTGGTGGGGGCAGAAAGAGGTGCAGAGAGAGCAACTGAATTACTTGCCCCAGGTTGCTCACCAGATCAGTGGCTGAGCTGGGAATAAAACCGAGGTCTGATAGATTCCAATGCCAGAAGGGACCATTGTGATCATCTAGTCTGACCTCCTGCATAACACAGGCCATCGAACTTCCCCAACATAATTCCTAGAGCCTATCTTTTAGAAAAACAGCCAATGTTGATTTAATAGTTGTCATTGATGGAGGAGCCACGACGACCCTTGGTAAATTGTTCCAATGGGTAATTACTCTCATAATTACAAATGTATGCCTTATGTTCAATCTCAACCGGGAGTTTGCTGCCTCCTAGTTCAGTGCCCTATCCACTAGATCACACTGCTTCCCTGATCTAGTCCGTTTCCCTAGCTCCCTGGGCTAGCTGCATCTCCGGGAGCCTTGCAGAGGCTCATTCCACAAGAAGAGGGTACATTTTGAGTTATTCCTGTGGATAACATTCAAAGTTGTACTGAGAGCCTCTGTTAGGTAAAGAGAAAGTCAGTGACATGTGGCCTTGGGGAAGGGGAAGTCATTTCTGAAGGACATCTCTCCTCTACAAAAAAGTGAACCTTTGCCCAGTGCCTCTGCATGAGCTCATTGCATGGACCATATATTGCAAGTAGAGCTGGCTGAAATATTTTGCACTAAAATTTTTCCTATGTGCAAATGTGGCTTTTGTCAAAATTCTGCAGGGGAGAAATTTTCAATTTTCTGATTGAAAGGATCAGAATGAAAAGTTTTGTTTCATAATGTCAATTTGAAACAGTGCTGGTCATTTAGAACCTTCTCATCCCATGAAATATTTCAATTTTCTGTTATGATTTGAAACGGAAAGAAATTTCAAAATGTCGGTTTCCCACTGGATGAAAATTCTGTTTCCTGATCAGTGGTCATCACAAGTTTTTTCAACCCTTCCCTACAAAATTTGTCTTGGTATGTTGAACATACATTGAAATTGTCAAGTCATCTGTATTTAAGACGAGATCATGGCACAAATGAAAAGTAACTATTGCATGTAGATATTTAGCTTTCTCCCCATTCCATCCTGCAGGCCCAAGAGTTATTCTTGGGTATAAATGGATATGCATTACGTGTGTATTTTGAAAAATCTGCTACTTGATCTGGAAACAGCAGGGCAGAATTTCCAAGATGGTACATACTAGGGCCTGCACACTGCAATTAGATCCATGCAGGCAGACCCTTCACGTCAATCTGCATAGGGGAAAGGGTCCACCTGTACCGATCCAACTGCAAGAGCAGTGTGACATTCTGGGGAATCTTGTGAATTTGGGAAGATAGTATGAAGTTGTTCTTATGAAAATTGCTGTTCCACGGAATGCTTCTCTCTATCCATTGTAACTGTCAAGACGTTAAGCACATCCTTCCCAGACTAGATACAATGGACTGTAGTTAACCTTTACAGTACTCTGACTAGTCAAAAGGTATGCTAAAGAGGTTGTATGCTTTTGAGGGGGGCTGGTTTAGCTGCAGGACTAACAAAGCTCAGAAAAAGCAAAGGGAGTGTTAGGATATAGATATTCAGGCCTGTCTGTAAAGGCCTATACTCTAAGAATTTAGGTGTATTCTTATCACTTGGCTAGTTATAGCGGTATAAAAGAGAGAATCAAAATCACTGTCTGCCAGTGTAAGAGCCTTCTCTTACTGAGACAGTCTGAGGCCCTGTTCTTAGGCTAAGGCCTTTGGCTAAGCAGCAGAGGCAGCCCTAAGCTGGGAAGCAAACAGTCACATCCTCATATTCCAATCTAGTCACATTGAAATAAGGCACTATTGGGCTGTTAGAAATACAATCCTGTCCTGATAATGCCTATCACCTCCAGAGAAAGGGAAGTGCCTAGAAAATGTAAAAGGAAACTTAGTTTGATAGCATCCTGTCTGGCAAGAACTCACTTATCAATAGCTGGGATGTGAAATCCTCACTTCTGTATTGTTTTGTCATTATAGTTCCCACTTTGCTATTGTTTGTCTGTATAATCTCTGTCTGGTTCTGTGATTGTTTCTGTCCGCTGTATAATTAATTTTGCTGGGTGCAAACTAATTAAGGTGGTGGGATATAATTGGTTAAATAATCATGTTAAAATATGTTAGGATTGGTTAGTTAAATTTCAGGAAAATGATTGGTTAAGGTATAACTAAGCAGAACCCAAGTTTCACTATATAGTCTGCAGTCAATCAGGAAGTGAGTGGGGTGGGGAAATTGGAATAATGTTTTGCTAAAGGGGAACAGGGAATGGGGAAACTGGAATCATGTTTGGCTAAGGGCAGGAATGGGAACAGGGACACAGGTGTAAGGCTCTGTGGTGTCAGAGCTGGGAAGGGGGACACTAAGGAAGGCAACTGGAGTCATGCTTGCTGGAAGTCCACCCCAATAAACATCAAATTGTTTGCACCTTTGGACTTCAGGTATTGTTGATCTCTGTTCATGTGAGAAGGACCAGGGAAGTAAGTGGGTGAAGGAATAAGCTCCCTAACAGGGAGCTCCAGGATTGAAAAGACAAGTGCTGTTGCAGAAAGACCATGAATGGCCTGGAGAACTCTGAGCCCAGCCCAAAGAATACTTTGGAGTGGTGAGTAAACTGAGGTAGGGAAATGCATGTAGGATTTATTATTTTTGTATATATTGGTGTATTTCTTATAATATTAAAGAGCACTGGTGGCTTAGAATCCTGTACAGTCTGTCACACCCTTGAAGAGTTAATGTCAGGAGTAAGGCCCTGCAGCTGCCTCTGCTCAGTACTTCTCACACCCTAATGAGCCAGCTGGGCTGCCTGACAGACCACCCTCCCAGATTTCAGAGTAGCAGCTGTGTTAGTCTGTATTCGCAAAAAGAAAAGGAGTACTTGTGGCACCTTAGAGACTAAGGTGCCACAAGTACTCCTTTTCTTCCTCCCAGATTGTCTCAGGAAGCTAGCAGGCGAGTTCTCAAACTCAGCAGCAGCCCTAGCTTGCTGGCTGCTTAACACACATGCCCCTGGACTCTCTGCCTCCCTGTGCTTGTCTCTCACCAAGCCCTGTTCTGCTCTGCTCCTCCACAGCTCCAACCCAGTTCCTGTTTGTTCCCAGCCTTGTTCCCATTTTGTCCCAGCCTTGGTCCTGCCTCAGAACCAGCCCTGCTCCTGCCTTCCCTTGCTTCTGGTAATATGGTTCTGACCCTCCGCTCTGATTCCTGACTCCAGCTCTAACTCTGTCTTGATCCTTGGCTTTCTGATTCTGACCTTCGGCCCTACTTTCTGGTTCTGGTCCTGTCTCGACCTCTGGCATTTGGACTTTGAGCACTAGGCCTGACTCCCATTCTGACCACTAGGCCTGATGGCCTATGACCCGGCCTCCTGACAGCTAACTTCTGGACCCAGGACACCCAGGTAGCTGGAGTTCTGGGAGAGAGTGTGTTTAAGCTATGGGGCGTGGAAGGGGTCAGTACTAGCCCAGGGACTGGGCAGCTGGTCTGTGAGGTTTCAGCTCTCAGGAGGGGGTGCTCCCCTACTGTGTGCCCAGAGATCCCCAGCGAGGAGCAGCGCATGAACTCTGTTTAGATGCCAGAGGCTTAAAGCTCACCGGATCCAGTGGTTAGATCCCCCCACAGCAGTCTGGTGAGTGGCACTCGACTGGAGTTGCAACAATGAGATGTATTTGCAAAAAGAAAAGGAGTACTTGTAGCTCACGAAAGCTTCTGCTCAAATAAATTTGTTAGTCTCCAAGGTGCCACAAGTCCTCCTTTTCTTTTTGCGAATACAGACTAACATGGCTGCTACTCTGAAACCTGAAATGAGATGTATGTAACTAAGGGTAGTGTATGCAGACTCTGACTAGCATGACATCCAGTTCATTTTAATAGGACTTTTTATGGGCATAGCTAAAATGCTATCTAGTGGTTTTGGTTTTTTATGACAAATTCTGGCAAACAAAGTGACATAGTGTGTTTGTAAAACTACTAAATCTAATCCTATACACAACAAAAATTCAGAGGGAAATAGGGTGTAATCAGTTTTACAGGATTTTCCTATATTCAATCCCAGAAAGCTTCATACCAAATCTTATCTGAAAACATGAACTAACTTTTGTGCCTCCTGTATTTATTGAAGCATATGTGCTCTATAAAATCAGCTTGGAGATCCATGCAATAAGCAGGCAGAGGAATTAAAAATGAAAGTGCGTTTTTAATCTAGAATTTCCTTGCCTTTGTCAGCTTTATTCAGACCTAGGTTTTTTTTGTACTCTAAGAAAAATCATTTTGTGAAGCCAAGTTTCCTTTATGCTGCTTTAGTCCTTTCTTTGGCCTAAAAAAGGATACAAAATACATGTTTCTATATTTAAATACGCATTATGGCTTTTGCTGTTCATATGCTTAGTCACACATAGACACCGTGGTACCCCAGGGGCAACCACCATAGAAACTGAAGTGCACATTTTTTTTAATCTGTCCAGCTGTGCAGACTCACATCTGGCATTTTCAGGCTTGTTTCCAATCACCACAATACCGTGACGGCTCTTAGAATTCACTCTTCCTTGCCAGGGGAGAGAGGCACCACCCAGACAGTTGTCTGCTAACAGAAAAAAGAGCAATCATGCAGTGACAGGGTATTGCCACTGCTTGTTATAGTTTTGTAATAAACATCAATCTTGTGTTATCAGTACAGTCACACGCAGAGCGAGTAATGGGAGGGTAGGAAAAGAAGAGCACACTCAACTGCATTTTAAAAAAATGTGCAGTTTGTTTTCTGTCACATGCACATTTTACTTGCTTGCTCTCTATGTATTTAAAACGAGAGAGAGAGAGACTCTAAAGGGAAGTAGCAGAAGCCCCTTTCTGCTAGGTCATTTAAAGCTGGACTGGACAGCACACTAGAAAATACTGCAGGGAGCAGTCTTGCTTGGGCAGGAGGACATAGATAACTTTTCAGACCTGTAACGCAGACAATTGGAAAAAAGAAATACGCATTTGTTTCAATGGTAAACAAGATACTAGTTCTTTCTGTTGAAGGGACACGAATTGTCCGTACTGTAGCTGATAGCAACTTGTGTAGCTAGCATTTCTCCGGTGTGTTTGCTTTCTGTGCCCCAGCTGGCATTGCAGAGCATGAGAGCACCGAGGTGCTGAAGTGCCATAGGCAACATCAGCATCTGACAGCAACAGATATCTGTCCTTTTGGTAACTTACAGACATGCGGCCAGCTTTTGGAAGAAAACAGTTCTGTGTAGACAAACTGGCCTTAGATTTCCCAAAACACTGCCATTAAAGACAAATGCTTCTGACTTTATTACTGTAATTCATTTGAAATCCCCTCAAGTGACTTTTGGCAAGAGATTTGCAAAAGCAAGATTAAAGAAGGATGAAAAAAATAATTACAAGGTTTCTTCAGTTGCCACGTTATTCATTTTAAGACATTGATTTATGTAGGTGCTACTTTATCTAACTGCCCTACACACGTCACATGAAATGACTTAGGCTCTGATCCTACAAGCTATTCCATGCAGGTGCCCCCTCCACATAGGTTTTGGGGTTCAACCCAGACCAGTGATGGGTTGTCGCCGCCTGTTCTGCAACTCTGGGTGCCTTAAATGCTACGCTGCTGTGGCTCACAGCCTGGACACCACCATCCAGCAGACACGCTTGCAGGTCACCTACTGGCTTCCACCGCCCAGTTTCTGTTTGCACCAACATCCCCCAGTCCCAAATTTACACAAAACTGCCTCCCTGAAGTGTCCAGCCTTCTCCTAATTAAATGTGCTGCTCCTTTAAAGAGACAGAATTAGCAGCTTGTTATCTTGACTGGAGTGAACAATCAGTTCAGTTCAGTCACAGCATGGCTTAGTTTAGATTAAAAAGTAAAACAAATTTATGTGGTCAAAAAGATAGGACAGAAATGGGTTTCAGAGGAGCAGCCATGTTAGTCTGTATCCGCAAAAAGAACAGGAGTACTTGTGGCACCTTAGAGACTAAGACTAGGACAGAAATGATTACACACAAAAGTAAAATTATACTTCTAAAACTAACACTTAACTCTAGCAAGTTACACTCTTTGTTCAAGGTAGTTTCCTCACCAATCTTTGTTTTCCAGCTGTGGCTGATTACTTTTTAGTCAGGATCCCCATAGAGGCCAAGGCGCTGGTTTTCCTTATCTTCTTAGGTGAAAGATCACTTAGGGGTTCTGTACCCCTCTCTTTGAGAGAGATACTTTTCAAAGATTTACTGGACTACAAAGTTCATTAACTCTGCTTCAAGAGTGAGGAAGACTTCCTGGGGGTGCAGTCTCCATTCCTCATTGAGATTAAGTGATCACTTTTCTCCCACTTGCTCTTCTGATGGCTTTGTTAGCCTGGCATGCAAATGTGGTTTTATTGCCTTTGGTCAACAGAACGACATTCCTTTGTCTGGAAAAAAACTGGTTATCAGCTCTCCTTGACATGTCTGGTTTAAACACGTTAGCCATAATTCCAGTATATCCGTACAAACCTTTGTGGATTGACTCATACATACATCACCCAAGAATATAATGATCACTGAGTTAATAGTCTTCCAATGACCTATTACATGGCACCTTTTAGAGACAGATATAACAACAGGGAGTTGGGGTACACAGAGCTGGTCAGGCCAACAGAAACTCTCTGCTAGATACCAGGGAGCCCCTGGCCTTCTGGCATAGGGATGCTCTCCTGATCACAAACTCCCTGCCACTAGCAGCCTCCCTTTGCAGAATAATTTGCAGGATTGGTGCTATAGTGCTCAATTGTACCGTTTGAGTAAAGACTACAAGATCAGATTAAATAGTAAATCCTTAGTCTTCTTTCTAAAGTTCAAAGGGTTGCTTCCATTCTCATTGACTATGGGAGGAACAGGATCAGACTCATAGGGCTTTTTCCTAATGCACCAAGTAAGGGCCAAATCCTGCTTTCCTGGCTCTCAGAAGTACTTCCACTGAAGTCATTGGGACTGAAAACTCCAGGGCAATGAGCCATCTACAAAGAGGCCCTTACCGACTGACCCCCTCAGTCAGTACATGAATAGCCAGCTCTATTAGTTGCGAGAACTGTGATGGGGCTTATTAGGCAAACAGGGGAAATGGCTGAATACGCTAATCCTGGCCATAAGTTTCATTCTTTCTTTTCTGGTATTGTTAAAAGCAGTTCCTTAAGCATAATGTTTAAAGCCATAATCAAAACCAGAGTTTGTATGAACACCCTGCTAAATTACAGCCAAGCCTGGTGCTACTAAAAGCTCGCCAGTGGCAGGCAAATGGCTCTAATGTGAAGTGAGTCATTTAAAAGGTACGTATCCTGTTAATATCCTGAGTTAGTCATTCCTAAAGATAGGAGGGCAGGTAGTACTATCACATTCATTAACAGGAGTCTTAATACTGTTACTGAAGTACAGGTAATTACAGGAGATGTTTCTGGAGTAGAAATAACTGTGCACTGCATCTCTCACATACAAATATTTTAATTTGCATTAATCATTTGGTTTAAACACTATGAACCTACTTCTGTAGTCTGATGCTTAATCAAATTCAATATATACTTTGAAGGAGACAGATGAGTTTAATTTACTCTCAACTTTTCTCTCTTCCCACTATAGAAATAAAATGAAGCAGAAGAGAAAAATCAAAATAAAGGTGAGATACAAAAGCAGTTAAAGCACTGTGGTTTGTGTATTGCACTGCACCATTATATGAGAGTATTAAGGATGCAGTTAATGCAGGTATGTCATTTAAAAAATGTTGAAGTAGGCAAAATACACCCAATAGGTCCAATTTTCAAAATGCAGATACTTTAATAGGGCAATAAGATCTTGTAATAGGGTGCTCAGAGTGGCACTTAAGTGCATACAATGGGACTAGCTATGCTTACCTACTGATCTGATGCAGGATTCAAGTGTCCTAGTAACATGTGCACAGTGAATACAAAGCTCCCATGCTCATATGTCACAGAGAAGACAGAGGATAGAGCTGAGGAAATAACTCATAACCAAGGACTTATTCCAGAAACCTAGCGTCCTTTTCTGTTGCACATTGTTTGGGAGCCATTAACAACTTTCTCCCGTTTGTCCTTTATTCAAACTCGGTCACAATGACACAATAATTTTCTGCTCGTGAGCACTTTGTGACTACTCCGAAGGATCCGAAATGTAAGACTTGCGGTTCTTTCTGAGTGACTGCATAGGTCACGTGGCTTTGTTTCGGTTCCCCCCGCCCCGTAGC
Organism: Chelonia mydas; assembly: GCF_015237465.2. NCBI lineage: Eukaryota > Metazoa > Chordata > Testudines > Cheloniidae > Chelonia > Chelonia mydas. Next base: position 29,034,043 of record NC_057851.1, on the reverse strand, counting down.
CCAGAACGCCTAGGAAAAGGGGGTTGGGGGTAAGTGCGTGTGAAGAGGGCTGGGCGCGTGGCGGCCGGGGGCAACTGTCTGCGCACCTACCCGCCGCGCGCGCCACTTTGCCGGACTTCTCGTTACTTCCTGCCCTGCCAGGCACAGCAGCGCGGAGGGAGAAACCAACCGGCTCCTGCTGTAGGAGGCGCCGCCCACACCCCGGGCCGCCAGCCCCCTCGCGGCTCCCTGGCAAAGAGGGGCGGGCCCGACGGCGCCCGGCGCCCTCCCCCCGGCCCGCAGTTGGTCCGCTCCTGGAGCCAATAGGCCGTCGCGCCTTGGCTGGGCTCGGGGGCAGAGACCAGCGCGGAGCTTGCGCCGCGGCAGCGCGGAGCGGGCGCCGCATGCGGCAGTGTCAGTGACCGCGCGGAGAGCGCCGCGCCGGCCAGCCCAGCCTCCCTCCGCTGCCAAGTTCGGTCTCCCCGCGGGTCCCAGGGCGGCTGCCGCTCCCTCCCCGCCCCCCTGCCCGGAGCCGGCGGCTCGTTTCCTCTTTCGCTCCTCGCTCGCCCCGCTGCCCGTCGCCTTTCTCTCTTCGCAGCCCGAAGCGGAGCCGCCGCTCCCGGGACCGCGGCCGCCGCCGAGCCGCAGCGAGCGCTTCACTTCGCGCGGGTCCGGCGTGGGAGCGTCCCACCCCGGCAGCCGGAGCGCGGCGAGCCCAGCCCAGCCCCAGGACCCGGTAAGGGCGGTGAGCGGCGCCTGTGCCCCCTTGGCGCGCTGCTGGGGGGACCCCGCTTCGGTTTGATGCGTTGTTTTCTCTTCTCTTCTCCCCCTGTGAGCCACCCCCTCCCCCCCCCCCCGTTACCCTCCCCCGGCGGGTTGGGGGGTGAGGTAATCGGCTCCTCTCCTAGCCTGGGGAATAGGGGAAATGTAACCAGGCGGCAGGCTGGCAGGGTTCTGCTGCAACTGAGCTCCCCTTTCATACGGCCGGCGATTTTCAAATAAGTTTGGGTTTAAAACCCGCAGCTCGATGCAGTCGGTGCCAGCTGTCAGTGGGGTGCGTGCGTGCATCTTTTGACCGTGTTCCCCCACCGGGGAAGCCGATACAAGGTGGGGTGGGTGGGGACGATGGGTCTTTAGAGATCGTCCCAGACCTTTCTCATTTCCTCCAGGGTTCCAGGCAGCAGAGTTTTAGTCTCTCCTTCTCGTTTGGTCTGTGATCTTAGCAGTTAGGGGGACCCGCCTTTCCAGTAGCTTCGTAACAATGTTGTGGTGTTTTGTTAAGTCTAGTAGATCATGATTCGTGGTGAGTTCAACAAAATGTATCATTCTTTCTCGCTGGAACCCTTCCTTATTAACTACGACAGTCTTCTCCTCCTCTCCAGCCGTGTTTGTATGGTGCAGATTTACTGTTTAATTCCTCCCCCAGCCCCTTTAGATTTCACGGTTAACCCACTGCTCTGATTGTGGGGGTGTGAAATGAGACGTGCTGTTTTTTTTTCTCTGCCTGACTACAGGTATGCACACGTGTGTGTGTGTGTGTATATTTGTGTGTATGTGTTTGGGTATGTGGGTGTGCATGTGAATTGTCTAATTTAGCAGAAAAATATGATGATTAAAGTTAAGCAGAGACCCCAGGGCTCACAGTAATGGTTAATCTTTTACCAGTCAGACTTATAAATGCATAAGCATTACACTGTGAGTAAACAAACTATTTAAAAACGGAACTTCCTACTCGCCATACTCTAGAGAATGTCCTTCCAGAAAATCTTTGTGTTCTTTACTGGTGTCTTCAAGAGATCGCTCAGAAAAACAAAAGCCAGGCTGGCTGGTGAGAGAGACCCTAGATCTGAACAGTTACCTATTTACACTTCAGTGGGTTCTTTGCTGAAAAGGGTTTTGTCGATTTTAAATTAGCATTAGAGTTGTCATTTGCTTAATGATCTGTAGAAAGAGAGTGAGTATTTGAGGTTATTATGAAATGTTGAGATTTACAAGAAATTATATGTAAAATGGCACACTTAAATTTTTACCAATGAATTTCCGTACAAATAACCCTTTCCTGAGTGAAAGTTATGTAATGCAGTGTTGTCTGAAATGGAACCTTTTTGTCTTCAAATACTGTATATGCTCATTGTGCTGTTTAGTTACCACTAGATGTTTGGGTTTTTTTAAAAATGGGGACTTTGTCACATCCAGGAATGTTTACAAGTAAACTTTGTCATGAGATCATAAGTATAATGTACCTAGCTGCAAAAAGAAACCTGTGACTATATTTCTTGTAATCGGGAGAGAAGGGGATGGAGACTGAGAATGTGCACACTCCTTTTCCTCCTCTTAATATTTACGGTATTTTCCAGTGGCTCTGAGCCATTCCTTGTAATTCTGCCTCAAAACCTCCTATCGCCTAAAATGCAGCTCCAGCAAGACCATGGAGAGTTTCAGTAAACTGTTATCATGATAAAGCCGTCTTGCATACTCATGCCAACACTGCTTTGGTGCTTCCTGCTGTCATTGGCAAGTAAAGCTGTGGGAACAATTAATCTGCTATGACTTTGAAATGCCCTGCCCACTCTCCTTTGGGAACAGCTTTGACCATCTGATGCTGAGTAGAACCACAAGCACATTGCTGTGACTTCTGAATGTTCTCTTTCTTGGTGCATGTGAACAACTGAATGTTAGATATCCTCTAATTCAGGGGTTCTCAAACTTTGGGTCAGGATCCCGAAGTGGGTCGTAAGCCCTTTCTAATGGGGTTACCAGAGGTGGCGTTAGACTTGCTGAGGCCTGGGGCTGAAGGCAAAGCCCAAACCTCATCACCTTGGGGCGAAAGCCCGAGCCTCACCACCTGAGGCCAAAGTCAAAGCCAGAGGGCTTCAGCCTGGGTAGCCCGGCTCAGGTTGTAGGCCCCCGCACCTGGGTCTGAAGGCCTTGGACTTTGACTTTGGCTCCTGCGCCCTGGGCTCTTCCCCCCCCCCCCCCAGCTGGTGGGGCTTGGGTGGACTCAAACTTTGGTCCCCCCTCCTCAGGTCATATAGTAAACTTTTTTTTTGTTAGAAAGGGGTTGCAGTGCAATGAAGTTTGAGAACTCCTGCTCTAATCTAGTGCGACATGTGGAAACTTCTGATCATCCAAGCAGCTCTTTCCTTGTGGTAGACTGCAGGGTACCATTGTTCTGAATTAATAATACAGATTACTTTGTGGCCCAAATTATGTTAAAGTTGGGGTATGACAGTTTTGTTTTTGTTTTTGGTTTTTTTTTGTTTTTTTTTTTGCAGGGGGGACACATGAGCCACTGGCTTGAAATGGTAAGGTTCTAAAAAAACCAACAATGCATCCATTGTTTGGATTTGAGTGGGGCAGAAATGCTAGTAATTCAAGCAGATTGTTATCCTGCTTAGCTTTCTGGGTTGTAGATTTTTCTTAATGTTATAGTGATGAGAGGCTGTATTTCTAATGCGTCAATGTATGTGTGCATGCATGCAGAATGTGCTGATGTTGGGGATGTTACCTTTCTAAGTATCTGATCATTTCTTAAAACCTGACTTTAGGTCAGATTCAACAACTAAAACAGTGTGTCTTCCACTGACTGCAAGAGCAACCAATGTTTAAATCTGTATTCAGCCCTCGGTTTCTAGTATTAAACAAAATGTTTTGATTTAGGATCAGTTTCTCTTGACTGTAGTCTATATCAGAAAATATATACTGAAGTTGGGCTGCATAGAGGAGAAACAGAGCTTAACTCACGTTAAGTTAAATTACCTCTTGCCAACAGAAATTATCTCCAGATCATGTTGACTGTATTAATGAAGTAACATGCTGCATCGGGTGTCTATGCAATAGGTTCTGTCACTGTAGGATTTCAGTTTGCAGAGCTGTTAGTTTTAACCTTAATGAGCGTAAAATGTTTTAAATGTCTGAAATTCCAATTGCTACAATAACTTGCTGCCGTTCTGAAGTTGAACAAATGTATAAGCGTATTTTATCTTCACTTTGCCAGTCTATTGCTGAACAAAAGCTTTCACAAGCTTGTGGTCGTGTGATAGCGCTATAAACCAACACATTGTCTTCTGCCTGTTGTCGTCTTCTGCTTCACAGTATAATAGCAAAGTATCTGTATATTCGTAAACAAAATATTGAAGTCAAGTATCTGCCTGCCTCCTGAATTTACAGCTGAAAGAATAAATGCTGAAATGATTCTTCTGGAAATCTTGTGTGTCTCTGGAAGTTCAGTATTCTATTACTTTTTAACCAGGAGATTTGTTGGTTCAAATATACAATAAAAGTGCATTCCTTTGTGCTTGAGTACTTCAGTGATGCTATAAGGTACAAGTTTGAGGCTGAATTGATTTTAACAATCTGAAATGTGCTGTAATTCCCCTGGAGTGCACTGGCTGAGGTATGCCATTGCTATTAAAAAGTGTTATTTATAACTCATAAGGTGACTAGTAAGACCTATGCTTTTTTTTAAGCATCTGAATTACAAACATGGAAGAAACCACAAATGCTACTCTCTCTCTCTCCCTCTTCCCCCACCCTCCCCAATATACACAGCTCTTCCTTGTCCTTTTTGTGTCTGATCCCTTCATGATCAAGCAGGAACCAAGTAGTTCAATTAATTCTTATTACTAGTTCACATTAGCCAAAGTATGCTTCACTCTGAATCAGACATATTTTTGGATGATCAAACTTCCTGAGAGAGGCAGTCTACTTGAAAACTAGTCAACACAAAAACATGAAGTAAGGGCTTGGGTACACTTGTGAGTTACAACGCAATAAAGGAGCCCCAGGCGCACTAGCTCACTACCTGTCCACACTGGCAAGTCACGTAGAGCGGTCTGACTCTGTGGCTACAGCGCTGCTGGTACTCCACCTCAGCGAGTGGAATAACATTTGCTGCGCTCCTGCTGGAGCGCCAGTGTGAACGAGGTGTTGCTTTACTGCACTCTGATCAGCCTCCAGAAATGTCCCATAATCCGCTTAAGTCAAGTGGCCACTCTTGTCATTGTTGTGAAATTGGCTGCAGGAATGCGGAAATGCCCTTTCAAAGCTCCATGTTGGGGGGGAAGCGGGCTGTTGATCAGCTCCTAGAAAAAACAAACATTTACTGTTTGCTTTGAGTGAGAGAGAGGTGGGGGGAGAGGGGTCTGAACTTACAAGACAGCATGCTGACACAGTCTTAGCACCCCAAAAACCCACTCTTCCCCCCCATACACACAACACTGTCCCTGTCACACTCCACCCCACCCCCATTTGAAAAGAATGTTGCAGTCACTTGCATGCTGGGATAGCTGCCCATAATGTACCGCTCCCAATGCTGCTGCAAATGTGGCCACGCCAGTGCGCTGTCAGCTATCAGTGTGGACAGACTGCAGCGCTTTCCCTACTGCGCTCTGCGAAAGCTGGTTTCACTCACAGCGCTCTACATCTGCAAGTGTAGCCATGCCCTTAATGTAGCCTGAGCTACTATACTTGTCTTTAAGGCTCTCTGCAGGTTTTACAAAAGCATTTTTAAAAAGAGGGTTTTCTTGCCCTTGTTGCAGCTTATTTGTACAGACAGCAGAGCAAATTCACTGACTGCCCTGGTGTAGTCACGTAACTGAATGGGCATGCAGTAAACAAACCAGGAAAAAATAGTTCTCTATTTCAGTGATAGTAATATGGACATCTTCAGAAAGAAGACTTTAAAATTGATGGTGTCCCTTTTAAGTATCCCGTAATGTTGTTAGAAAACATTTAGATGGTGCATTTATATGGAGACTTTATGAGGGAGGTTGAATATTAGAAGTATGAAGTGAGCTTGACAGCGTGAGATGACCTGACAAATTTGCCATTTTTAAGGGCTAAAGGTCATGAAGTTGGTTGAGAAGTCAGACTGATTTTTGTTGTTTTGGACCATGTTTCTGTTGTAACAAATTAACTAGTGTACTGATCATCTTGTAAAGGTGTTTGTTTTACTTTCCCAGACACGAGCATGTGGGTGTATGCAATCTACTACCCGAAAAGAAAGCCAGGAACACTTTATTGTGAATGTCTTGGTGTGTGTTTAGTTCTAGTGATTAAGTTGTAGGCTGTTGTAATTTATTGAAAACACAAACATTACTCTTGACAGAGATTGATGGTGTAGGTCAGGCTTGAGTTAAGGAAATGTATCTTGTTGTTGGCTGGAAGTTGGCAAGTGTCTTGTGCTAAGTCATTATAGAACTGGCAGTGGCGTGGGTGGCAGGGAGAAAAAAGAATGCCTTCTGGGGGCACAAAGCCAAGTCTGTGTGGGTGTATTGTGAGCCTTCCTTTCCGTGTTTTTAATTCGCCTCAACACTGAGCAGACGAGCACATCGGTACAGAATGGATGCCTTTGTTGCTCTGTAGTTTCAAGATTTTTTTCGGTTCTGTAAAGTGTATTGTGAATGGAATTCCTCTACTCTTGGCTCTGTGCCCATTGTGTAGGGGGAGGAAAGCTTGTAGTTGTACTGCCGATTGTCTGATCCTGGTTTGGAGGGCGTCACTTGCTTTCTCCTGTTTTGATTGGGTGTTCAGCAATAAATAATCTTTCCCAAAACTTACTGCATTGCATTTCTTAGAACAAAAGTCATCTGATGGTGTGGCAAAATGATCTGTTTTTAAAAAGTTAGAGCATGAGTTATGAAACTTGAGTGTTTGGTAGGTTTTTATATGTGGTTTTATAACCACTAGCACTTAATTATTAAACTATTGTAGAATTTAGAAAGGGGTCTAATTGTGATTTATTAATTAAGGAAAATAGCAATATCTGTAATGCGTATTAGATTATATTGCAAAAACTTGTTGTCTTTTCATTGAGAGAGGATTCCTTAGCAGCAGTGAACTTTGGTGTGAATTCTAGAAGGTGGAGAGGAAGGGGGAGGAGAAATGAGATAAGCATGGAAATAGGTTTAATAGATAGTAGAATGCAATTGGTGATTAGACACCACTTGGTTGTTTTTTTCTCTTTTTTGGGTTGGGATTTATTACACTTAGAGCTTATGTACGTCCCTAAGGGCTTTCTTAGAAGCTAATGATCTTTGTGCAATAGATGGCACAGAAAGTACTCGGATTGAACACAGTTTTTCTCCCCCCCCCCCCCCCCCCCCCCCCCCCCCCAAGGATAACCATAACAACGTAACATAAAATGAGTGTTTCAAATGCAGATATTTTCTAAATTGCTGCCTTGTGATTAATCTCTGTAATACAGTCAGAACCTTTTTAAGTGAACATTTTAACACATGCCAGTGCTAAGGATGCTGATGTTTCCTACCAATCCTTATGGGATGTTTTTATTGGTGCCACTGGCCAGTAAAGCATAGTAAGTATGAGTAAATGGTTCAGCTTTTCATTGATGGGACCTTAAAATCTCTCTGCAGACACCAAGAGATCTGATATCCACACTGCAGGGATTATAGTGGCATATCTATTCTTCCATTGACCTGTTTGCGTCTAGACCCAGGATTAGCTGGGCATAGCTATGGCACTTACACCTCTGAGCAGTGTAACTATATTGACCTAACTTTTAAGTGTAGACCAGGGCTAATTCTCCTTTGACTTACATAGGTGTAAATTGTGAGTAACTCCACTGAAGTCAATTAAGGGCTTGTTTACACTACAGCTCGGATCGACACTGCAGCAGTCGATCCACAGGGAATCAGTTTAGTGGACCTAGTGAAGACCCGCTAAATCAACCGCTGGTTGCTCGGAATTCGACTCCGATAATCCACCAGATCGAGAAGAGGAAGGGGAGTCGACGGGAGAGTGTCTCCCGTTGACACAGCATAGTGTGGACCCCGCAGTAAGTAGATCTAAGCTACATCGATTTGAGTTATGCTATTCCCATAACTACATAATTTGAGTTTAAATCGACTTTCTCCTTTAGTGTAGACAAGGCTACAGACTAGGGACCGAATGGCTAGGCAGCAGTTCTGCAGAAAAGGACCTAGGGGTTACAGCGGACGAGAAGCTGGATATGAGGCAACAAGGGCACACTGTTGACAAGAAGGCCAATGGCATTTTGGGCTGTATAAGTAGGGCCATTGCCAGCAGATCGAGGGACGTGATCGTTCCCCTCTATTCGACATTGGTGAGGCCTCATCTGGAGTACTGTGTCCAGTTTTGGGCCCCACACTACAAGAAGGATGTGGAAAAATTGGAAAGAGTCCAGCGGAGGTCAACGGAAATGATTAGGGGGCTGGAGCACATGACTTATGAGGAGAGGCTGAGGGAACTGGGGTTGTTTAGTCTGCAGAAGAGAAGAATGAGGGGGGATTTGATAACTGCTTTCAACTACCTGAAAGGGGGTTCCAAAGAGGATGGCTCTAGACTGTTCTCAGTGGTAGCAGATGACAGAGCGAGGACTATTGGTCTCAAGTTGCAGTGAGGGAGGTTTAGGTTGGATATTAGGAAAACCTTTTTCACTAGGAGGTGGTGAAACACTGGAATGGGTTACCTAGGGAGGTGGTGGAATTTCCTTCCTTAGAAGTTTTTAAGGTCAGGTTTGACAAAGCCCTGGCTGGGGTGCTTTAATTGGAGATTGGTCCTGCTTTGAGCAGGGGGTTGGACTAGATGGCCTCCTGAGGTCCCTTCCAACCCTGATATTCTATGATTCTAAGGCCTAAGGTACACTTGTGCAGTTGAGAGGAGTATTATGCCTAAAGGTTTTATTTTAATTTAAAGTGTCTGGATTGCCTTTAGGAAATTGATTTCCACTGAAGTGCTTGGTAGCTGGGTTTTTGTTGTTTTTGCAGGAGATTAGGGATGTGTTTTGTTGTTTTGTTTTTTTTTTCTCCCTAGGATGTTGAAAAACTAAATAGACTATAGGAGTTTAACCTCTCTCTTCCCCCACCTCCCTTCGAAACACACAAGCATGAAGAATCCTGTTAACCACAGCGTCAAACAGCTTCTCGATAAGGCAAGTCCTAGGCTGGTTGGTGTTTTTCAAATCTGTATAAAACATTGCTGACTTAGGGTACATCTTCACTACCCACCAGCTCGGCAGGTAGTGATCGATCTATTGGGGATCGACGCCTGTACTCCACCTCGGCAGGAGCCGCCACGGTTGACACGCCACCGTGAGGACGGCCTGGTAACTCGAACTAAGATACTTCAGCTATGTGGAACCCCCCCCCACCCCCCAGTGTACCCCAGGCCTTAGAGTCTAATCCTGTTTCATTCAGAGTTGATGGGCCCGAAAGAGAATAGGAGCAAGTCTTTAGAGCTACCTGTTGACTTTACTATAACGCAAGAAGATTTCTAATTCACAGAACTTTGTTTTCTGCACTCAGATCTGATCTTTGAAACATGCATTGTGAGTGAGAGAAAATAGTGCTCCTTCTGGAGAATGTTGGTTTATGTTAGTGTTGTAAATTTCAGCCTTTTTTAGAGATTAGTCTTAATTACTAAGGGACGTTTTTCCTCTCAGACTATACACTAAATGAGAGCAGACTGTTCTTAGCATATTAAAGAAAAGTACATAATTTAGACTCCTTTCCATTAGGATATAATCTTTACTTTACTTTCCCAATGCTGCAAATTCTCCTTAAATGAGGCCCTGATTCTGCAGTCTGATCTGTACAGGCAGAAGAACCCCTGTGCTCCTGCGGAGCCCAGTTGACTTCAGTGGGACTATTCATTAGGAGTAAGGGTCTGCCTTCATAGATCAGATTGCAGAATCAACTCATTGCTATTCACAGAGTGAACTTCATTGCAAAGCTCTGCCTTTGTCACTGAAAACTGATTCCCAAGTTTCTTTTTCTCCCTGAGCAGCTGCGAGAGGGGGTTTGCATGGAAGCAGATTGGCTGGGACTCAGGCCTGGCAAGGTAGAAATGATGCTTGTTGGTCAAGGGAATGCTCTAAAAGAGCAGACTGAAGGAGCACCTACACCAGTCACTGAGGGTATACATCCACCTATTGTCAAAGTGGTTTGTCTCCTGGGAGTTTGATTGCATCCATGCTCTTCCTGCCCTCCAGCAGCAGTGGCTGCAACTGTTCCTCACTGGTCAACTTTATGACTTTCATCTGTGCCTGTGTTCCCTCTAGGCTGGGCGAGGTATGGCATGTACTGCTTAGGTTTATCCTTTTAACATCCAGGTGGGTCCTGTGTTGGTCCAAAGGCACTTTCTCACTTTGAGTGAGACCAGCTGCTGTGAGCTCATCACACAAGTGCCTACTACTCAGTCAGACCTTTGCACTGATGCACAGCTGGGGACAATTCATGGTGCTAGTGATTATCTTTAGAAGTCTGAATTGTCTGGGTGCTGATCCTCAGAGAGACCATCTCTCATCCTGACTGGTTATAGATCACTGAGATCACTTTCATTCATAGGATTGAATGCTCTGGCTAGCAGCATAACACCTTCAGTTGAGGATTTCTTAGCATGGGAATTTGCTCACCCATAGTAGCATGCCAGAGCCTGAGTCTGGGGAGCTTCAAAGCCTGTTATGGGGTCAATTTATTTTGTTCTGTGTTTGGGTGATTTGGCTGAGATTTAGAGTTGTTTCCATTTTTGTTTTTGCTTGTATTTAGTTGCTTGGTGCCTGGTCTGTTGTTGGGTCTTCTAAGATTAGCTAGTGGCAGTTCTAGCTTCCTGCCTTGTGATGGGGAGAGGCTATTAATAACGGAAGCCCTTACCTGCCATACATATAAGGGCTATAAAAGGAATAGCATTTCCTGAGCAAACCTAAAATTCTTCTTCCTCCCTAGATATTACTGTGCATGTATGAAAGCCCCAGATTATTTAATATCAATATTGCAGTAGCTACTAGGAGCCAGCCAGGTGAGTGCCCCAAAAATGTGAGCCAGGGTGGTTTTTAAAATATTAGAAGGCATATAGCTGTGCATTTCACTCATGGGTTTCTCTATTCCGTTTGTCCACTTAGACCCTGATCTTGCAAACACTTGATAATCCAATTGAAATAGTGGGAATACTCTTGTTCTTAAAATTACGCATGTGCTTAAGTGTTGGCAGGATAGGGCATCATAGATTATAAGGTCCATGTTTTCCTATATGCTTGTACTATACCCTGCAAAATGCCCCCAACCCCATATTGATTGGGGCCTCTGGGTGTTATAATATACATATTAAATGATAAATAGTTGACAGCAAGCACCGGTGCGTCCAGGTTAAAGACAACAAGAGGCTGTATTGACCATGGTACAAGAAAAACAATGCTTCCAGCAGCGTATAGGATGTCATGATACAGAATTTCTAGGATTAAGGCAGCCTCCTTCTATCCCCTTCCACTCTTTGTCCCCATGACTGCTGCATCTAAGAGTAAGCCTACACCAAGCAGCAGGTGTAAATTCCAGCTCTGTGCTTTCTCTGATCGAGCTAGCGTGCTAAAGGTAGAAGCATAGCTGTGACAGCATGAGTGGTAGGAGGGGCTAGCTGCCCAAAGTATGTACCTGGGGTCTCAGATGGGATCTAACTCAAGACAACTAGCCCTGCCCACTGCTGGTGCTGCCATGGCTGTGCTTCTGTTTTTAGCTCTCATTGAACTAGCACAGATGCGTCTCCTCGAGCTGGAATTTACACCTGGCTCTGGTGTAGACGTACCCTTAAGGTTCAAGACAGCAGGCTCTGTGTTTGAGCTTCAGGGGAGGTGGTGCTGCAGTATGAGAGTAGGGTTGCCACCTTTCTAATTGCTGGTAACCGGATCCCCCAAGGCTCCACCCCGTCGCTTGCTTGATCATCTCAAGGAAACTGCTTGCAGGTAGGAGGCATCCCCTGCTGAGCAGGGACTGATGTGGGTTCGTGACCCGGTGCCTGGCCCAGCCCTGTGGTAACTGGACTTTTGGTTTTGGTGCCATTTAGGGTAGCCAGGTCCCCTTTTTGACTCGACTTTCTAGTTGAAAACTGGGCATCTGGCAACCCTAAATGGCTCCCGGACATAGAAGCCAAAAACCAGACCCTCCAAGTAAAGCCTGGACAGATGGCAACCTTTATATGAGAGGCAACAGATTAAGGGTCCTAAATAGAAGGGTGGGAATACTGTAGAGGGGTCAGATCAGTCTACTTCACACACCTTGACGCTCTACTAGATAAGAGTGATGAAGGCATCCTTGTTCCTTCCCCACCTGGTCCAGTGCTGTTTCCTCTCCCTTAGTTCCTTGCCTTGCCCACAGACCATAAGTCAGAGAAGGAAGCTTGCACAGGGAGGAGTGGGGTGATGGGGAGGGACAGCTGTTGCAACTGCCAGAAGAGGAGCAAGTACAGCCGATGCCACTTCTGCTCGTCAGAGGGCTGGTGGCTGAGCAGCAGCCTAATCCCAACATCCTCTTTCTTCCCTCAGACTCATATTCTTTCCTCATCCTGGGCTGTTTGGACCCTCTTGCCCCCAACAGCTGTTCAGACTGTCTTGACTCCCCAAATCAGTCGTCGATGCCCTTTATCAACCTCTTATGCTGTGATCTCAGAGACAGAGATTGAGAGGGAAGTTGCTTTAATCTTAAATGCGCTTGTAAACAGGACCCTGTGTGCATGCTCTGCAGGATCATGGAACAGCATTCTGTGGCATGAGGTCCTAAATTCCACAATGTTTGTTCTTCACAAAATATCCCACATTCCCATTCCTCCCAAGCCGCCGCACAAACAAAGGAGTGGCTCCCCACTGAAAATGCTCAGTGATGTAAAATTCATGTATCTTTATTTTTAACTTTTTTTTTTTAAACTATGCATGCAATATATAACCATTTTTTTGCTGTTCCCTAGGTAGCTTGGCTTGGTAGGCCTTGTTATCTAGTCACCCAAGTCAAACCTCTTTCTCCACCTCACCCCCATGTATGCTGAGGAACTGGGAGCTTGTAGCTAGCTTCAGTGTCTCATCTCCCTAGCTCCCCAGGCCAATAGTGCTGTTCTCCAGGCAGCTCAGCTCGCCAGTTTGCACATCTGGCTCCTCCCTGTTCCCTGGCTGCAAACTGGACTCCAGCTGTGGTTCCCCAAATCCCTGCTGCCTGATTCCATGGAACAATGCAAAGAGTGTGCATGGTACTCCAATGAATTACTTCTTGTGGGGTGTGCAGGAAGCAAGAGGCAGCTGCAGGCAGGTCCCAAGAGGGGAGAGCTGTTGTGAAATAGCAAAATTCGACAGTTAAGAAGCTGAGATTCATGGCATCTTGGGGGGGGGAAACTTTATTTTCCATGGTTATGAAATTGCAGAGTCAATTGCAGACTTTTCTTTAAAATTCCAGTTTAAGAGCAGGCAGACACCAGTACATCAAGTACTCGTCCATTTTCAAGATCTTCTCTGCAACCATAAACGTTAGAATCCTAATTCTTTATTATTATTTTAAGATGAGATTCTGTGTCAAGTGACTAATTATGTGGCAAATTCCATGGCTGGGAAATCCACTGGGCTGTTTTTATGGCCCCTCCATATATAGGGCAGCATGGGCATGAGGGCAAAGTTAAGGTTTTTCGATGTACTTAACTCTGCAATCCCATATATTATACTTTTTTTGTAATATTTCAAAAGTTCAAGCTCTTCAAACTATTATGTTTTGTTCCAGTATGTTTATTGGTGCATATTTACAGCTTTAACTCCAGTCTAACAAAGGACATGTTTTTTCCTGTGGATGTATTTGATGAATTGTAGTGCAGTTAATGCAACCCCTGCCCCCTCAAAAAAAGCCTTTATAGTGTGTCCAAACTGATAGTGTATAGCTTTAATAGCTAGCATCCTGTGCAGCAGGGAAGCGCAACAGAAAGAGGCTGAAAAGAGGAAGGGAAGGATAAACTTCCTGAACAATGAACGTGTAATGATATAATTGTGTTAATCTTATTGGAAAGAGTTTAGCATTGAAAGAGGAAATGCAGTAAATATAACTGGCACTGTTCCATCCCATACCGCCTTTCTCTCTTTTTACTCTAACCCAATAGTTTGTGCCCAGTCAGGCCAAACAATATGTGGCATTTGTCAATCGCCTCTTTAGTTCAGGAAGGAAAAAAATTAATTTCACATGACTATTATCTCATGATGACACTTGAAGGCCTGCAAAATTAGATTTAATATGCTTAGTCATAGTGGAGAATTAGACTTTCCATGCTTCTTTCTTTCTCTTGTAAACAGGGTCTTGTGGGTCTCATACAGTATGTGATCTTATTGCTTAAATGTTGAGATCAATCACATAACCTAAAATTACCATTTTTTTGGCAGTAGATAAGTAAAGTTAGCTCAGCAAATTTTTAACAGGGTAATTAACAATCGGAACAACTTACTGAGGGTTGTGTGGTTTCTCCATCAACTGGCAATTATTTTAAAATCACAATTGCAAGTTTATCTAAAAGATGTGCTCTAGTTCAATCAGGAATGAATTAAGGAAAGTCCTGTGGACTGTGTTATACAGGTCAGACTCACTAGATGGTCACAATGGTCCCTACTGGCCTTATCTACGAATATTGGCTTAGCACTTCTTTACTGATATAGTACTGAGGAAGTCGTCTTACCCATAGTTTAAATTACTTAAATTTGTACTGCAGCTTAACGTGATCTGTTGTTGTTTTTCTACAGAGCCCAAGATCATGCTGGATGTTTCATGCTTGTGTAAAATGGGCTGGAAGTTTCATATATACAATAGGAACTAAATTGGTCACCGAAGATGCCTAGACAGCAAGCTTCTGCAAAATGGGACATTGTAGTGCATTTGTCCTCAGTGGGAAATTATTGACCAATTTATAAAAAGCATCCATTTAGGAAGAAGTAGTCAAGTACCTAATATAACATAAAAGTGCAATTCAGCCTTGCTGTAAGAGGGCAAAACTCCATTAAAGTCAATAGTTGCATCTGCATGCACTAAAATGAATCTGGCCCAGATTAGGCCCTTCTGTAGAAGTCTTGCATATTTTTATTTTCTTGTGAATTTGGCAAGGATAATTGATTTTTGTTTTGTTTGTATTGTGGTAGTGCATTAAGGTAGTGTCAGTCAAGGCTCCATTGCACTAGACAGACTTCTGACAGTTTTTATAGTGTGTCTGTTAAGCCCTTGAGGAAAAAAATGTCCAATAAATAAACAAACTTTTGATGATGCTGTGAATCTGGCTGTTTGGAGATGAACAGTAACTATTCGTCTTGAGTGTTGTCATCCACGATTTAGATTCAGGCTTGTCAGATGTACATAAACTATAAAAATATTTCTGTATCCTAAACAAAACAGACATAAAACACACATGGGTACAATGTACCATGTCAGTGTATCTTGGAATAGTTCTTTAAAATTCCAATTTAAGAGCAGGTGGTATATTAGATGACCTAATAGATACTGTCTGACTAGTACAATCCTGTATCTGTCTGTGGAATGGATGAAGGAAGAGGCTTCTGCCTGTGCAGTAATATATAAAAGTGCAACAGCACATTAAATCATTAGGCATTGTCAATTTAAAAAAAAGGCAGAGGAGTAGGATCCCAACTTCCTTATGTAGAGAAGGATCTAAAAGGGGAAGCTGTGTTTTGAGAGCTTGTGTAAGCGCCCAGTGAATAGCATATAGTAGCATATTTTCAGGATCTGCTAGTTTGCTGCCTCTGGCCTGTTTCACGTTTCGCTTACTGGAGTGACACCTTACAGTGCCAAAATCTTTTTCTTTTCTTAAATTGCTTTTGCTGGTGATTTTAGCATTATGCTTTCTTTCTCTAGCTTTCCACTTGCAGGGAGATGAGCCTGTCTGCGTTCAGCTTCACCGCTGCAGATTAAACTTCTAAAATGCTGTCAGTTTTGCTTAGTAAGCAGGTGGCGGGTGTGACGATGCCCCCCATAAGGCTTTATGGAAATATGCTTGTGAATGTATATATGACATAACTAGAATGTTTGTTTTATGCTACATATGCCATGTAACATATCTCTGTAAAGGTTATGATCTAGTGAATCTATTAATCCTAGTTGTATGCATGTGTCATTTTTGTATTCAAAGTTATGAATATTGACTATGTACTGGCTTGAATTTTAAGTAGCCTTTGTAAAGCATTTGTTCAGCTTCTTGAGAAAAGAGTGTGCAGATTAAGTACCCAGTCAAGAAGTACTTCAGGGACAGTGGATCTTGGAATGCTCCAATCCACATAAGAAGTCTACCTGAGGATGTTCAAGGTAGCATGTGACCCATGGCTGCTACCTGTAAAAAACTGAGTCATGCATGGACATGTGACTTGCCCATGTGATTCCGAAACTCCATCTTGGCGCTGGACTTTACATAGGAGAGAGGAGGGGGTCTCCACCCACAAGAGAGTCTGTTTAAGCCCATGGGAGACCCCTCCATTTTGTCTTCAGCTGGCTAAGGAGATATCCTTGGGGGTGGAGAGGCTATCTGAAAGGAACAAAGGACAGTAACTACAGGGGGTGTGAGTGATTGCTGGTCCCAGACTAGAAGGAGACTAATCTGTAAAAGAGAGCTTACTGGAATTCCTCTAAGGGTGAGGTTTTTACCTGTATTTAGTTTTATTACTGTACTAGACTTAGACTTGTGTGTTTTGTTTTATTTTGCTTGGTAATTCATTTTCTGTCTGTAACTACTTGGAACCACTTGAATCCTACTTTCTGTATTTAATAAAATCACTTTTTACTTATTAACCCAGAGTATGTATTAATACCTGGGGGCGCAAACAGCTGTGCATATCTCTCTATCAGTGTTATAGAGGATGAACAATTTATGAGTTTATCCTGTATAAGCTTTATACAAGATAAAATGGATTTATTTAGGTTTAGACCCCATTGGGAGTTGAGCATCTAAGTGTCAAAGACAGGAACTCTTCCTAAGTTGCTTTCAGTTAGTCTGAAGCTTTGGGGCATGTGGCTCAGACCCTGGGTCTGTGTTGGAGCAGACTGGCGTGTCTGGCTCAGCAAGACAGGGTACTGGAGTCCCAAGCTGGCAGGGAAAGCAGGGGAAGTAGTAGTCTTGGCACATTCGGTGGCAGCCCCCAGGGGGTTTCTGTGATCCCACCCGTCACAGCAGGTGCCCATAATACTGAGGCACACTTCATGTTGCAAAGGTTAATGATGGAATGCTTCGTATGCAGATGACAGAAGGAGAAAAACTGAAGATGAGGAGTTGGCCATTGATGGGCACATCTGTGTTCTAACTGTTTTCTCATGCTTTAGAATAGTCTGTGTTTTCAAAGTAGCATGGGAATCTGTCCATTTATTCAGCGTTTTCCAAATTAACCACCAAAATCTGTAAGGAATGTCTTGGCTCCATCTCCATAGCTAACGCCTAATATCATTGGTGTTCTGCAACTCACTGAATTGGTGTTTTCCCTCATGCTTTGTCTATCTTCCGGATAGATCTTACATGACCCAGTGGTTAGGCTATTAGCCTGGGACTCAACGAGACCAGGATTCAGTTGCTTGCTTCACCACAGACTTCCTGTGTGATCTTGGTCAAGTCACTTGGTGTCTCTGTGCCTCAGTTCCACATCTGTAAAGTGGGGTAATAGTACCTCCCAAGGGAGCTGAGCAGATAAATACACTAGGAAGACTCAGATGCTCCGATACTATGGTAATCAGGGCCTCAATAAATAGAAAATGTGGCATGTTACTGTCCAAACCGGAGGAAGGAAGGATTAATAGCTCCTGCTGCTCAACCCCTCCATGTAGTACTGGCTCCGCTGCATGCGGGCTGTGGAGTATTAACTGCTCTTTATGACATGATCGTTGGGGTAGGGCACATTTCTGAATGGAAATGGACTTGGGGTGAAAGCTCTTGAGCGGGGTAGTGCAAACTGGCCACAACTTATCGCTCCTCCCTCTTTCCCACTCCCACCCCCCTAAATTGATAGAACTTGTGGGGGAAAAACCCTGAGTGGCTTCTCAGCTCCTCTGGGGTTTTACATGTAGGGTTAGCATGTCAGCATTTATTGCAGCGAGCATGAATCTCTTTACTGGCTGCTTGATGCTGACCTTGTGAATTACATCTGCATGCTCACATGGCCCTATTGCCCAACAGGCCCATGATAGATTGTGGATGTAGCAATTTTAAGGGCACTCTTTTAAAGAGGAGAGTTGGGGGAAATGTCGTGAGGGGAAGTTGGGCCAGCAGAGGGATCCAGAGGAGCAGGTGACTGGCTAGCATGTATTGAACAGATGTGGTGTGTCATCTGGCCTAGGGGAGGAGTGTGAGTATAGTGTAAATGCTTGGATAGCAGTGTGCACAGGAGTGGAGTACTGGAAGGAGAGAGAGGCGCTAGAGGAGCTGTAGAACTGGCCAAGGAAAATGCCATGTTAAAAAAGAAAAGGTGATCACATGGTAGGAGAGCTGCAGCCCTTTGATATCTGGAGTGTTCCTGACATGACCACAAAAATAGAGAAGGGAGTACCTCGTTCTCAGGGCTTAGAGTACTTGTTTGCATTCAAGAAGAGCAACATGTGGGATGCCAGCAGATCCCAATCAAAATAAGAACTGTAAGTGAGCAAGCTTTGCTAGATGAGAACATAGACACAGCCTCTGCTTTATACTGTCTGAAGGAAGCTTGCTGGCATGTACAGCACTTTTGAAAGAAGATGAGCTAGTGAGAAACTTGACTGTAAAGGTAGCATTAATAACCGTACTGATTTGCCCTAATGCTGTTTGACTGTTAAAACTGAACTTACTCATATCTTGAAAGTGTCTTCTTAATGCCTACTACTCCTATTGATTTGAGAATATTCTCATCAAAGGGAAAATGAATAAACATTGGAGCAGTGCAGGGTGAAGCAGTAGCTGTTAATGAGGAAAAAAGAGCTAAGTACATTTCAAGCTCCATCATTTTGAGAGGAGTGTTCTATAAGAATAATAGCCATGAATAGAAATGAAGAAACATGGATGGAACAGCTTCAGAGTACATAATAAAATGCTGTAGGTAACAGCAGTGAGTGAGTACAATCTCTCGCAAATCCTAGTACCTTACAAAGGGATGCTTAACCCCCTATATAGAGACAACAGGATTGAAGTACAAATATACATTGTGCTTAACCCTGGCTGTTCTGAAAACCCCATGTGGCTGTTACGGGGTGTTCAGGGTTATGGATGGTACATATGAAAACTCAGTTCAAATCAGGTCCATATTCAGGACACTCCTTCCCCAAAGTCAGGGTTGTCTGTATAACTTACAAGCAGTAGGCTAGCGACTTCTGCTCCAGTTTCCTTCTGATAGTTGGCTCTCACTGAGGATAAAAGCCTGCTCTTTCTTCATGGTTAAAGGAGTTACTCTTTCAGCTCAAGTGGTAGGGACTTGGACTTTTAATGCTGAAGACCTTGGATTCTGTGTGTGTGTGTGTGTGTGTGTAAGATTAAATTCTAAAACGCCTGTTAACTAGTAATTCTAAGGGATCATTTGGATATGTTCAGGTTGAGTAATGTGTGTGACTTGAGATGCAGTGGTTGCATTCAGCCAGTCCTATATAGCAAAGTGTGATAGGAGCTACATCAAGGGGTCATTCATAATGTACTGCCTTCTTTCCTTTGGTCTGTCAAAACAGCCTCTTAATAGGGATAACACTAAAAATGATTTTGTAGAACCATCAGATTGGTAACTTGTAATCTACCATTTGCCTTGATACTAGTGTCTAGTCCAGCAACAACCCTTTCTTGTCCAGCCTCCAAAAATTGATTTATCATCCTTTAATTCTGCCTTGTAATTAAATTTCTGCCATAAGCTGCTTCTGCTAATTCAGTTATACCTCCCTTTTCATTGACAATAGATTTAATGGTTCATGCTAAATATACAGACTAACTTCTGCAGCCCAGCTAAACTAGGCTTTTTAGGATTGGAGTCAGGACTTCTGATTTTAGGAAACAATGTCCAGTACTTCTCCTGAAGACCCTTTTAAAATGAAGAAGAAATATACACCCACCCCATATATAAATGATTGTGTGTATTCTAATCCAGAAGGTGGACATAGCTTTTAATTCAAAGTTGCTAATTAAGTGGTCAAATACAGTATTCTGTAACTTACACTATTACAGTAAGTGGGGGAGGAAGGATAGTTCTATGGCAAAAGCACATGACTAAGTCAGATGAGCTATTTTGGTTTCCTCCTCTACCACTGACTTTGGGTCTTTGGGAAAGTAATTTAAGGCCTGATTTAACTCCTACTTGAAGTCATTCCATTGAGTTTAGTGGGGGCTTTATTTGATTTATAAACTCACCTGGCCCTCCGTCTGAAAAATGGAAATAAATACTTGCTCCCACAGGGGTGGTGAGGCTAAATTAATTATCTGAGGGTTTTATTCTGCCACCCCTCATTGTAGTATCTGAGCACCTTCTATGTAAAATCTATAGAAATAGCAAAGTTCCTAGTGGACTTCCTGGAATCTTTTGATACTTCTTTTTCTGGGTAAAAAAACTCTGTATTAATGTTTGTAAAGAGCTTTAGGATCCTTGCCTGGCAGGCCCTGCAGAGATACAAAATAGTAGTAGTCTCTGTTCTGTTGAAGTAAGATAACGGACTGTAAGAGAAGCCATTTCTAACCTTCTTTTATAACGTCATTAGTGGCTCCAGAAAACGAAACTGGTGTCCGCATAGTTTGGTTGTCTTTCTTTTACTCCTAGATCTGGACAAATAATATTTGGAGGTTCAAGACCGATGCTTGCATGTTGGGATTTTTCTTTGAGCTAAAATTGACTCGTTCTTTCTGAAGAACGTATAACAGCATCAAGCAGGGAGGATGGTACAAGTGGACTTTGAAGGCCAGTAGAATTGATTTTTCATGCACAATAAGAAAAATTTACATACTGATCAGTTCCCTAGCAGTTTTCTATATTTCAGGACAAACAGAACGTACATTTAGGTTGTAAAGTTTCATAGATGTATGCCGGGGTGAGGAACCTTTTTTCTATCAGGGGCCACTGACCCACAGAAAACATCAGTTGTGGGCCAGACAGCCCTGCAGGGGGGCGGCAGCTCAGGGTTTCCCCTAGGCTACAGGGTGGGACCATAAATGAGCAGTTCAGTGCGTGAGGGGGCTCTAGGCTGGGGCCAAGGGGTTTGGAGTGAGGGAGCAGGCTCAGGGCTAGGGCAGGGGGTTGGGCTTCGGGAGGAGGTGCGGGGTGTGGGCTCCGGGAGGAGGTTGGGCGCGGGAGAGAGTTCCGACCTGTGCGGGATCTGGAAGGGAGTTACGATGTGGGAGGGGTTTGGACCTAGGGCAGGGGGTTTGGGGTTCAGGCTCCGGCTGGGCGGCGCTTACCTCAGATGGCTCCCGGTCGGTGGCGCAGTGGGGCTAAGACAGGCTACCTGCCTGCCAGGGCTCTGCGCTGCTCCCAGAAGCAGCCTCCATGTCCCACCCCTAGGCGGAGGGCCTGGGGGCTCTGCTTGGTGCGCACTGCCTATGCCTGCAGGCACCGCCCCCACAGTTCCCATTGGCCACGGTTCCTGGCCAGTGGGAGCTGCAGAGCCGACACTGGGGGCGGGGGTAGCACGCAAAGCTTCCCTGATGGCCTCTCTGCCCAGGGACCGCAGGGACATGCTAACTGCTTCTGGGAGCTGCGCTGAGCTGACCAAACTTTAACAGCCTGTCAACCCCAGCTTTCCCCCGCAGTAGGGTGAGCTGGCGCTCATGGCTCCAGTCCTGCGGGGGGTGTGCCGAGGCTAAGGGTTTCTGGCCCGTGGTGCTGAGACTTGTCGCAGGCCTGCTGAAATGAAGCAGCGGGCCAAATCCGGCCCACGGGCTGTAGGTTCCCCCACCCCCACTGTATGCATTTGGAATGACTACTGAATAATACTCACAGAATTTTCACACTAAGGGCTAGATATTGATCTCTGTTACATGTGTGCAGCCCTGTTGACCCAAGAGATTTGCACAGGGGGGCCAAAAACAAGATTTGTCCCAAAGACTGAGACTTAAGGGAAAACTCTAGGTCAAGTATGTATGTCTTATGCTTTTTCTTTCAGGCAAGTGAATGCATCTGAATTGCTCTGAAGAGATTCAAGATAAGAGGTAAGGGTGATTTTCTCCCTCTTTTCTGCCCCATTCAAAGCACCTAGTGATCTGAAAGAACAGAAAATGTAAGCTTCAAAACTTGGCTTGCAGCAAGTATTAATCCTCTGCATTGAGCCAAATTTGGGGTCACACTTATAGACAGGATGCCATTAATTGTTGACCTGAAGGACAAGTCTGGTCTTTTTACATCAATGTTACAAACTTTTATCTTCACACCAGAATGAATTTCCTGAGAATTCAGTAATTAAGTTTTATCTTTTTAAGCTAATGTATCTCCAGTGGGGGAAATTTGTACAAATTAGTTTGTATTCAGATCTAATAGTCTATGCTGCCCCATGAGGCCAAAGTCCTCCTTTCCATTTCAAAGGACGACTTCCTTGAGAACATAACTAACCTATTTAAATTGAACAGAATGGAATTTTAAAGTTTGGAATAACTCACTCTTGCCTCTGACTAATGTGGCTTGTGTCTTCATAGTATACTCATGTATGCCGTACATCTCTATGTAGTTAAAATTAGGTAAACGAAACATTAAAATAGTCAGCAAATGTGAAAAGGTAAGGTTCCTACAGAAATGTTAATGTGGCCACATTATGCACACGCAGAGCCAGCTCTTAAACTGATGTGAATCAGTTTAGCTACCAGTGGTGGATTTGGTCAGTAGTATTCTCTCTTACTGTTTCTGAATAAATGTGTAGTTGTTGCTACTGCATTTCGTCTTTCAATGCTAAATTTTTCCCAATAAGATTAACACAATTATATCATTACACATTAATTGCTCAGGAAGTTTATCCTTGCGTTTCATTTCCCCAGTGCACAGGATACAAGCTATTAAAGTGATCGTGTGTTCAGATAGATTAAAACACTTGGGAAATTCAACCTTAGTTAATTACTGGACCACCTCCCCTTCTGTAAAATAAATATATTTATTTTACAGAAGATCCCAGTGTATTTCACGAGTGTCCACGCGCAGCACAACTGAAATGCAGCAACCTCTTTTGCACAGCATGCTGCACAATATTTTGTGTGTCCATGTTGGAGGGGATGAATTTCTGCCAAGAACCCCTACTCTTACTAAAGAGCCATTACATTTGTCCATGCAGAACAGACAGGACATCAATTAAGTTCTTTCACAAAGACCCCCACACATAATGCATGACACCCTAATTTTCTACATAGGACAAAGGATTGAGTCAAGCCTACTAGGATTTGAACTTGTGGCTTAAGTCTAAGTAGACATCTCCAATGGCTAACGCCTTCGGATATGTGTGTAGTTAAAGCAGCAAACCCCTCTTCTCCCAACTCCCCGATGTGGGCACAGTTATGTCAATATAGAAGTGCTTATACCAATATAGCTTATTCTGGTTCAGGAAATGTAGTACCAGTATAAAGCACTTTTTATACTGTGTGCATCCTAGGGCTTTTACTGCACTAACTATATCAGCAAAAAGTCACACCTTTCACTGACATAATTACACTGGTACAGCTTTCAGTGTAGACCAGCCCATGGGCTCCGAAGTCACTGAGGTGCTTGTGAAAATGTTAATTTTTCCCGTTCCTTATATAGGATTTTCACAAGCTACAGGATATTGGAAAAACATGGCAGGTGAAATATATTGTAACCCCCTGAAAGTTTGTGGGGCACTCAGAGGCATATGTAGTACCTGAAATTACTTTATTCGATTTGGAAAAAAAGTTCAAATTTTGAGTTGGTGGTTTCCTAGAGCAATAGTAACTCTCCACATTGCACACTTCAATGTATATGTTGTATAGCCTAAACAGTAATATATTAATATCTATGTTTGAATAGGAAAAACATTATGGTCCCAATTCAGGGAAGTACTTAATCATGTGCTTATGTGCTTTCCAGATTGGGTGCTATGGTATAGGCCCTGATTGAACAATCTACTTAACCATATGCCTGACTTTAAGCAAATGAGTAGTCCCACTGGGACTCTTTATGCACTTAAAGTTAGTCATGTGGTTAAAATGTGTGCTGAATTGGGGCCTATGTGAGCAGAACAGCTCAATTAACATTGGTATAGGAATCTTTCCTTCTGTATTTCTTGACTTTAAAGACTTCTATTGTGCAGTGTTAATAGTCTTGCATTTATACAGCTTTGTATTAGAATTTTACTGATGAGCTCTCTGTGTGAAGTTTGATTAACGAAGCTCTACCTTTGTGTATTTTTTTCAGAACAGAATAAAATTCATCTGCATTCTGCTATCTGTAACCTTACAGTTTGATTTGACATACCAGTAAATCTCCAGTTAATAAGTACTGAATTAATAAAATGCACTCCAAATGATGCATTTGTGATCTTGCACATTGAAGTTTTTTAATCCCTGCTTTAAACTCTTTCCAATTTCAATTTTTGTGTTGGCGAATAGCTTTCTGAATAAAACTGGCAGTTTTAGAACTGTAATTTAATTGGCATTTATGGGGTGAACAATCTGTCATTACATTATGCTGCACGTGCTCTTACAGGGTTTTCACAAGATTTAATTGTGTTGTGCAAGAAGCTTAATGATTACATGATACACCTCCAGAAATGTATTTGTGATGCTCGAAACATGACACACTGAATGTTTTAAAATTGGGCCCTTCTGGTTTAATTTATTGTTTTTAGAATCTATTTTTCCATGTGACTTGATGTTTCACAGAGGAACGATATCAGGTATAAACAGGAATGCAATGAGACTCCGTGATGTGCCATGCCTGTATTTACTCTGTGTGTGTGTGCGTGTGTAAGATATGATGGCTTATTTTGGTGTAATAATGTTTGCATGTCATTCATTCAAATGTCTCACAATGCACAGACATTGCAATGGTCGCTAGATATAATGGGGATCGGGGGCGGGGGGTTAATAGACTAGGAGATGCATAGGGAACTGGTAACCACCAGTGTGGGGAACCAACAGCTGCTGTTGGTAGTGTTGATAAGGTGAGTATCAAGCTGGTGTTTTTTGTTTTTTGTTTTTGTTTTGTTTAGGATTGGTGAGCTGCATAGCTGGTCAGAAGCAGCAGCAGAGGATCAACCTCCAACAAAGTAGATTGGGTTGGGGTCTGAGAGGAGGCAGCAAGTGAAGGTATTGGGAGAATGAGATCAGATATAGTATAGATTGAGGGACATAGGAGCCACGAAGGGTTTTGAAATCCAGAAGACAGAATTTGGGAGGTTTCTTTGGATGAGGTTTGGGGAAAGCAGTCTTGTGTATTCTTGGCGGTGAGCATGTTTGCAGCATTAGTCTGAATAGACTGGGGACTTGGTGAGAGTGATTCTCAGAGGTGATAGAGGAGGGAATTGCTATAATCTGCATGAATGAGTGGCTGAGAGAGGGTAGGGGCGTGAGGCAGTGGTGTGTGTACACCGTTCTGGAGCTGGTAACGGCCAGATCTAGTACTGTGAGATCTGAAGGACAAAACACTGCAAACATCACCGAAAGCAAATTTTTTTTCTTGCAGGTAAATGGGCTGCTTGGCTTAATCAGTCTTTTTCCAGTTCCAGAGTGTATGGAGAAAGATCTCTGGTTCAGCACTGAAACCTACAACCAGAACTAGCAAGTTCTTAAATTCAGAATGATAGAACTAGAAGTCGAAAAGCGCTTGCAGAATCCAGAGCAAGAGAGATTTATCCTGGCAATAAACTGACTTTCCTAAACACTTTAATCAAAAACTGAGCTGTCCTTATCTTAAAGGGATAGTAAAGATGCCCCTATATCTGGAAAATTGTACCAAATGGAAGAGTGTATGAGGTATTAGGTTGACTTCTTACCCATGAAATATCACAGGACTGACAGTGATAGTAATGGAAATAAAACCCTTTATCTACAGCCCAGGAAATGGTAGGTTACAGTGACCAGGTACCCTGGTTGTACTGGAATTATCTCGAATTGCAGTCAGTGCTCCTGAGTCTGGGTTTTTGGGGAAGTTGTGTGGAAGTTTTTTGCACCCCAGCACCCAGTTTAATTAAAAACTGCCCATTGCCCATACAACTACTCCTACTGGATAGCCCCTCCTAGATTAAGTCTTTTTACCCATCTTCTCCTGGCCGGCAGTACAACTTGTTCCCCCTCTCTGCACAGCCCTATTCTTTCTCTCCTTCTGCTCACTGGCACACTGTAGCTATATATTCCTCTAGTGTGATGGAATCAGAAAGGAGGAGGCAGCAGAAAAGCAAATAATTTGGACTCTGCTAAAGCATAAAGTGGTGGAAGAGGTGGGACCTGTAGGAAGGGGAGTGCCATTTAATCTTCCCAGTAGTCGCATGTCCCTGAGTGTTCCTGGACCCTAACATGCCTGTCTAGCAGTCCAAACCCTCCTGAGAGTCTCTGAACTCTCATTCCCTACAAACATCACTCCCTAGCTCGAGGATTAAATCCTGGTCACCCTAGGCAATGCAACCTCTGATTCTTCCTATTTTTCCTCCTCCTTGATTTGGGATTGTGGGAAACTTCTGGATATGAGAAGGTAATATCGGTCCTTGCCAATTCAGCCCATGACCTCTGAGTCTGCCAGTAGTTAACATGGTCCCTTGTTCACTGAGAACTAGATTAATTTGTGCCTGCTTCTTCTAAAGCCCTAAAAGTTGGAGGACCCAGAGCACCTCTTTTAATGCTACCCACTCATTCCCTGTCATGAACAGTTTCCTTCACCTTTACTTTACTCTGTGGTAATGCTAGAACAAAGATAAGTATTTCTTCTTCTTGCAGATCTCCCCCCACTTTGGAGTTCCCATTGTGAAACTCAGTTGGCAAACTCCATTCTTCAGTCTTTGCATTGGGGTGTCTCTCTTTCCCTTTGATTTCTCTTAGCTCAGGCCCCAGCTCAAGTCAGCCAGAGGACTGGCTTAGGTGTATAAGGCTTTGTCTACAGAATTTGTCGCTTAGGGGTAAGAATAAACCGCCCCCTTGAGTGACATAAATTACACCAACATAAACACCATGTGGACAGTGCTGTTGGTGGGAGAGCTTCTCTTGCTGACATAGCGTCTGCTGCTCATAGAGATGGTTTTATTATGCCTATGGGAGAGCTCTCTCCTTTCAGCATAGTGTGTCTTCACCAGATGCACCACTGCACCTGTGCCACTGCAGTGCTATATGAGTAGACATGTCCTAAGGCACCACTGCCTCCTCCATGTGGCAATGCAGCTCATGCTACATTTTGCCTTTCAGCTGATAAAAAGGTAAAGAATATACCACAAATTTTTTTGAAAAGAAAATTCCATTGACTTTACATTTTTGGTATTTATCTCTTGCCACCTTTTGGTAGGAACTACAAGAGCTGGATATCCAACATGGATAAATTAAGTACTGAAAGCCTAGCATAAACAAGTGGCTCACACCACCATTGAAGTGAAGAATATTATGTAAGAGAGTAATGTGTATAGATAAACCTTAACCATAACAGACCTGGCCATCTGCTATATTACAAAGTAATTAGGCCAATTTAATCTTATATTGGGACCATTCCTGTCTTATTTACTAAATGAAGAATGTATTTTTATTCATATTTCTGCTCTTCTTCCTGTATCCAGCTTCTTTCCTTTCCTTTTTCTTTCCCATTTCTTCATGTTCATTGTATAATTCAGTTTTGTTAATATTTTCACTAGTCAAGCTCTTCTGTATTGTACTTAATATATATCACATTTTTGCATGTTTCCTTGAATAATTCAATAATTTTTTTAATTAGGGTGGATATGCAACACACCATGCATGCTTCATATTTTTCACTTTAATGAAGGGACTTGCAATATCAACTCCTGGAAACTTCTTGATCTTTTCAATGCTGAAAAAGCTCTACAAATTTGCAGTTTATTCAGGGAGTGTTTTAAGGATAAATGCACTAACTCAGAGACCACCTTGCTTGAAAATGTAATATAGCGATGGTATTGCTGACAATGTAATTATGGGCTAATATTTCAGAACTGAAAGATACTGAGCTTGGCATTCTCTAACAGCAGTGCTTTTCTTCTCCACATACTGAACCTACTACACACACCTTCCTCCTTCCAATTTTGCATGAATATTGGTACAGTATAAGAAACAAAAAGAGAATTGTATCCTACTGCAAGTATCTCATGTTGATTCACTGCTATGCAAATGTTCATCCTTTAATAGTGTGGGATTACAAAGCATTATCATCCTCAGATTGACTCAGGTAGTGCTATTTTTATTTAATCTGTATTAAGGTATCGTTGTGCATCTTTGGTCTTGCAGCATAGAGGTAATACGATTTACTATTTTTATAAAAATCAGTATGGCTGTGTAAATCCTGTCAATACCAAAAACTGAAAAGATTAGTCATGAGCTCGCTCTTTTTCCTTCAGTAGTGAGTAGGTTAATTTTGTTTTCCATAACAACCTCAACCACATTCACCAGTTTTGGAACAAAATAGTCACATTTGGCTCGTGGTACAGCATTTTCTCATCACTATGTGTGATGGTGCATGGAAACACAGGATGCAGTCTTGCAACACTTAAATGCTCACAGATAGCCTCATTGATTTTAATGGAGCTACTCGTGTGCATAAAGATTGCTCACGTGAGGTAAGGGTGGTAGCATCATGTCCCATACTCGCAATCATATTACCCTTGCAAAGATGATTAGCTAAAACCTCTGGCTGCAATGGTTTCTGTTTGTTTGGGGTTTTTTCCTTTTAAAAATGTGGATGTGTAGAGAAGGAAGGACTATAATGGAATAAGACACATTCAGACTATATTAATACATGGTCGTATTATCCAGTTATCTGGGGAACCACTCCTAGAACTGTATCTAGTAGAGGTTTTATGCATCTGTATGTTTATGGAGTTGCCTGACAAATTCAGACAGACAAGGCTTGACTCTGATTAGTCAAAATATAAAATGAGGTGCATGTTTAAGGAGCAGATCAAATCACAGTGAAGTACTTGGAGTCTTTCCTTTGACTTAAGTGGGTTTGGACCAGGTTCTAAGTTTCTTGATGATCACCTCCATAATGTTCTTCACTGTTATCACCATATAGTAGCTTGTATCCTGAGGAAAAGTAAATGCTTGCCCATGCCCGGTAGCTGAGGTCAGACCTGCTTGGGAAGTACAGTAAGAGCTGTCTACAAATAGTATGTCAGATTGACTTTGATGTCCTGTTCCTATTGCCAGAACTGACCTCTGACTTCCATAATTTCTTGATGTGGTTGAACTGTCACATTAAACAATATAGAACTTTCAAAAGATTTCAAAAGAAAAGAATTGTAGTCATTAATGCAAAGGAAAGGCAACTAAAGAAACCAGTCCCTATGCAAAAGGATAAATGGACACAAATCAGATATTATGAATGGCAGTGTACAAAAACCTGTAGGAGAACACTTCAATCTCCCTGGACACACAATAGCAGATTTAAAGGTAGCCATCCTGCAGCAAAAAAACTTCAGGACCAGACTTCAAAGAGAAACTGCTGAGCTTCAGTTCATTTGCAAATGGGACACCATCAGCTCAGGATTAAACAAAGACTCTGAATGGCTAGCCAACTACAAAGGCAGTTTCTCCTCCCTTGATGTTCACAGCTCAACTGCTAGAAGAGGGCCTCATCCTCCCTGATTGAACTAACCTCGTTATCCCTAGCCTGATTCTTGCTTGCATATTTATACCTGCCTCTGGCAATTTCAACTACATGACTAAGTGGGTATTCACCCACGAAAGCTTATGCTCCAATACGTCTGTTAGTCTGTAAGGTGCCACAGGACTCTTTGCCGCTTTTAAAGAAACCTGGACAGAGGTTATGTATGAACTGTGGCTGAAATTTTTAGATTTAGGCAATTTAAAGCTAGTTACCAAAAATAAATAAATATTTTTAAAATAAAGGAAAGTTGCTCATTTTGAAAATGGGCTCAGTAAAGTCAACAGGAGCTGTTGGGATATTACCTTAACATAAGATTGGCCATACTGGCTCAAACCAGTGGTCTGTCTAGTCCCATATCCTGTTTTCTGAGATTAGCCAGTGCCGGATGCTTCAGAGGGACCACACTTTGGAAAATCAGGCCACATTTGTTTGAAAGATTTGACTGAACGATTTCCTTGAAAGCCATTAGTACTAGAGCTGGTAGAAAATTTTCCATTCGCGAATGCAGATTCATCTAAATTGAAATGCCCTTAGTTTCCTGCCAGCTTGCCATTTGGTGGCATGTTGGGGAGCCAAAAGCCTGGAAGCCAAGGCTCCCAGTTTCCTAGGTTCCTCTACAGCTCACTTGATGGGGTGCTGTAGAGCAGGGCTTCCGAGCTCTTGCACTTGCGCCTCTTCAGCAGCCTGGTCTCCGAAGGCTTCCAGGGTCTGCAGCTCTGGGTGCAGCCCGCCATGCAGGTGGCCCCTGAATTGAGGACCCCAGGGCTTTCAGGGTTTGTGGCTTCAGGGCAGCCTGCCAGGTGGACTGCCCTGGAGTCCTGGACCCCAGAGCTTTCCCTTTTTGGAGAATTCCAAAATTTGAAGTGGGGGTGTTTTGAAATAGGAATAAAACCAAATTTTGAAATATTAACATCCTCCAAGAAATAGAATTCCCTTTCTCCACTCAACTCTCATCTGAACTGCTGGCCAAAATTTCTAACCTTGGGTGCCTGAATTTAGGCACCTAAAATTTATATTTAGGCACCTAACTTTCAATATACGAGTTGGAAAATTTTGTTCACTAGGTTTAATGTCTTTAAATGAACATGATTGGGTCAAATTTGGCCCACAATTGGGGGTGTGTGTGTGTTTGTAAATGCAAGAATTTACAAAGCCTCATGCCCTTCAAAATGTTTACCTCTTATTACTACTTTTTGTCTTCTGTTCTTAATCTAAAGTGGGAGTAGAAACCTCAGAATGGAATCTTTTCAACTCTCTCTTTAAGAGCCAGGAACTCTAAATGATGTCCATTGATGTCCTAAATGATGTCCATGTCTAAATGGGTGTCCATTTGGATAAGCTTTGCATTTAGTTTGGTTTCATAGCACGAACTCCACTTTAGACAATATAAATTATTATAGTCGTAGAGGTTGAAGCACTCCAGAGCCAGAGGTCAGTCTGTGAAGTAGAATGGTTCA
Source organism: Chelonia mydas (assembly GCF_015237465.2). Lineage (NCBI taxonomy): Eukaryota > Metazoa > Chordata > Testudines > Cheloniidae > Chelonia > Chelonia mydas. Next base: position 29,003,107 of record NC_057851.1, on the reverse strand, counting down.
ATTTTCAGCATTTCTTGATAATAAAATCGGTAGATTATGAAGATGCAGTGATATTACTTTCCATAATAGTGTTGAAAAAATAGTGTTCCTTTATAAAACCCTATTTTAATCCCACTCTCTAATAACCACAAGTTGTTGAGCTAGATGCAGGAATCACTGGATGAAATCTATGGCTTTCGTTATGCAGGAGGTCAAAGTAGAAGATCCATAAATTGCCCCTTTGGTTTTAAAAATCTATGAATAACTGTGACTTGGAAAGCTTGTTGGATCTGAAAGTTGCCAGACTTGGACTGAAGGCAAAAGGAAATATTTTTGCAAGGTTTGAAGAAAAATGATCAGTGTTTTTGAAGCAGATTGAAAAATATAATTTACCCCAATCTGAAACTTTGACCCTTATCTGATAATTCTGTGTCATCCTATAGAAAAGTATGGGCTTGTCTACATTACTCGCTGGATCGACGAGCAGCAATCAATCCAGCGGGGGTTGACTTATCGCATCTAGTCTAGACATGATAAATCAACGGCCGAGCGCTCTACCGTCAACTCCAGCACTCCGCTGAAGCGGGAGGCCCAGGTGGAGTCAACGGGGGAGCGTCAGACACTGCAATAAGTAGATCTAAGTACGTCAACTTCAGCTATGTTATTCATGTAGCTGAAGTTGCGTAACTTAGATGGAGATATACCCCCCCACCCTCCCCCAGTGTAGACCAGGCCTCAGTCTTGTTTCAACCCCTTTCATGTGTAGAACTTCAGAGTTACTAACATCAGAGTTACAGACTGACTGGTCAATCACAACCTCATTTGGAACTGGAAGTATGCAATCAGGCAGCAGCAGAGACCCAAAAAAAAGCCAGTACAGTACTGTGGTAAATGTAAACTACTAAAAAATAAAGGGAATGTTTAAAAAAAAAAAATTTGACAAGGTAAGAAAACTGTTTCTGTGCTTTTTTTAAAATAAAGAAAAAGCATTTTTTCTGCATATTGAAGTTTCAAAGCTGTATTAAGTCAATGTTCAGTTATAAACTTTTGAAAGAACAACCATAACGTTTTGTTCAACGTTACGAACACTTCAGAGTTATGAATGGCCTCCATTCCCCAGGTGTTTATAACTGAGGTTCTGCTGTACTTTCAATAATGTTAAATCTCCTTGAAAACCCATGCACTGATTGTATTTGAAGAAAATGGAGGCTTAATTACAAAGTTAATCATTTTTGTTGATGAGATATAGGTTTTTCCAGCATCCTACTGAAGAACTGGACTCCAGTTGCTTCATCACTTCATAGAATATCAGGGTTGGAAGGGACCTCAGGAGGTCATCTAGTCCAACCCCCTGCTCAAAGCAGGACCAACCCCAATTTAGATCCCTAAATGGCCCGCTTGAGGATTGAACTCACAACCCTGGGTTTAGCAGGCCAATGCTCAAACCAATGAGCTATCACTCCCCCCCCTTCAACTCTAGCCATTGGCTTGCATTTTCTGTACTACCTTTCCCCTCCCCTGAAAACTAAGATTCTCATTTACATTCAGAGCTGTGTCCAAAGGTCTGCTCTCTTTTTAACAAGAGGCTCATGTGAGCTGAAGACTCACTCCAGCTAATCAGTGGTCATTCAGGGTTGCTGTGCTTTGACAAAACACACATTTCTTTATACTGAATAAGAAAGTGTGCAGTTTATGTTCCAGTGGAAAACTTAGGGTCCTTTCTAGTCATTTCCTTGCTCATAAGTACTTGGGTTTTGTAAATGATGTGATAGGTAAATATGTTCTTGTCACTTAGCAGCTTAAGGCCTGGTCTGTATTTGAAAGTTGTACCACTAGAACTACTGGGTTTATGGGTATGATTGATAAACTATTGCAATAAAATAAGTAAATAAAATAATCAGTACAAGCCCTAGTGTTGATCAGTTATACTGATATAAAGGTGCTTTACACCAGTACAGTTGTTTCCCTTTCTGTGAAGGAATAGCTATACTGGTATAAGTACCTTTATACCTGTATAACTGCGCTCACGCTGGGGCAGAGTTGTAGTGCTGTAGCTATACCAGTATAATGAAGTGCAGGGGTGAAAGTAACTTAACGGACTTACCAGTGCGCAGGGTGGCCAGGGTCCTGGGCAAAGTTTGGGGGAGGGAGGCGGCTCTGGGCCTGTGGAAGGGGCGGGGCTGGGACCAGACTCCCCCAGCTAGCTCTTCAGCGCTGCAGGGCCCGTGCCGCCCAGGGCTCCAGCTGCAATTTAAAGGAGGCGATTTAAAGGGTCAGGGGCTCCGGCCGCTGCCAGGAGCCCTAGGCCCTTTTAAATCACTGGGTCCTGGGGCAGCTGCCCCTTTTGTCCCCACCATCGGCGGCCCTACCGGTACAGACAGCTGTGTACCAGCTTTCTTACCGGTACATCGGACTGGACCGGCTTACTTTCACCTCTGTTAAAGTGGTACAATTTTCTAGTATAAACAAGGCCTTAATTGGTTCTTGGAAGTTATTGTTTTGTTTTGTGGAATATTTAAAACCTGTCTGCCCCCTCCTACTTATGGGTAAAACAGGGAAACCTTAAAAAGGAAAAACAAAATCCTCTAATTATGGATATCCCCATCCCCTTTCTTATGCCTTGCGTTATATAGGATGAAGCAGTAGGATGGAGAGTTGGAAGAGGGTTAGAATAAGAACCCTATGCAGAGTTCCCACTTGGTTGGAACAAGACACAACACTTGTCCCCACCATGATTAAAATATGAACTGTAGCGTACATGTTCCCAGCCCCTGTTAAAGGCCTGGCTTGATATACATGGGTTCTTGAATGACCAGGTGACATACAGGGAATATTATGCATGATTTGCTTATGCAGAAGATAGGCAGGTACAACAATTAAATGTCTGAATAAAGCCTAAGATTTACCCTAAAGACAAGCTAAAATCTGAGAGAAGTGGGTTAATGTTGAAAATGTGAGCAGGCTCTTGAGTATAATGATACTGCTGGAGGTTTCCATAAAGTCAGGGCTTAGTGATGACAGTTATGATGCATGGTATTGGGAGAATGAGAAACTGCAGTCATTGAACAAAAATGGGCCTTTAAACTAATGACAGCTACCTAAACAGTTTTGCAATAAAATAATTTCCATAGGCTATTATTTTTCAAATTATACAGGGGCCTATTAGCTTTTTACAAATTGGAAAATACTCTGTGATTCTGTTGCAGTGCTTTTTACGTTCCTTCTAAAGGTCAAACTACCAATCTCTCTGTATATTTTAAGCCAGAGTTTTTAGTGAGAAAAGAATGAACAGCAACGTTGCCAAATTAGTTCACTGATCATAATCCCACTTTCTTGAAGTGATACCAATACCAAATATTCATGCCTGTACCAAAGTGGATTTCTAACCCGGAACATAATAGCTTCTTTCCTTTTTTCATCCCTACTATCCAATATATTAATAGGGTGCTTCAGTGCAGTGGGCTAAGGGTTTTCTACCACTCTACCCCACAGAAGATGATCCTGAAGTTTGTCAAAAAATGCTTTGTCTTTCCCCTTGAATGTCATAATTTCACTTCCATCCTGCAGCCTGGGAACACATAGTCCACAATGCAGCATCTGACCTGCCTCTTATCCCACCTGAAGCCATCCTCCCAGACCTCCCAGGTGGTCAGATATGTAGGTCTCTTCTTCCCTAGTGCCAAAGACATTCCCCAGGGGCACAGCCAATCCTTGGGAAATGTCTCAGCCAGTTAGTTAAATGGGCATCTCAAGACAGTCAGCCAAATAGATAATCTTTTCAGGCAATCCAGGGGATTTCTTGGTATCAAACTGCAGGGTACCTACTCTATTTACATATTCCCACCAAGAGGTGGCATCACCTGTGCTGAGTGATGCTCTGTGAAATGATTTGTAACATGTCCCATCAGAATTGACAATGCACTGAGAGTTGCCTTGTGTCAGGTACTCTAGTGGGAATTGCGGTGACCATTGTATTTAAGGTTGCAGAAGTCTTTTCATTCTAACAACCCTTTGTCAGCTTTCACCTCTTGCTGACTTTTTCAGGCTCTTCTTGAAAGGGGTGTTTTGGGTGTGTGCTTGCTTGCTTATGGTATTTGTTTGCTTCAGGCATTTTTGATTACGAGGAGAATGGGGGGGAAGGTACAAAATACGCTTTTTTTTTTTTTTGTGGGGGAGGAAAAATTCTATTTAAGAACTCTACACTGTGAAATACTTCTGCATGTAGAGTGTTGAAATTCATCATGGAAATAGTCATGTCTGTCTTGGGTTCTTATGTATATATCACCACAGTACCTGAGCGCCTCACAATTGTTAATGCAGTTATTGTCACAACATCCCTATGAGATAGGGAGTGCAAGTATCCCCGTTTTACAGATGGGTAACTGAGACAGTGAAAAGCTAACGGTACATCCCTGCTGCAGTTGGGAGACGTAACTCCCAGCTTGGGCAGATGTTCACATGCTAGCTGCGCTTGAGCTAGTGCTCTAAAAATAGTGGCGCTGGCAGCTCAGGCTAGCTCCCTATATACACTTGTAGGATCTCGAATGGGGTTGTACTAGGATAGCTAGCCCAAGCCGCTGTCCGTGCCCCTGCAGCCACGCTGCTATTGTTAGCACACTAGCTCAAACACAGCTAGTGCATGGATATCTACCTATGCTGAGAATTGCGCCTCCAAGCGTCTGTAGACCTATCCTAGGTGATTTACACGAGGTCACGTAGGAAGTGTGTGACCGACTAGGGAATTGAATCGGAGTGTCCCAAGTCCTGAAGCACCCTAACCATTGGACTGTCTTTCTTCGAGGAGAAGGGCATGTGAGCGCTCCAGGAAAACCTGCCTTTGGCTTGACCTAGTTGTGAGTCTTACAAAAATACACTTATGCAGGGAAGTTGGTATAATTATTGGCAACATTCCACAGGCAGGCTGTATGATGTGTACCTACCTAATCTTAACTGGTTATTGAAAACTTCCAAGATGGTTCGAAGCATTGCCTCATCTGTTACTCCACTTCTAAGCTTCCCTGGAGAAGATGCTCTCATATGGACTTCCGGAGGTGGATATGGCATTCTGGTGGTATCTTAATCCATTATTATTGTAGCATGAGATGGGGGGAGTGGGAGCCTGTTGAGTTAGGCACTGACCATACACATAGTGAGAGCTTACAATATAAATAGATGATGGGTAGGAGAGAGACTATTTTTAACCCGATTTAACTGATGGGGAACAGACGGGGGGAGAGAGAGAGTGTGACTAACCAAAGATCACACTGCAAGTCTGACTGAGCTGGGAATTGAACCCATGTCTCCTATATCCTGGTACGATGCCTTGACTACAGACCATCATTTCTGTAGCCAGATAGCTCCAGATTTCTTTAAAAAACAAAAAAACAAATCCCTAGGAAATGTATATAATCACCACTAAAAGCACAAGAAGGTTGTACCAGGAAGCACTCATGTGAATGTCAAAGCCTGATGGATTAAGTGCCCCGAATTCATCTGAAGCCCTGGTTATCTGAAGGTTTTGATTGTTCCCGGAGATCTTTGGATAATGAGGGTAGTCATGTATTACACTACAGTTCTTTCAGATACCTTTGGCTCACCATTCACTTCCTTACCCTGTTTCTACCAAGAACAGGCCTCTTACAGATAGTCCTCTATTGAAAAAAGCCTCCAGAGAGTGATCACTAACAATGATGTGGTTTAAGCAATATTTTCACATTATTGTGGAGTGTATTTGGACCTGGAGATGAGAATAGGAAAAGGTCAAATTTAAATATAACCTGAATGTTTGAACAGATGGTTGACCTTTGTTACACTGAGAATAGTTTAATTTTAGAATTTTGCAGGAGGTTTTAAACTTTTGGTTTCTTGTACTTTGCAATCTGACTGTAAATATGCTGTAGAATTTACTATTTTACCCCAGCACTTCATGGAATCATTAGTTAGCTTCACTGGTGCTTTGCACATTCTGCCTAAAATGCAGTATTTCAAAGAGCATATGTTTGAGATCTTGAAGGACCACCTCTGGTTTCTGGAGGGTCTGTACTTCTAGGTGCTAAATACCTGAAAGCTGAGTAAAGAGGAGGCAAGTGGGGGATTTTTTTTTTTTTTGGTCACATATGGAAAAGAGAATTTGTTTCTGACTCACTGCTAGAAGTAGAGCACCTCTGCTGTTTTTAATTAGGCCTTGATCCTGCATTTTTTTGCATGCGTCCAGCCTGCTGCACCCCTGTGGAGCCTTACTGAAGTCCTTGCGCCTCCATGCAAACACAACAGTCTGCCCAGGCACAAGGAGTAACAGGATGGGCCTTAATTTATTCATTGTTGTTGACTGCTATAAGTGTTCGTAATCCTGTACAGAGAGGATAGAGATGTGGTCCTTTCCCCCCCAAAAACTTGCCTTCTAAGGGTCTGGTTTTTCAAACCTTACCAACCCGAATAGGCCTATTGAAGTTGACTACCTTGTGAGTAAGGGTCGCAGGATCAGACCCCAGGTTACATATTGCATGACACAGAAAGATGACATAATAAGATGTACATTTTTAACAGTGAGGGGAGTTAACCATTGGGACAGCTTACTTATGGCTGAGGTGGAGTCTCTGTCACTTGGAGTCTTTAAATCAAGGTTGAATACCTTTTTCAAAGATGTTCAGTAGATCAAACAAAAGTTATGGGCTTGATGCAGAACATTTTGGGTGAAGTTCTTTGACCTATATTATACAGGAGGTCAGACTAGGATGATCATAATGATAAACCAAAAATTAGAATAAAGAAAAAAATAAATACACACACTCAGCCTTTATTGATTCCTTCAAGGGGCTAGGCTTAACCCTAAAGTCAATTTTTATTAATTATTTGTAGTGCTTTTTTGGGCTGTAGAGCTGCTGAAATGAAATAGAACTGGCCCAGAGTCAAAATTAAGAGGCTTTTATCAAAGTCACACCAAGACAGGCCATCTGCAGGACTTAACTTTTTTTTTTCCTGTTTATCTTCTGTAAATAAAAACTTGGTGCTTTGAGAATATCTGTTTCCCTTCTCAATGCTAGTGATTTCTTTTTACCATTCTTACCGCCTCACTCAAACACCATTGCCCTTCTTGAACAAACTTTTTTGAAAATATATTTGGTAATTTATTCAGTTAAGCTCCTCTCTCAACGTTATCGCTCACTGTGCTACACTAATTTGTTTACACAGGAGTACCAGTGCAAGATCAGTTTGGAGAACCATTCAGAATACCACTGCTTTTTGCCTTGTCCAATTATCGCTCCTCCCTCACCACTCAGTTTCTCCAGCACCACTTTTCCACCTGCCAAGTCTTCTGGTAGGCCCCCAGGATCTGTTGTCACGATGCCAGGTAGAAGGTCTAGATTACCGATGTAAAAATCTGGAGACAAGGAAATGCATGGGATCCTGGTAGATGGTAAAGATTCTCACTCACATGTTCTAGGGCAGTGGTTCTCAACACCAGGGGCCGCTTGCAGCCCAATCAGCACACAGTTCTGGCCCATGTGACATCGTAGCGTATATATTGTGTGGACGCCGCCCACATAACACATTGAGAGCTACTTATGCAGCCCACAGTGGTAAATAGGTTGAGAACCACTGCTCTAGGGAGACCAGCCAGCCCCCTAAGATACTATTTTAAAAGCCTCTTGTTCCCACCCCTGTAGGTAGGTGTAGCAGTTGTCAATATTAGTGCTAACACCATCAATATTTTCCCTCTGAAGAAGGCAATCCAGTACTTAGAGCTGGAGGTGCTTGAAACTCATGTTCAAGTTTCCCCGTTTATCCGAAGAGTCCATGTTTTCTACATTCTTGGCATATTGGAGGCTTTGCAGGGCTTCTTGTATCTGCAGCAGACTGTTAGCTTCCCCTGAGGAAAAGTGACCCATCCTTCAGCAACGGTAAGGAGTGAGAACAGAAGAATAAGGACCATGGACTTCAAAAAAGCAGATTTTAAGACTCTGAGAAATGGTAGGTAAGGTTCCTGGGAAGAAAATCTAAGGGGAAAAAAGAGTTCAGGAGAGCTGGCACTTTCTCAAGGAGATAATATTCAAAAGCACAATTGCAAACTACCTGATGTGAAGGAAGAATAGTAGAGCCATATTGGCCTCTTATCAGGTGCTCTTTAATGACCTAAAAATCAAAAGAGAATCCTGCAGAAACTGGAAAATGGACCAAATGCTAAGAAGGAATACAAAAGCACAAGCCTGTGGGGATAAAATGAGACCGGCTAAGACACATAATGAGTTATACCTAGTAAGGGACATGAAAGGGAATAAGAAGAGGTTGTATAAATACATTAGGAGCAAAACCAGGACAAAAGAAAGCATGGGTCCTCTACTTAGCAGGGAGAGAGAGCTAATAACTGATGACATCGAGAAGGCTAAGATGTTTAATGTCTATTTTGCTTCAGTCTTCACTTTAAAAAATGGTTAATGGTGACCAGATACTCAACACAATTAATATTAACAACAAGGGGAAAGGAACACAAGCCAAATAGGGAAAAACAGGGTTAAAGAAAATTTATATAAATTAGATGTATTCCAGTTGGTAGGGCCTGATGAAATTAATCCAAGGGTATTTAAGGAATTAGCTGAAGGAGTCTCAAAAACAATAGCAATTAACTCTGAGAACTCATGAAGAATGGATGAGGTCCCAGAGGAATGGAGAAGGGAAAACATAGTACCCATCTTTAAACAGGGGAACAAAGAGGACCCGGGGAATTATAGACCAGTCAGACTAATGTTGATACCTGGAAAGAGACGGGAATAAATTATTAAGCAATCAATTTGTAAGCACCTAGAGCATAAGGTTATAAGGAATAGCCAGGATGGATTATAAGGGTTATAACAAATAGCCAGGATGGATTTGTCAAGAACAAATCATATCACAGCAATCTAATCTTTTTTGATGGGGTTACTGGCCTAATGGATAGGAGGAAAGCAGTAGAAATGATACATCTTCATTTTAGTAAGGCTTTTGACACAGTCCCACATAACATTCTCATTAGTAAATGAGGGAAATGCTGTCTCGATGAATTTATTATAAGAGAGGGGCACACCTGGTTGAAAGACCATACTAGTTATCAAGGTTTGTTTTCAAATTGGAAGGGCATATCTAGTATGATTTTCAGAGGTCAGTCTTGGGTCTGGTACTAGTCAATATTTTCATTAATGACTTGGATAATGGAGTGGAAAGTGCTTATAAAATTTGCAGATGACACCAAGCTAGGAGGGTTGTAAGCACTTTGGATGATAGGATTAGAACTCAAAATGGAGAATTGGTCTTTATTGAATTTTATCTTGTTGAATTAAGACAAATGCAAAGTACTTCACTTAAGAAGGAAAAATCAAATGCACAGCTACACAGTGGGGAAATAGCAAGGTGGTAGTACTGCTGAAAAGTGTCTGGAGGTTATAGTGGATCGTAAATTGAATGAGTCAACAATGTGATGTGGTTACAAAAAAGGCTAGTATTCTGGGGTGTATTAAGAGGAGTGTCATATATAAGCACAAGAGGTAATTGTCCCATTCTGCTCAGCATTGGTGGGGGCCTCAGCTGGAGTACTGTGTCCAATTCTGTGTGACACACTTTAGGAAAGATGTGAACAAATTAGAGAAAGTCCAGAGAACAACAAAAATGATTTAAAAAGTTAGAAAACCTGATCAGTGAAGAAAAGTTTAAAAACTGGGCATGGTTAGTCTTGAAAAAAGAAGACTGAGGAGGACCCAAAAAGTCTTCAAATATGTTAAGTGCTGTTATAAAGCAGATGATGATTTGTTCTCCATATCCACTTTTGATGGAACAAGAAGTAACGGGCTCAATCTGCTGCAAGTGAGATAGAGATTGGGAAAACATTCTAACTGTAAGGATAGTTAAGATCTGGAATAGGGCTCCACAGGAGTAAGCTTGTACATTCAGCATTTTACAGAAATGGGTGCAGTATCATGTACAAAATTATATCTATGCGGACTCAGAAAAACACTCTTGTCTGTATTGATGGAATGGAAACTTTTATAGGCTGATGCATCATAGTTCCTAGTAGTTGTCTACCTGTCTCTCTGTGCATAGATGTCTTCAAAACATTGCTTTGCAAGTTAGAGGTTAAGTCTGTGCTGTTCACTGCTTTGAGTAGCGATGCTACATTAGACTATGGTCTTGAACCTGTAAATGCTTAGCACATGAGTAGGACCATTCACATCAATGGGACTACTCACGTGTACGGTTATTCATGTTTGCAGGATTGGGGCTTAATAGGTGTTTTAAAAAATCGGTTTACTTTTGGTTACAGTTATTCCAGCAATATCGCATTTCTTTTTTGTAAGTCGCACAGTGATCCTTTTGTTTTTGCTGCCTTGTGTGTTGGGAATTCTTCTGCAATGCAGACACTGACTTCAGCTAACAATAAACTGCAGACATGGAGCCAATTACTACATACATAGCTGAATAGAAGCTTGACATATCCACAAATCCGATCATGCCCACGCTATCCCAACTGGTAAAGCTCATTAAAAAGAAATTGGTCTAAGTCTAACTCCAACACCTTGCCTATGATATTTTGTTTCCCCCCTAAGGCAACATCATTCTCTTAGTAACTTGTGGAGGAAGAGACGGCTTAAAGGTCAGACTTTTCCTATTATATATAAATTTATTTAAAGTCCTAAGAAATCTTAAACCTCGCTGCTAACTTGGCTAAAAGAAGATTTATTTTAAATTCCATTGGGTTGGTTGAATAAATATTGTAAGCTGCTGCCATGCAGGAGGCCTAAGTTCAGAAGTTAACTCTAGCTCTGTGTCTGTGCTACACCGGGCGTCATTACAGTAGAACTTTCTCCTGGTCCCAATACATTTTCAGTCAAAAAGCTGTTGTCATGCAGACAAGGCATAAGTGGCTAGCCTCATTTTTACAACCACTGTAGTTGCACGTTCTGAAATGCTTTTAATTGAAATGGTAAAGAGCAGGTCAGGCTACAAGAGCCTCATCTGCACTGCAGCTCCCACTTGCTTAAAATTTAGCTGAACCCATGGAAAGTTTTTGTGTCACTGGTTTAGGTGTTGAGAATCAATGCATTAAAGGAGGAATGGAACCAGTGGCAGTCCTGCTTGGAATTACGGCTAGTCTCAGCTTCTTATTGAAGGTTGAACAATAAAACTCTCTTGAAATGTTACAGATGGCAGTTTTCTTTGGGGCCTCTGAAACTCCTCCATTATCTTGTTGTTGTAGTTTGTCTTTCTGAAGACGTGATGGTTGTCAGTCATCAACTTTTCCTCTGATATCAAAGCTGATGACTTTTTATAGGAATCAGCATAAGTGATAAACTAAATGTCATCCTGCAATTTTGTCTGTGTCCAGGACACCTGGATTACAAATATAAAATGCTACCATGTGTAAAGTGCTATATAAAAATGATAGATAACTATAGAATAATAGATGTGGCATTTACTTTCTTGTAATGTAATATGTAAGTTTATTATATTTGACTAGGGTTGCATCCTTACCAGTTAACTGAAGCTTCGCAAAGCTGAATGTAAGCATACGGTCTTATTTACTTTGCTTTGTTTACTGGTCATATACAGCTAAGTGTATTCTGAAATTTTGGCTGTGGATGTTGCTCGAATAGTTTTTTTGCAACTGCAATAAAGATTTGAATCTTAAATCTCCCTTGGGTGCATGCGGTGGCCAAGATTAGTGAGATGAGGGTTAGCTTCTTTTATTTCATTTTATTTTAAAAGGCTAAAAGTGAACAGACCTCCACCAGCACAGTGTATTGGCACCTTCCCCTTTGTTGGAGTTGTTGCCACACTGAGACTGCTATCCATGCTGCCCTCTCACCTTTGGATCAGATGGGGGCACTGTGCTATTCTCATCTTTAAGATGTTTATTATAGGTATCTAACAACCTATAAAATTTAAGGAAAGAACAGAGGAAGGATGGTCTTGTGGTTAAGGCACTGGACTGTGAATTGGGAGATCTCGGTTCAGTTTCTATCTCTGCAAGATGCTTGCCGTCTCACCTGGGGCAAATCACTTCATGTATTGGTGCGCCTGGTTTTTCCCATCTGTAAAATGGTGGTGGTAATTCTTCCTTACCTTCCAAGGAGAAGAAGGGCAGGTGTTAAGGACACATCCATGAATGTATGTGAGGTGCTCTGATGCAATGGTGAGGAGCAAAACAGAATATCCTATACAAAGAAGCTTCATTCACTTGGAGCAAAAGAACAATGGGTGGAAAACTTTAAAAGAAAGACACTTAAGGTTTCAATTTGGCTTGAAGCATTTCCTATTAAGAGAAGAATAAAATGTTACTGTTTTTTTAAAAAAAAAGTGACAGTACCACTATATTGGTGGTGCTATTCCTTTCTGTACTAAACCGTGCTAAGTGTTTTCCAAACAGAAAATGAGGCATAGTCAAGGTCTAAAACAGACAGGAGACGCGGAAGAGGTGCAGCCTACATATAAAGTGGTTGAGATGGTCATTGGCTGCATCTTGGTGGTAATATGTTGACACGGTGGGAGTCGTCCCCCCCCACACACACGCACACAGGCACTCCCCACAGAGAACATATTAATTATAATTACTCTGCACACTTTCCTCTGTACATCAGCTAGTTTCGAAACAGGCATTATGGCAGAGATGGGTCTTTGGAAGGAATTCCAACAGAGTATTGACCTTGTGGATTAGTCAACAGAGACATGGAAGAAAGTATTCGTGGTCTGAGCTGATTCATGTAAAGATTAATCGGTATTTGTGTACCCCCTGTATGAAGGAAGGGGAAGGAGGCTCAGAAAAATGATCCAGTGGTTAGTGCATTAGCCTGAGACTCAAGACCCAGATTAAATACCTTGTTCTGCCATAGGCTTCCTGTGTGATTGTAGGTGTCATAAATATAAAGGGAAGGGTAACCACCTTTCTGTGTACAGTGCTATAAAATCCCTCCTGGCCAGAGGCAAAATCCTTTCACCTGTAAAGTATTAAGAAGCTAAGGTAACTTCGCTGGCACCTGACCCAAAATGACCAATGAGGGGACAAGATACTTTCAGATCTGAAGGGGGGACAAAGGGTTTTGTCTGTCTGTGTGATACCTTTGCCAGGAACAGATCAAGGATGCAAGCCTTCCAACTCCTGTAAAGTTAGTAAGTAATCTAGCTAGAAAATGCGTTTTCTTTTGTTTTTTTTTGGCTTGTGAAATTCTCTGTGCTGGAGGGAATGTGTATTCCTGTTTTTCAGTCTTTTTTTGTAACTTAAGGTTTTGCCTATAGGGATTCTCTGTTTTGAATCTGATTACCCTGTCAAGTATTTACCATCCTGGTTTTACAGAGGTGATTCTTGTACCTTTTCTTTAAATAAAATTCTTCTTTTAAGAACCTGATTGATTTTTCATTGTTCTTAAGATCCAAGGGTTTGGGTCTGTGTTCACCTGTACCAGTTGGTGAGGATATTATTATCACGCCTTCCCCAGGAAAGTAGGTATAGGGCTTGGGGGGGGATATTTTGAGGGAAGACGTCTCCAAGTGGTTTCTTTCCCTGTTCTTTGTTTAAATCGCTTGGTGGCAGCGTACCAGGTTTTAACCTAAGCTGGTTCCCAAGGCCTGAAAGAAATCTGTGCCTTGGGGAAGTTTTAACCTAAGCTGGTAAGAGTAAGCTTAGGGGGTCTTTCATGCAGGACCCCACATCTGTACCCTAGAGTTCAGAGTGGGGATGGAACCTTGACAGTAGGTAAGTCACTTAGGCTCAGAACCTGAAAGGTATTTAGGCTCTTAACTTCCACTGAAGTCTTTGAGGATCTTGGTCTTCGTGTCTCTCTCTGCTTGAGTTTCCCATTTGTAAAATGGGGATGAGTACATAGGATCGATAGATAAGTTGGAAGTAATATAGAGACAGACAGACTCACAGAAAGGAAGGGAAGTGGGGTGCGGAAGGAGTGTGTGAGGTGGGGAAAGGATACAAAGTAAGCACCCACTGGAGTGTAAGTGTGGACTTGCAACAAAATGTGTCCATAAAGGGGCTTTCATGGCATGAAAACATCTTATAGCATCTCCTAGGGCTGGGAGAAGAAGTTGGGTTTGCTGCTTCTACAGCAAAGTATTATTTTATTTTCCACTAAGAGGATAGGTAGTAAATCAGATTTCCAGTGTGTTTTCTTATAGTTATAGCCTGTGACTGGATTGTAAATGTATGCTGGATATTTACATTTCTGAAAGCAGAATAGCGCTGTCTTCCCAGCCCACATCCAAGTTAATTTGCAGGGCTCTGAGATGGAAGTCATTCTTTTCCCTATTATATTTTCACTGAAATGCTTAATTTCCTCTAGACTGTTTCTGGCTGGTGGCTGCTCACTCTAATACCCAAGCATTCACTTTACCTTTCCTTCTGCAGTTAATCTTTTCTGACCTATATTATCGTCTTGTGCAGAACAAGTGTGGGGGAGGGGGTGGAGATGTGTTTACAGAAGCAAACCATCCACCTATTATTCATGTTGATTGGACAGTTCTTAAAGGGCAGACTTCTTTTATGCCATCTAAAGGAGTCCATCTAGGAAAGGGCTGAGCACACGAAATTGTTGGCAGAGCAACCTACCACTAGCTCACTTGGTTTGTCGAAGCTTATTAAATTTTGCTGTTTACTTTTAACTATTTAATGATGACCATTTTAATCTGGCTCAGTACATGTGCTGAACAAAAACTTTAAGCTATTGGTTCATCTCTGCTGCAGGTAGATAAGGGTATTTACAAGGGGAGCATCGTAATTTTCCTTAGCAACATTTTGGCCTGCAGTGAATTGACTGACTTCACAGATGTGTTCTAATCATTTATTTAATGACATTTTAAACTACTTGCCCCTTTGTAATCAGCTGCTGCCTGGTGTTCCTGGATACTAGTCGAAACACTATATATTCACTGTTCTTGGGATGTAGTAAACACTAAATCAGGGGAGGCAACACGCCAATGTGTTAGGCAGTAAGCAGGATCCTTTTCTTCACTGGTGTTTTTTCCATAAGATGTTATGCTATAGCTGCTCTACTGTCGGAGTGACTAGACACTCATGAGGCCAGCTTCACTATTTTGTCATCATCGTTATTATTTTAAAGTGCCCACAGGATCCCAAGCACTTCACAGGAAATACATATAAGATGTATCTCTGCCCTGACAACCTTTCAGTCTGAGGCCCTGATCCTACAAATATGGGCACATACAGCAAAGTTCCTGTTTCTAAACAGTCCCCATTCATCATGAATTGTCACATTACTAATTCACCGTGACGACTCAGGCATGTAAAGTTCTGTGCATTCATAAGCATTTACGGGATTGTGGCCTATGTGTTTCACTTGATAGATGAGTTATAACCTACATCAGGCAGAAAGGGGTGCATCAGGTTGTTATAGAAGTTTGATTACAAAGGTAGGTCTTGATGGTCCCGTTGTTCAGGGTTTTTTAATAAGTATAAACACATGTTTTGCAGGTGATGTCACCAGTGAGTGAGTTTTTAGGAATGTTTTTTGTCAGGTCAGGGCTGTGCAATTAGCTTTTGAAAGGTGTTCCAAGCATAAGGTGCAGCATGAAAGAAGGCGTGGTGACATTTGTGAGGGAAAGCAATGAGGTATTGAGGCTAGTTGTGTTGGTGCAGTGGATAGGGCCAAGGGAAGGAGAATAAAGAGGAGAGGAGAACAGAGAGAGAAGCGAGGGATGCATGATGTAGGGTCTTGAAAGCTAGGACTAGAAGTTTGAACTTCACATGCAGCAGAAAGAGGGGCCAGTAAAGTGATGCAAAGACCAAGTGGACATACTAGGAAGCAATGGGCAGGAGATTATTTTGGCAACAGCATTCAAGTCAATATTGCTTCTGAATAGACCAGAGTCAGGCCTTAATAATATAACTGCAATATAAATAATTTACCTGCTAGTTCCCTCTGGAGTTCATCAGTCTTTGCTAGTCTTAATTAACCAAATAATTTTGTGTCTTCTGCAAATGTGGTCCTCTTGTTGGTCAGCCCTCCTCTTACAGAAAATTAAAAAATGTTATACACTGAACCATTCAGAAGTATTACATTAAAAATGCATAAAATCATGTGCAGTTGTTGCAACAATTCCCCTCTTCCATAAACAGAAGATCTGCTAAGAACTGTAGCTGGTTTGGGCTACCAGCAAATTCTGTTATGTCAGATATGTCTTTAATACAATGTATAAAACTTTAGTTCAAAGGATTCTCTTTATGGCTACATTAAGAGTATTGTGCACACATGGCTTTACACACACACACACACACACACACACACACACACACACACACACACACACACACACACACACACACACACACACACACATTCTCTCTCTCTCTCTCTCTCTCTCTCAAAGATTGTGGAAGATTTGCACTCGCTTTACCTGTTCAACAATTCATATACCAGGACTCTTTGATAACCTGTAACTCAGCAAGTCAGATTTTTAAAACCAAAACCAGAAAGTCTAGGAAAGTGTTGGGCTGAGTCTGGTGAGTTCCTGCTTGACTCTGTTTTATTGTTACCTTGTCCTCTCTCATAAGTTCTCTCTAGGGCAGGGATTTGCTTGTTTGTACCTGGGTCTCTGAACCTTGTTTGGGTTGCTGGACACCACAGTCATACAGAATTAATAGATAGCTGGGTACGCAGCATGCCCTTCAGCCACTAAGAGTACTCTGCTAGAAAGGAGGAGAGATGGAGTACTTCACTGCTGTCTTGCTGGGCTCTTCCAGGTTCCTCATTTGGGTAGGAAAACTGAAACTGCTCCTGCCCAATCCCCATCCCCTCAATGTTTTTCATTTCCTGCCCAGCAGTAGCAGTGAATCTTGGCTCCTCCTCGCAATGTGACGGCAGTATGGGATGTGGAAGGAGAGAAAACCCAGGAGGAATCTGGGGGAAGCGGCCAATCAGGTGGAGACTGTGCATGCTGTCGGTGGGGGGAGCACATTCAGTATCCTGAACTATGGGATTGATCCTTTAAGCCCCCTGCAGATGTGGAATTCCACTAGCCTCAGTGGGAGGTCTGTATGTGGTAGGCCTAGAAGAAAGGAAGATGTCACAATGGTTAGAGCGCTAGCCTACAACTCGACGAACTAATTTCAATTCCCTGCTAGCCACAGGCTTCCTCTGACTTTCTCTCTGTGCCTCAATTCCTCATCTCTAAAATGGAGATAATAGCACTTCTTTAATTCACAGGGACATTGTGAGGAGAAATATATTAAAGATCATGAAGCACTCTGATACTGTGTCAATACGGGGCTGTCTTAGTACCTAAGGTAGGTAGATTGTTTTGTAACTATAATTCAGAACATCCAAATATTCCTTTAATGGGAGTAGATGCAATACTAGTCTTCATCCTCTTTCTAGCCCTCCCTCGTGGAAACTTTGGGTGTCAGAGTGTATTCATTATGATTAAGCTGGGAAATGTCTCCTATATGTGGTACTTCAAATGTTTGCTTTTAAGTGTAAACATCCTTACTTTGTAAACAATGCTAAAAAACTGAGTGGTTAGGAGTTATTTGAATGAGGCGGGGGATCTAGAAAAACGGATTGTGTAAACTTGTTACAAGTATAAGGGCAGCATTCCATATGATATTACTAGGACTCTGTGTCTGTCACGAAATTCACAGAAGTCACAGATTCCGTGACTTTCTGCTACCTCCGTGACTTCTGCAGCGGCCCGTGTGGCTGACCCAACGGCTGCTCAAGCAGCTGACCCTAGGAACTGCCCAAACAGCGGCCAATGCAGCTGGCCCCGGGGACCACTAAAAATACCCATGACTAAATCATATTCTTAGATATTATGTATGTCTGACTATTGCACCCTGAAGATGGGGAAAGAATACGAGTATCCTTGTTTTATTAATGTAGAATAAGATGCCCCAATTGCCTTCTTTTTAATAGAATTACAGTTTTACCCCCCTTTCAGTAGGTGCTTTGGTTAGAGCCAAGACACATCTCTTGTCTTTGGTCTGCTCTGGAAGTTGGTGGAAAAATGTATTTGTTGGTCGTAGGGTTTAAGAGCTTGAAGAGACATTATATTGAATGATGTGCATCTCAGTCTGGCATTTCCTTGACCCTTGTAGTTTGTTCTGTGATCACGTTTTATTGTGTTTTTCCTGGATGCAAATTAGTTACGTTTGTAGCTCACAAATGGAAACATTAACTATATATATTCAGAACCACCGAATAGTTCATTAGTTAATCTGAAGAAATGTGTTGGAACATGAGTGAGTGGGGAATGCAGTGTGAAGTGATCAAACGTGCTGTGGTTTATTTTAGAACATTGCAGGGAGGGTACCTTAAGTTGAGCCTGAAGTGGAAGTAGAAGATTCCAAAGAAAAAGTGATGTACTTATCGTCCCTTTGGGAGAGCGTACTTGTGCATCCCTTCTGGTGCACCCTGGCTGATGAAGACTTAGTCTGAGGAAGTAAATCGCTTGGGTAAACACAAACTGTGTCTGTCTATTGTAGCTGGGCAGTAAATCTCCATGTGAGTTCCATGCTTTCTCATAAACACCACCCCCATGCACATGAGATTAACAGGAGTGTACCACAGGAAGTGGCTCTTATCTAGTCAGAAGGTAAGCTGGCAGTCTTCCTCGGGAGTCCATTTTGAGCACATGCTGGATGCATAGAAATGGATTGTTCATAACCACGTCAAGCCTCTGGTAGTCTGGGATTTGAACAGATCTCCTTGTGAGTGCAAATTCATACTCCTATTTTTAGATCATACTTTGACATTTTGTTAGCGGACTAATGGAATGTTGAAGAATTGCTTCAATGTTTGTTTTAAAGCAGCAAAACCGTATTGGAGCAGAAATTCTCATTCTCTTGATACTTCTAAAATATGATTGAAAGCCAAGATTTTAAAGATTCTTAAACTAGTTTGCCCAGAGCCCCTCTGCCCCAGGAGGGAATCCAAGCTGGTGCCTTTGCAGCAGGGCCAGTCCCCTGTGGAATGCTGTTGCAAATTGGAAACAAATGTGTCAATAAAAAGTACTAATATTCTGTACTGTTACTGGATTACATTCAGCTACTTAATTTATAAGAATAATTTATTTTATAATTTGGTTCCTTCTGATTTTCATCAGGAACCACGTGTTAATTTAGAGTCTTGATTAGCTGACAAGTACCATTTTGTTATCTTTTGATCTCTGAAATAAATGAAGCTGGAAGATGTTTTCCCTCCTCTCCCTCCCACATGACGTAAACCAGGGTGGGAACTGATCGCTTCCATTTTAGCTCCCAGTCTGTTACAAATTGCCTTCATATTTCTGCAGATATGCTTCAGGTTTGCTAAGTTAGTGGAAGGAGAGATGCATCTGTTAAAAGACTCCTGGTTAGCTTCAAGTCCTACATAGCCTTCTGGGAGCACTGGAAAGAGGGATCCATTGTCATTACATGTGCTTCTTTTGAGAGCTCTCCTGTGTTCACTGGGTCTGCAGGTGCCTGTGAAGCCTTCCCCGAGGGAAGCAAGTTGGTTTGAGTGGGTAGCGCATTGTATGCTGGCATCCCTTCCAGCTAATGGAGATATGAATTCCAGGTGGTGATGAGGAATCCTACTCAGACCAAATAGCAAGCAGAGCTGAAAGCTGGATCACTGCTGAAGATTCTTGTTTCATAAGAAGAAAAGCAGATTACTCTGTTACAGGCAGCAGATCTCCCAAACTACAGTAGTAGGCAAAGTAGCAAATTAAACTTGAAGATTGTATCAACAGTCTTACTCTTCTAGGGATTCAGACACTTGCCATGCTCCAGAGGAAAATAGTTTCCTGACCAAAGAAACGATTGAGATAGTGTTTCCCATACTCCTTAATTAGAAGTTGTGTATGCCTTTGTGAATAGCTTTGTTTGATGTGTAAGTGCTGGAATTATTAATATTGATATGGGAAACCACCAAACACTAATTTAACCTTAAATTCCCTAAAGGCCAAATGATATTTATACAGTTGCTCTAAACATGCCTAAAAGGCCTAACTAATAATGAATTTACTGCATCGAAACAGTAACAAGACACTTTTATAAGCATTTGATCAAACAGGCTAAACCCAGGGGTGCTTAAACTCATATTGAGCAGCTCCAGTGTGGTCAGGCAGGTATTAGCAATGAACCCTTTTAGAATTTATTTTTTATACCATCTACCTAACAAGTGATGTCCTTGCCAGTGACTGGCTTCAGCTACAAACCAATCTGACACGGTTCACTCTTCTGACACTGGTTCATTCCTTCTGGCCTTAGAACTTATTATTTTCAAGGCCTTCTTTCTACTTGCTAGTTAGGGTCTTTCATTATAACACATATTTCCTTAACCAAACTTAAGAGAATGTTAATTCTTTAATTTTATACTTATCCCACAGTAAGTGAGTGTAATATGCATAAAAGACATCGGATTGACAGACCTTTAATTCAGGTCTTCTGTCCAAGAAGGAACACAGTGAAGAGATTCTTGTTTTGTTCCAGGTAGGAACCTGCAGAGATGAAAAGGTCAGTTTCTACCTCCATGTAGTATTTGGCTTCACTGCTGAGACTACCATTGAGTGCCAGTTGTGTCTGTGATGTTCATCTCTAATGTTGAATGGGCATTGGAGAGTAGCTGATAAAATACAGACAAGGCGATTGGTCAGAATTGAAACTGTATTGTAGTACTATTTTGTGGAATGTCTCCAGCGTAGCAGAGGACCTAATGCTGTGCTACCCAGTGTCTTATTGCTGCTAAATACTCATTTTTTGTAGTACACTCAGTAAAAGTGGTTACTAGGATTTTCATTTGTATTATGACCAAACCCCTTAGCCTCACAAGTAGGGTTTATAAGCTACACAGCTCCATAGATACAAGAAAAATCTAATGAAGATGTGGAAAAACAACTGTGTTGTCTGCCTACATTGGGATGTGAGCACCTGTCCACACTAGGATAAAAGGTATTTTTAACCATAGGATAGATGAGTCAAGTTGTATTTTAACATGTAATAGTTGGTCAAGGTGTGAGCCCTTGGCTCCTTCTTAGGCTACAATGCAACCGGCTAGTATATTTTTAAAATACAGCTTACCCTATTTACATTAGGATTTTAAAGTGTGTTAGCTAACCTGTTTTAAAAATGCACCTTTTTATGCTAGTGTGGACAGGCCTGAGAGTTTGCCTAGAGTAGGACTTTTATCCTGGATAACCAGCTACTTCAGCTTCCAGCTATCTCTGTCTCTACAGGTTCTCATATTGCCGTCCATGTCCATAGTGCTGGAGACTGGGTTTCTGTGTGTCTAAAAGATATACATCAGCAGTCTTACCTTGCACAATTCTATAATGACACAGTTAAATTTATTCTTTTAAAAGCAAAAACCAGTAGCTAGATGCCAAAAAATCAATGTGGATGCCATTTTAGGGTTGTGATTTTTAATGTCAGGATTGTCTTGGTGTGACATTTTTATTATGATTCTCATAGCAATGCTAACTTGTCCACACTGCCAAAGTAGTATATTTATTATCTTAGGTATTAATGCACACCTTCAACTAACTTGAAAGAGCATAGCCGTTAAAGGAGATGGGACAAGGATACTATAAGGCTGGCTGTTACAGAACTTTACAGCATTTGCAACAATCTGCCATAAAGATGGTGTCGTGATTAATTAGACTCACAGTTCCTAGGTTGTCTGAAATGTTCATGCCTGTTCTAATAATGACCTCTTCTGACACTTGTTTTCAGTTTAAACCGAATTTAGTACAGTTTGAATTACTGCAGAAAGGATTTATTTTACTTGTGCTCACTGCAACAAGTGGCTGAAAAGGGAATATTTAAGTCTATACCATACATGTCCTGAACATGTAGTAGTTATGCAAATTCTGCCAACCAATTGACACATCAGATAAACTTCTTTGCCACTTGAAAGATTTAGTGCAAAAATCTTGCTGCATTAGGAGTAAAGAAACGCCCAAATTCTAAACCAGCAAACTTTTAGGAAGTCTTGGGCACTTGGCACTGAGCTGTCTTGGGATTTCCCTTTGTTTTAGCTTTGAAATGTCATACCAGAAATTCCCATGAAGGCAACACACACACTCGCATCTGGCAAGTCATGCAGCTGACTCCTGAGTTTGTCTAGGAGCAACAGACTGGTACAGTTTCCAAAATCTGACCGTTTCTTTCTGCCTATGCATCTAAAAATGTATCTGGAGCACTCCACTTCCATCTTGACTACTGCAGCCACCTCCTCTGTGATGCTTCTTGTCCTGTTCCTTTGAAAATGTGGCTGCTAGGATCATTTTCTTTTTCCTGTTGCTCTGACCCCACAGCCTCCTCTCTTTGGAAGTCTTCATTGTTTCACCATATCAAGTTCAAGCTTCTTGCCCTCCTCTTCAGCGCCTCAGACGGCTCTGCTCCTTCCTACTCATCCTGTCTTGTCTCTTACTTGACACCCACATAGACTCTGGAACTCATTGCCATGTGCAGTCATTGCCACCAAAAATTTAGCAAAGGTCAGAAAAAGATTGGTCATTTATATGGATAACAAGAATATGCAGAGTTAAATTAATGATCGTTGAAATTTTTGAAGGCATATTAAACCTATCTCTATTAGAGATCAGAATGAGACCTAAAAATGTGAAGGGCAGATTATCCCACATCTGCCTAACATGGGGTTCTTATGCCATCTTCCAAAGCATCTGGTTCTGGCCAGTGTCAGAGACAGGATACTGAACTAGTTGGACCTGAGGTCTGATCTAGTGTGGCAATTCCTATGTTCCATGCTCCCTGCCGTCTATCCTGCAATTGATGCCAGCCTGTTTGATCTACCTTTTTGTGAGCTTGTCGCACAGTCATCTGTGCTTTCTTTCATGCTGCCCCTTATACATGGAACATCCTCCTTGAATTAACCCTTAAGGCACCTACCTTTCTCCTCCAAATCCCTTTGCAAGACCCACACCTGACACCTGCAACAACTCTGCAGATGTTTGGTCATGCATCAGTGGGGGACAGCTGATCTTTGTGTTTAAAAAACATAAACAAAAAAGTATCTTCAGGAACTTCAGTTCAGGTTGTTCTGTAGATAGTCATACAATCCTAATTATTATTAATCTCTTCCCTTCTCTTCTTGTCTCTAGTTAGACTGTAAACTGTTTGGGCCCAGGACTTTCTGTTAATCTGTATGTACAACACCTTGCACAACAGACAATCAGATCCTGACTGGGGCCTCCAAGCACTGCCGCCATATAAACAAGACTCCCTCTTCTTGTTCCCCTACACTATGTTTCAGTGTGGTATAATCTAACCTCTGTGGGGGAGAGGATACATCATCAGTCCAACCCGGTGCCACCATTCAGGCTCAGTGTAATAAAACAATTTGCAGTGCTCTAACTGAATGTAAAACTTAATTATATTTAGCATATGTTGTGAATCTTCTTTTCAGTGGGGGAGACGGGAAACCTGAGCTAAGGCCTTAAAGCATCCGCTATTTTTGCTAAATATGTACACTAGTACGTTTTCTTTTCATGCCTTCTCTTTAAGGCTAGCCGTGTTTTTTGTGCAGTTCATACTACAGCAGATTGCAAATGGCTCAGCTGTAAGAAGAAGCAGCTGCTTTTATTATTTTCAGTGTAGCCTACTTTTTCTGGAGGGAAGCCAGGTGACATGTTTTCACAACACTGCGTAAAGTAATGATCTATGCATCTCATGCCTTTGCTTGATAGGCTTATCTTTCATCAATGCAGGGATCTTGAGAGGCTTTTTACCAGTGCTTGGTGTAGGGTCTCCTCCTCTCCCCCCCCCCCCCCCCCCCCCCCCCCCCCAATTCTTAAGATGTTGGAAGAGCTTTAAGTATAAAAACCAGTATAAGTAGGGGGAGGGGGGATGTGTGAGTGAATAAGTGGGTTTATGTGTAGTTTTGTTTTTACTTTTCAAAGTTCTAAAAATAAATTCTTTGCTAGTTTCCAGCCCTTGCCTCCACTTCCTGGAGCAGACACACAGCAGACAGCCTCTCAGCTAGAGCGGTGGTGAGACTGTCATAAGTGGGGGAACTTTTCTCCTGCCTCCCATCCGGCTCCAGCTGATGGTAGGGTTTGAGTGGAGCTGGCTGCAGCATGCTTCCAGCTGCTCCCCTTGTGTGCCCATCCCTCTAACTTTACTTGCATGCCCGGGGGGGAGAGAAGTGACTTTTTCTCTCTGCCCACCTGGCTTGGGGAGCCCCAGCAGGAATATGGGGAATGGTTGGTTGTATCTGCTCTAAACCACTACCATTCTCCCCTCCAAAGCAGGCTGGTCCCTAGAATGTGATAGTGCTGCCTAGATGTCCTGGTTCTGCTTGCTCCTTTGTAAGCACCACCATGAGAGATGAGGAGCTAGGCTGCCCTTCCTCCCACTGCTCTCTGAGTCTTGAAATGGGGGTGTCCAGTGAAGAGGCAGACTCATCTGGCCATTCCCCCTCTCCCTCACTTCTGGGTGGGGGTGCCAGGTGGGAAATGGTAAGGGCACATTGCTTTTCCTGGGGGTGGATTGGGAGGTATCTTCCCAGGCGCCCCCCCCCCCCCCCCCCGCCAGCCTTCGCAGCAAATCAGCAGCTGTGATCTGGCCTCCCAAAGCTGGAGGAATGGGGGATAGCTCCTTCCCTGTGACAGGTCTCTGCAAAGACACTGCTCTACTTCCCAGTGTCACTAGCACAGTAACTTCAGCTCCCGCCTCTAACCAGGAGGTAGAGACAGGGACTGTAGATTAACAAGGAAGATCTAGAAATAAAGGGTGCAGGAGTTTGTTTGGGTTTTTACCCTCAATTCTGTGGCACCATTGATCATATATATTTGCATTGCATATATACTGTATGAATATGTATGTAGATATCACATATGTAGTGTGTATATACTAGAATTAGTGAATATATATATATAAAAAACACCCAGAAAAACACCACAAGCTCACAGGGCTTTTTGGACCTGATGATTCACGAGTCAGCGAATTTTATACCACTTATTAGTCCAGGCAGAAAATATTGCCCCTCCTGGAACTCAGATGTGTAAATTTGTGGAGGAAAGGAGGAATCATTTGTGTCGTTGGTGGTTTTACTGCCTAAAAACCAAGCAAGCCACAGTGCTCTGGAAGGTATTCAGGGGGGTTGGAATGTTATAAGAAATTATGGATTAGTAGATAGATTAAAGCTACATAACTGATGTATATCACATGGATGTTTCTGTGACATACATGTATATAATTACTTCATCCAGCACTATAATTCAGCTGCTCCTATGGAGAAACAGAGCTAGTGTTAAATGGCCTAGTCCTGCAGATATTTATTCACATTAGTAACTTTTAATCTTGTGGGCAATGGGACTTAAGTAGTTACTTGTGTGTGTTTGCTGGTCAGGCCCTACCAATATTCAGACACACAACCTACAGTAGAACCTCAGAGTTGTGAACACCTCAGGAATGGAGGTTGTTTGTAACTCTGAAGTGTTTGTAACTGTGAATGAAACATTATGGCTGTTCTTTCAAAAGCTTACAACTGAACATTGACTTAATACAGCTTTGAAACTTTACTGTGCAGAAAAAAATGCTGCTTTTAACCATCTTAATTTAAATGAAACAAGCACAGAGAGTTTCCTTACCTTGTCAAATATTTCCCTTTATTTTTGTAGTAGTTTACATTTAACACAGTTCTGTACCGCGTTTGCTTCTTTTTTGTGGGGATCTCTCCTGCTGCCTGATTGTGTACTTCTGTTTTCAAATGAGGGGTGTGGTTGACTGGTCAGTTCTTAACTCTGGTGTTCGTAACTCTGAGGTTTTACTGTAACCGTGTCAGACAGGAAGTGAAGTATACTGTATCTGATTGAAACTACAGGGGAAACTGAAGTCAGGCAGAAAGTAATTACCCAATTTGGATGGGGCACAAATACTAATGCCCCATATCTTGTAAAATGTATGACTAAAAGAGCACCTTTCTCTCCTTTTGTACAATAATGGTACAGTCTTATTTAGTGAGGCATTTCTTAGATACAGCATTGAATGTAGAACAGCTTAAACTGAAAACTGATATGATTGCCTAAAATGGCATGTGGCCCATCTGTGACTGCTAGTAGCAAATATTCACAACAGCCAGAGATGGGACGCTAGATGGGGAGGACTCTGAGTTACTACAGAGAAATCTTTCCCAGGAGTCTGACTGATGGGTCTTGCTGACATACTCAGGGTTCATCTGATCACCATATTTGAGATTAGGAAGGAATTTTCCCCAGGTCAGATTAGCAGAGACCCTGAGTGCGGGGAAAGGGGGTCACCTTCCTCTGCAGTATGAGGCACGGGTCACTTGCTGGTTTAAACTAGACTAAACAGTGGATTCTCTGTAACTAGAAATCTTTAAATCGTGTTTTGAGGACTGCAGGAACTTAGACAGAGGTTAGGGGTCTATTACAGGAGAGGGCAGGTGAGGTTCTGTGGCATGCAATGAGCAGGAGGTCAGACTAGATGATCACAATGGTCCCTTCTGGCCTTAAATTCTGTGAGGTCTATAACAAAGCTGCAATGCACACAGTAGATATTTTTAGTTGAAGATACTCTGTTTACAGGAAAGTGTTTCGCTTGTTAATAGCCTTATCCTGGACTCTCCTGAGTGTATTGTGCCTTACTAAACCCAGATGAAATGCAAGTTTTTTTTTTTACCTGTGTGCACATGTGTATGCGACACACACATAGAGATAAAAAATTCTCCCAGATGTATTTGGTTCATAATTGTGCATATGTACAAATAAAATGGGACCCCTACCTGGGATATTCTATCTACTACCCAAGATCCATAAACCTGGAAATCCTGGGCGCCCCATCATCTCAGGCATTGGCACCCTGACAGCAGGATTGTCTGGCTATGTAGACTTCCTCCTCAGGCCCTACGCTACCAGCACTCCCAGCTATCTTCGAGACACCACTGACTTCCTAAGGAAACTACAATCCATCGGTGATCTTCCTGATAACACCATCCTGGCCACTATGGATGTAGAAGCCCTCTACACCAACATTCCACACAAAGATGGACTACAAGCCGTCAGGAACAGTATCCCCAATAATGTCACGGCAAACCTGGTGGCTGAACTTTGTGACTTTGTCCTCATCCATAACTATTTCACATTTGGGGACAATGTATACCTTCAAATCAGCAGCACTGCTATGGATACCCGCATGGCCCCACAATATGCCAACATTTCTATGGCTGACTTAGAATAACGCTTCCCCAGCTCTCGTCCCCTAATGCCCTTACTCGCACTATATTGATGACATCTTCATCATCTGGACCCATGGAAAAGAAGCCCTTGAGGAATTCCACCATGATTTTAACAATTTCCGTCCCACCATCAACCTCAGCCTGGACCAGTCCACACAAGAGATCCACTTCCTGGACACTACGGTGCTAATAAGCGATGGTCACATAAACACCACCCTATACCGGAAACCTACTGACCGCTGTTCCTACCTGCATGCCTCCAGCTTTCACCCAGACCACACCACACGATCCATCATCTTTACCAAGCTTTACGATACAACCGCATTTGCTCCAACCCCTCAGACAGAGACAAACACCTACAAGATCTCTATCAAGCATTCTTACAACTACAATACCCACCTGCTGAAATGAAGAAACAAATTGACAGAGCCAGAAGAGTACCCAGAAGTCACCTACTACAGGACAGGCCCAACAAAGAAAATAACAGAACGCCACTAGCCATTACCTTCAGCCCCCAACTAAAACCTCTCCAACGCATCATCCCCACAACCTATCCTGAAGGACGACCCATCACTCACAGATCTTGGGAGACAGGCCAGTCCTTGCCTACAGACAGCCCCCCAACCTGAAGCAAATACTCACCAGCAACCACATACCACACAACAAAGCCACTAACCCAGGAACCTATCCTTGCAACAAAGCCCGTTGCCAACTGTGTCCACATATCTGTTCAGGGGACACCATCCTAGGGCCTAATCACATCAGCCACACTATCAGAGGCTCGTTCACCTGCACATCTACGTATGTGATATATGCCATCATGTGCCAGCAATGCCCCTCTGCCATGTACATTGGTCAAACTGGACAGTCTCTACGTAAAAGAATAAATGGACACAAATCAGATGTCAAGAATTATAACATTCATAAACCAGTCAGAGAACTCTTCAGTGTCTCTTGTCACTCGATTACAGACCTAAAAGTCGCAATATTACAACAAAAAGACTTCAAAAACAGACTCCAACGAGAGAATGCTGAATTGGAATTAATTTGCAAACTGGATACAATTAACTTAGGCTTGAATAGAGACTGGGAGTGGATGGGTCATTACACAAAGTAAAACTATTTCCCCATGTTTATTTCCCCACCCCCCACTGTTCCTCAGACGTTCCTGTTAACTGCTGGAAATGGCCCCCCTTGATTATCACTACAAAAGGTTCTCCTCTGCCCCCCCCCCCCCCCCGCTCTCCCGCTGGTAATAACTCATCTTAAGTGATCACTCTCGTTACAGTGTGTATGATAACACCCATTTTTTCATGTTCTGTGTGTATATAAATCTCCTCACTGTATTTTCCACTGAATGCATCCGATGAAGTGAGCTGTAGCTCACGAAAGCTTATGCTCAAATAAATTGGTTAGTCTCTAAGGTGTCACAAGTACTCCTTTTCTTTTTGCGAATACAGACTAACACGGCTGCTACTCTGAAACCTTATTTATTAAGGTTCTTGTTCAGATTTTAGTTAGTCTAGCAGTTACCTTTAGCTTTTCTGGCAAGTGTGTTTAGATTCACTAAAGTAATAGCTCCTAGCCCTGTTGGTTATTGGTCTAATTAAAATATGTTAAACAGTTATTGAACAGCTCTGTTAAAAATTGTTGGAGAGATTAATTTTAGCTGCTGCATGATGAATCTTTTTCAGTATTACTTCCATGAATGAGATTGCCAGTGTGCATTTCAGCAATTATCACAGTAAGAACATTGAAGGAAATTTGTATGCAGGAAACAAGTTAGCAGAAATGTCAAATTACATTTGAAATACAAACTATTAATATGTTGTAATGTTAGTATTATCAGTGTCCAAAAGTCACTGGGCACTTTCAGAACAAACCTAAAAAATCAGTGGGCAAAATAAATCACAGAGAAAACAAGAAAAACCCATTTTCCTCACCCTCAGTCCAATTAACACACACACACTCAGCAAGCATAAAATTTGAAAGTAAACCATTTTGAGCTTTGCCCTGACAGATAGCACAGATGAGCTCTGTTGTGCGAGGGGGGGGGAAATTCCAGAGACCTAGGTTTTGACTCGGCATTTAGCAGCAACCTGATTTCATCGCTGTGCATGATAATTACACACAAGGTACCAGTAGCAAGACCCTGTGAATAGGGCTTCAATTTCAAGCTTATTCTTGCAAGATGACTGATTCCAGCAAAAGCTCTTTATGAGCTTTCCAAAGCTCACACATTAGCTGCTGCTCAGAAACTGACTGCAGAGCTTTTCCTGCCCTTTTACCCTACAGTTTCTTAGTTACGTAACTGACTTAAGCATAACATTGCATCAGAGGCCTTGCTCTTCTTAACAGGTCTTAGGCATTTTTTGTTTCATCAAATTACTGTTGGAAAGCTTCATGCTGTGTGCATGTGTTTGTGATTCTGAGGGATACAGTCAATTTACATTTGGCCCAACATTTATATTTTTGTGAAAGTTTTATAAAATATAAACACAATGAAAATGTTTCCACAACTTATTAAATTACATTGAAAATCATCACTAATAAATTTTTAAAAATACTTTAGTAGCATTTGAAATCCCAGAAATTGCTTCAGTCACCCTGAAAGTGAAATACACTGTTTTTTTTTAATTTTTGTATTTATTTATCTATTTATTTATGAAGTTGAGAGAAATGCAGAGTAAGCAGAGCATAACTAATGAAAATCTGAGAATGAAAGTTTTTACTTTTAATGCTTTAAGAGGGTGCTAGTAACACATTTGTTTATAACATGGATCTTAAATTAATAGTGTCACCTTTAAATTTAGTATTCGATTTTAAAAAGAGTTTTTGGGGAAATGCCTTTCAAATATTGGAGCCTGGTTTAGCTGTGTGTATGGCCTTCCAATTGACGGAGATTTCTGTAAAAGCAAGCACTATACAGATTTTTCTTGTATGTTTTTACATCACACAGATAATTAAATCAGTTGTGTCTCTGTTAGGGTCTGGTCCTGCCTTTGTTTACCTTACAAGGCTGTGGAGAGGATCAGTTTGTGTTTGCATAACTCTTTGAAAAACATTCACCAAATAAATGCTAAACGCTACTAGATACTAGCAGGAAAAATCCCCATTAACTGTCTGCATATCTGATGGCAGGATTTGGCCCTTAAAAACACAAAGCATCTGTAATTTCTTGTGGGGATAAACTGTTGACATTTTCCCTTTTTTATATAACCTTTCAGCTAAATTAGAATTCAGAGGAAACCTGTGTTTCCTTTGTGTTTGCTAGGCTACACTATGTACCTACCCTCTCCTTTCTTCTCATACACGCATGACGCATCGCTGCCAACTCACTTACAGAGCATTGACCTGCAGAGGAATCATCTGCCTGACCATCCTGCAGGGTTGAAGGTCTCATTCTGTGCTGTTAAGGACTTTAGAATAGTAATATATATTTATGTAGAATTTTTCATCAGTGGGTCTTAGTGATTTACAAACATTAATTAAGCCTCGTGACCATGGTGAAGTAGATGATACAACCATTTGACAGAGAGAAAGGATGGATGGTTTTGTGCTTAAAGCACTGGATTAGGAGTCAGGAGACCTGTGTTCAATTCCTGGCTCTGCCATAGATTTCCTAGGTGACCTTGGGAAAGTTACCTAATCTCTCCGTGTGTCAGTTCCCATCTGTAAATACTGGATAATACTTTTCTCTCACACGTTTTTGACTGTCTTGTCTGGTTTAGATTATACATTCCATCGGGCAGGGACTCTTACTATCTGTACGGTGCTTAGCACAATGGGTCCCTGATCTCTGTTTTGGCTTCTCTGTACAACTGTAATACAAATAACCATAATATGGACCGGGAAACTGAAAGTTTGAATGAGTTGTTCCACGGCGCACACTTGAATCAGGAGCACTGCTCCCAGACCCCTATTCTAACCCGCTGATCAATTTTCCATTCAAATTCTAGGAAAGAAATTACAACTTGGTAAGGTGTTTTTTGTTTGTTTTGTTTTGTTTTTTGTTTGGTTTTTTTCCAGGTAGATATGGCCTGTCATAAATATAAAGGGAAGGGTAACCACCTTTCTGTATATAGTGCTATAAAATCCCTCCTGGCCAGAGGCAAAATCCTTTCACCTGTAAAGGGTTAAGAGGCTAAGGTAACCCCGCTGGCACCTGCCCAAAATGGCCAATGAGGGGACAAGATTCTTTCAGATCTGGAGGGGGGGACAAAGGGTTTTGTCTGTCTGTGTGATACCTTTGCCAGGAACAGATCAAGGATGCAAGCCTTCCAACTCCTGTAAAGTTAGTAAGTAATCTAGCTAGAAAATACATTAGATTTTCTTTTGTTTAATGGCTTGTAAAATTTGCTGTGCTGGAGGAATGTGTATTCCTGTTTTTCAGTCTTTTTTTGTAACTTAAGGTTTTGCCTAGAGGGATTCTCTATGTTTTGAATCTGATTACCTTGTAAAGTATTTACCATTCTGGTTTTACAGAGGTGATTCTTTTACCTTTTCTTTAAATAAAATTTTTCTTTTTTTTAAGAACCTGATTGATTTTTTCATTGTTCTTAAGATCCAAGGGTTTGGGTCTGTGTTCACCTGTACCAATTGGTGAGGATATTATTATCACGCCTTCCCCAGGAAAGTAGGTATAGGGCTTGGGGGGATATTTTGGGAGAAGATGTGTCCAAGTGGTCTCTTTCCCTGTTCTTTGTTTAAATCGCTCGGTGGTGGCAGCATACTGTTCAAGGACAAGGCAAAGTTTGTACCTTGGGGAAGTTTTTAACCTAAGCTGATAAGAATAAGTTTAGGGGATCTTTCATGCAGGTCCCCACATCTGTACCCTAGAGTTCAGAGTGGGGAAGGAACCTTGACATGGCCTCTTAAGCAAAGAAATGAGAGAGGATGATACTGGCTGTATATTATGCAGCTGTGTGTAATCATGCTTGTTGGAAGTTACTAATTTAAAATATGGTGATGGTGTGTGTGTGTGTGTGTTTCATTTGCTTTCAACTGACAGAAAGCAGCAGCCTCAAGATACAATAAATAAATTACTAGAGGGTAATACCAAGAAACAGTGTTCTACTTAAAAAAATTGTTTTTATATATACACAAACACCAAACAAATTAGATTTTTACTAGGAAAGTCTATTTTTATAAACAGAAATACAAATTTGGATTTAATGGGATTGGTGTTTCTGCGTTTTTCTATCACATATTCACTTAATATTAGGAATAATGCTGGAATGTTGAATCCTCTTGAATGTTGAATGCATGTCAGGTGCAGCATCAAGTCTATTCCTGTATTTGGTTTTTGTTGCAGTATAATACGAAAATCTCATCTCATACAAATAAGTTGTAGCAAAAGGAAGGAGCACTCGAACTACATGTTTAGCCACATTAGGGTACTCCAAAAATTATTCAGCGGAAGATCCTTTTGTTTCCAATCAGAATCAGAAATTAAGTCAGTTAGGCTTTCGTAATCGTGCGCGGTAAAGCTGACTGGTTTGGCTGTAATTACAAACTGATTTCGAACCCAAGCATTATCATCAGTAGTTATAGGAAAATATTCTAATAGAGTCACGTAAGTGCTGTAAAATGGTGGTGGAAACTTCTTCGTGGACTGTAGAATTTATTTCAGTCAGAAATTCATGTACTGTAGGGAAGCAGTCGAAGTTATTCTGTTCTATTCTGTTCTACAGAAGATGCGCAGAATTCCAGTTTCTTTTTTAACAACAAAATTTTATCCATTATAGTAAAAATGGTCACATTCTTTCCTTGAAGCGACAGATTAATTTCGTTTAATTTTGCAAAAATATCTGCAAGATACGCAAGTCTCATTAGCCACAAGGAATTTTTCAGACAGTCATTAAATTTTCGTCCTGAATTTTCTGAAGTGAAGAATACCAGTAGTTCACTACGAAGTTCAAAAAGCTTCCCAAGCACTTTTCCTCTGGATAGCCACCTCACTTCCGTATGTAAAAGAAGCGTTTTGTGCTGACTACCCATTTCCTCACACAAAATTTTAAATAACCTGGGTTGAAGTGGTCGAGATTTGACAAAACTGATTATTTGTACTGCTTCATCGAGCACAATTTTCAGATATGCTGGTGGTATTTTTTTAACTGCAAGTGCTTGTCTGTGTAGAACACGATGGCTCTTAGTGCTTTCTGGTGCCACACTTATGATTTGCATTACAGCTCCCTTAATCTTCCCGATCATTGCCCGAGCATTGTCAGTACATACATCAATACATTTTCCCCAACTAGTTTCATGCTTTCTGATAAAATTGTTGATGCAGTTTAATATTTCTTTTCCAGTCGTGTAGCTTTGCAGAGATTCATATAAGAGCAGGTCCTCTTCAATAATATTATTAAATCTATATCGGACAAATACTAGTAGCACAGCAAGTCCTGAAACGTCAGTGGACTCATCTAGCTGCAATGAATACTCGTGGCAAATTTTCAGTCGGCAAACTAGCCCTTTTTCTATGTCATCAGCAAGATCTTTACTACGGCGTGCAACAGTATTATTTGACAACTGTACAGCATCAATTTTTTTACCAGACTGCTCGCTCAACATGCACGTTACAATATCTTTTGCACAAGGCTTGATAAACTTTTCTCCAATACTGTGAGCTTCTCCGGCAAGCGCTATATGGTAACTTACTCGATAAGGTGCCTCTGTTGCACTTTCGTTGTCTGTTTTAGCAATTTTAATCATCAAAAGTTTACAATTTTCAAGTGAGTCACGCTGCCTCTTGAAAAAACTTATATCTTTGTCTTTGTACTCAGCATGCTTGGTTTCCAGATGCCTACGAAGTTTAGCAGGAGCCAATGAACTGTTTGCTAGTATTTTGTTGCTCACGACGTACTGCGCATCAGGAACATCTTTATTTCCAACACACGTACACACGTAAAACGAAAAGACAAATAACTTTCATCATACTTTTGTTTCGGTCTTTTAACACCTGCTGCTTCTTGTTTTTTGATATACTTCAGTGGAAATTCTTTCACCTTGGATAACTCACTAGTACGAATAGATTTTTCGGCAACAAAAGACTGCGATTGTTCATCCTCACTTTGAAGTGTCACAATATTTTGCTTGTTTATTTTGGCCACAGTTGGAGTACCAGAAAAACTTGCTTTTCATTTCAAAATTCCTTCTTTTAGCCACAAATCCATGGTGATTAGGTTTCGTAACAATATTTAGAAATACTGATTTTTGTCAAATTTTGTTTTCACAAATATTTATATTGTTTCGAGTGAAGCTAGTTTAGTTGTGCTTATCACACACACGGTAACGACCCACCGGTTTGAACGTGTTGAGTGAATATGTTTTATTCAACATGGCATAAAGAGAATGGTGTGTGCATACCGCTGCAGTTTGCACAGTCTCGAGCGGAAGGGGTACGACGTCACTAACTGAAACGTGCCCGAAAGGGGTAGAGACAGAGGTGAAAGTAAGCCGGTACACCCGTGCACTGTACTGGGGCAGCCTGGCTTCCCCAGGGGGCAATTTAAAGGGCCTGGGGCTCCCAGTCACTCTACTTACTTTCACCCCTGGGTAGATAGTCAACAAGCTTGCATGCTGCGTTCTCTTTATGCCATGATATTCACGGAACACCTATTCACATCGTGCGGAACACCAGTGTTCTGTGGAACACAGTTTGGGAAACGCTGACCTAGACTGTATTTCTGGCATGTGTCTGAGCTTGAACCATGAAAATCAGTGAAGTCAGTTTCATTCTTGTCTGCGGTCTGTTTCACTTTCAGGTTCTGAATGTGCAATGTTTGGATTCCAAGCACGGCAGGGGAATATCTATATGCTTTAAACCCTCTTTTTATTTGACTTTAATAGGCAATTATGGAAACACTTGACTAGTCTGAAATCTCATAAATGCTTGCTTTTTCAAAATCTAAATTTTGGCATCAAATTTGTGTCCCCCTAAAGTTCTAAATGTGATGATTCTGGGAGGAAGCAAAATATTTTCGTCTGGATTGAATCAATATTAATATTTGAGAATATAAATGTATTGAGACTAGAGTGACCAGACAACAAGTGTGAAAAATCGGGATGAGGGCGGGGGATAATAGGCACCTATATAAGATAAAGTTCCAAATATCGGTACTGTCTCTATAAAATTGGGACATCTGGTCACCCTAATTTTGACAAATTCATCCCTGAAGTCATCCGTGTAATCACACATGACTAAGTTGGACAAGTCTTCTAGGAAATTGAAACAATCCTGAACCCGCAAGGTGTGAGATAAAAATGATCTAAAATAGTTATCTGATCTGTAATTTCTCAGAATTGACCCCACTTACTAATTTATTAGCGTCACTTTTTATTTTTAAAATATCCTGCATATTGGCCTCTGTGCCTCACCCTTTTGCAGTTAAGTCTTTCAGAGGCTGCCATACTTTTCTGATGTTAGTGGTATAAAAAGTTCACATCAGTAGAGCCTTTGTTTTTTTTTTCTGTGTGACAATTATAGTTTATACAGCTGTAGAGATGTTACCCTATTAGTTAGGACTACATTCTGAAACAGGGCGGGTTGAGTACAGCAACTGTATGAACAAGTCAGGGAACTGCATGTGCACGTGGACAAAGGGCAGAAATAGCAGTGGTGCTTAAAAGTTCCCTGAATCCCTTTCACTCAGAATAGTGCTGAATGCAGCAGAACTAACCATAATTTTAGTAGCTATCCAAGGACTGTATTTTGGCCACCGTTTTTCTGCAAGTCCCTCAATGTTATCCAGTGGAGAGCCACTGTAGATCAAGGATAATGTTTGCACCTCACTTTGTAGCCCTTGCAGTATCATTAGGGTGACCCAAAGGGAAAACAGGACACCGTGTGAGGCTAGCCAGAGCGCCATCTTCCCTCTCTTCTCCCCTCCCCCGCCCCGAGGGGTGAGCCACTTGCCCGAGCTCCTCTCTCTCTCTCCCCAAGGCTGGCGTCGCTGCTCACTTGAGCCCTGCCTGCCCCCCCATCTCTGCCCCCCCCCCCCGTGTGGGGCTGGCATCACTGGTCCCCCCCCCGCGGATTCCTCTGCACCTCCATTTTTTTGACAAAAGTGGGCATTTGATTTGTTCCATTCTCTTGCCAGCTGATCAATTTGACAAATGCCGACTTTCGCCAGTAAAGTCGGGACAGCTGGGACAGGGCTTAAAAAGGGATTGTCCAGGCCAAAACGGGACATACGGTCACCCTAAGTATCATCCATAGAATGAGTTTGACGCCTCTAATCTAGGCTATCCATAAGCCAGTAGGGCATGAGGGCCACTCAGGATGCCCATACATTGGCTGACAGGTGCACACCAAAGAAAGTGTGGTTACTCACACATGACATTCAAAGCCATTGTATGATGAGAACTAGGGTTTTTTCCCCCAATATTAGCTGTAGTTGCCATAGAGCTAGGAGTTGCTATGCTTTCAGTCTGTTAGAGAAACAAGGTGGGTGAGGTAATTAATATCTTTTGTTGGACCAACTCTGTTGATGTGAGAGACAAGTTTCCAAGCTACACAAAGCTATTCTTCAGGTCTAGAGCTCTGTCTAAGCTCAAAAGCTTGTCTCTCTCTAACAAAAGATATTATCTCACCCACCCTGTCTCTCTGATGTCCTGGACCAGCACAGCTACAACACTGTCTTTTAGTCATTTAAACTAATTGCTGCTTAAAAGGCTAATGGTAGGTAGGGTAGTGCTGAGAGTCGCCACCCCGTAAAATCTCAGTGATGTTTTATGGGTGCTCCCTTGTTTTTTCCTGTTCTGTTCTATCTCACATAGTAAATGATTAACCTTTTCAATGCCTGTACAAACATTAGCTGGGAGACTACATGGTCTAGTGCCTGAGACCCTTGACTAGGAATCAGGAGACCTGTGGTCTAGTCATTGCTCTGCCACCGTACACCTGTGTGACCTTGGGAAAATCACTCCATCTCTCTCTGCCTGTTTCTCCCTTCCTCTGAGGTCTATTTAGGTTATAAACTCTTCATGGCAGGGAATGTCTCTCACTGTCTTTGTATACCACCAATGTGCAATGGAACCTTGATCTCAGTTAAAACCTCTAAATACTACAGTAATATAAATGACAAATAGTAGTAATTTAGAAATCTTATGAAAATAGCAGTATTGCCTTTATTTTTAGCATTTAGTCATTCGCTGAATGTTGCTAGAACCAGGCAGGCTGTTGTGATGGCGATTTGTTACTCTGGGACCAGCAAGACTGGGGCCTGGGGGGGTGCAAATTGTCTTTTCCATTTTTGGAGCTTGCACAGTTGTATGATTATCTCAATAAGTCAACGCAACAGATGTCTGCTCCAAACTAGTAGATAATTGCTTTGTGCTGAGCTGTTCATGAACTAATTTTTTCCTCCAGGAAGCTGCCTTTTTTTTTTTTTTTAAGGCTTTGTATGTTTTGAATTTCAAAACAGTGACCCTGGTAAATGTGTGTGTGCGTGTATACTCAGTGGTCAGTGCTTTTCCCCCAGTGTCGTCTTTTATTATTATTGTTACTCTTTTTTCACATGGCTACTTACTCTGTCTGGCATGATTTTTCCAAACCTGTGATTTCTTTCCTTCCCTCCATCATTTTCCCTTATTACATCTTCCATCCTGCTGAAGTTCTCAGGGATGCAAATTTAGACACCTTGAGCATGCATTATTTTCTTGTTTTATGTGGCAGTTTGTGCCCTCCACACACACACGGAGAATGGATTGGCAAAGAGACTACAAATGCCTTCATTTCCATGCGCCTGCTCTGGGAATGTGAATAGGTTCGGTAAAAGAGGTATAATGAAATTGCAGAATAAATTGTTGGACAAGAGAAGCTTCTTCAAATGTAAGTTGACTAAAAAAATGGCAGTGATTCTGTGTAGCAAGTAGAACTGAATGGTCTTGTGTTGTTTTCCCATTAATATAAATCTTCATTTGTTATAATGCCTAGCCCTTATGTTGGAGGGCCTGTTCCTGTTGTCCCTACGCAGACTAAACACTTTTATTGACTTCCACAGGGATCTTGCTGTGATCAGCCTCTGTTACTAAGCATTGACATTGTGCTCAGTGCTGTTCCAAGACACAAAACACAAACAGCCCCTACTCCACAGAGTTTTATCATCTAAATGATGTAGATACTGTGACAAGGTCAGGCCAGATGGCTACAGGAGAGTGATAGAAAGCAGATATATTAGCCCCAGGTTAAGTAGGTCCCTTTTTCCTGGGTAAGGTAACAGGGAAGGTTCCAGAACAATCAGGAACTTTCTGGAAACAATTAAGGCAGACAGGCTGATTAGAACACCTGCAGCCAACCAAGGAGCTGCTAGAATCAATTAAGACAGGCAGGCTAATCAGGGAACCTGGGTCTAAAAAGGAGCTCACTTCAGTTTGTGGCATGCATGCAAGGAGCTGGGATCAAGGGGTGCAAGAAGCTTAGAGTGAGAAGGTGTACTACTGGAAGTCTGAGAAGTACAAATATTATCAGACATCAGGAGGAAGGTCCTGTGGTGAGAATAAAGAAGGTGTTGGGCGGAGGCCAGGGGGAAGTAGCCGGGGGAGTTGTAGCTGTCACGCAGCTGTTACAGGAGCCACTGTAGTCATTTGCAATCCACAGGGCCCTGGGCTGGAACCCGGAATAGAGGGCGGGCCTGGGTTCCCTCCATCCCCCCCAACTCCCTGCTTGATACCAGAGGAGTTGACCTGGACTGTGGGTTCCACCAGAGGGGCCTGTTCCCAGATCCACTAGGTGGATCAGCAGAGACTGCGGGGATTATTGTTCTTCCTTTTCCCCATGCTAGCCAGTGATAAGGGTAACTGAGTGAACAGCAGATTTGAGCCACGAAAGTGGCCAAACTGAGGGCTGCAATGAACCTCTGAGGTGAGCAAATCTGCCAATAAGCGCAGGGCCCACCAAGGCAGAGGAGGCACTTGGTCACAATACAAAGCAGACAGGATGTATTGGGAGCCCCAGTGGGGAGGGAATCACTAGAAGATATGCATGTGTGTAGCAATATGAAATGCACACATTTAAATATAAAAGTGTGTATTCTAATAATTGACTCGCTTCTTGTGGAGGCCACGGGAAAAGTGAGTCTTCTAGAGGTGATTTGAATGGAGTAAGGTTAGTGGCTTGGCAGATCAGCATTCTATCCATAGAGCACGGGGGGGGCGGGGGAAGGAAGCCACGTGGATGGCTGCATCAAAGCACAGTGG
This sequence comes from Chelonia mydas, assembly GCF_015237465.2. Classification (NCBI taxonomy): domain Eukaryota; kingdom Metazoa; phylum Chordata; order Testudines; family Cheloniidae; genus Chelonia; species Chelonia mydas. Next base: position 28,963,742 of record NC_057851.1, on the reverse strand, counting down.
GCTTAAAAGTGGATGTGGTGGGAAAAGCAACACTCCTTACATGTGACGTGAACATGTTGGTTCTTTTGTTGGGTCATGGTGTATTCAGGTAAGTGTACATCGTAGATCTCTTATTTATATATCTTCCCTTGATTGTTGGTTAACATAGTGACTGATTATGCAGTAGTGCACGTCTCCTTAAGGGGAATCCAGAGAGCTGACTGTGACTCTTCATATATCTAGTGAGTTGTGATCTGTAAAACTCTAGCTGTATTGGAATCGTATGAAACTTTCCTGTTTCCATTGGTGAGGTAATTACACTTTAAATATATATATATATATTTATTGGGTAAGCCTCTACCAGAGCAGAGAAATCAGATGTAGCATGGCAAAAAAACCACATCTCATTTTCAATCAATACAGCTTGGTTTTCACCAGCACTCGAGGAGGTTTATTTAAAGCTCTGTGTTCCATAGAAGAGATGAGGAAGTAGGAAGTGCTTCCTCCCAGTAGACCTCTGTCCAAATTCCAGTGGTGCTTTTGTGTGTTTCTCTGCAACCCCACCCCAGTTTGGAGCTGCTCCAAAATCATATCTAGAGTCTGCTTTGGAATTGTTTAAATGGTTCATCCTTAGACATGTATCCGTTCCTTTCTAAAATAGAATGTTTCCTAAATGAAAAGTCAGATGGTGTGTAAGGTCTTGGAATGACCTATTTGAATAAGTGTCTGATTCTCTGTCCCTTCTCCCATTGCTTATGTTTTGGAGCCTTGCCAGTGAGGAAAGGAAATGCAGGAGTTGTTTCCATTGAGAACGTGAATCACATTTTCTGATACTTTGTTCAATTTTTAATCATTTAATCGTGAAATAGTCTGTGCTAATGGTAACCTATTTTCACTGGAGGGAATAGTCCAGAAGCCGTGCATCCATCTGTAAGGCCAAGGAGTGATTTCATTAAACTCTTGTGCTGCAATGATAACATTTAAAGTTTAAATGCAAAATTTAAACAGCTGAACAGATCAGGAGAATAAAAATACCTCAGATCCTTTTTAGGTGCTGTCTGTTCTGTTCAGAAGGTGGAGTGCAAGTGATGGTAATATTCCTATCTAGACTGTAGGTCAGAAAGGAGGCGAGAGTGAGTTGGCCAGCATTTACAGAATTAGCGAGAGGAAGAAAGAGAAGATGAATATGGAAAATTCCAGCCCTGAGCAATGCCCCTCCCAAGATCTATACTGCTTCTGACTCCTTGGAATTGAGGACATGAAGGTTCCTTTCCACCAATCTGTAGGAGCCCTCAGTGTTAGCACTCAACCTTGAAGCCCGTAAAGTTCCAAATATTGATGCTAATTCCAGGTCTTATAACCCACTGGGTCACAGTAATATATTCCCTATCCCTTGATTCTTAATTTACTACAAACAAAATGTAATAAACAAGGCTCAAGGTAAGAGAGGCACCTACCCGATTGCATGCCCAAAGAAAAACACTGCCTCACTGGCCCTGTCTGTGCAGAGAGAATGTGTCACCTTAGAAAATGTGTTAATGGTATGGTATTAAACATGACTTTGCCCCTACGGGTTAATCACAACCTGCAAATGCATTTTAAAAGCACAACTGTCCAGGTCCGCACTAAGGAGAAAATCATGTTTAAGATTGTACTTATTGAAATGTGTTACAAACAGTGTTAATGTGATGCATGCTCCCAGCATAGACAGGACCTTTGAAAATGCCAAGGTATGGGGAAGTGGGCATAAATCAGGGCATGTCTACACTGCTGCGTAAACCCAGGGCGAGTAGAATTCGAGTTAGGAGATTCTGGGTTTGTTAACCTAGGGCTTGAGTGTCTATACTTATTTGTAACCCCGTGTTAGGAATTGTTGAACCCCGGGGCTCCAGCTTCTACATTGTATTATATGGGCCCAAGTCCAACCACCCATATCCCAGACTTCCTAGGACCCTCCCAAAATATGGCCACTTTGTTCGTGGTGCAGTGTGAAGAAACTTCGTTCTCCACCAAACTTGACTGTCCAGAGGACAAGGCCTAGAAGCTGTGGACACCACAGTGTAATGTACGTGGGGAGGTGCTACACATCTTTAATGGACGCTGATAGTTTCACTCTCAATCATTTCTGGTTGGGTTTCTTTAGGGGTATTTACTCAAAGTCCACACGTGATTACTGTGTGTGTGGTGTGGCAGGACCCTGGCACAGGCTAGCAAGCTGGGTACGTTCCCAGGGTCCTCAGCAGGCTTATACTAGGACAGCTAGCCCATGCTGAAGACATACTTATGTAAGGCAGCCACCACAGAAAAGTACTATTTCTTATTCCAGAAGTTAAGCGATATTTTTTTTAAATATCTATAGCCTTTATGGTTGTAAAGGGAATTTGTTAAATATAAAGCATTGTGGTAGTGTCTGGCAACACCACCAGAAACAACCGATCTGAAGGAAGTGTGAACTGCCCCCACCCATTTCAGTGGGTTGCAGAGTGGATTGATTTTACATCAAGGCAATTTAAATCATGATTTAAATTACCAAGTGGAAAGCCTCAATTTAAATAATTGGTTTTAATCAATTTTTCCATTTAGACTTCAGTTATTTTCTAAAGAAAGGTGCATTCTCATTGGTTGATGTAACCATTAAAACATGTTAATTTACAACTAAGTAGAGCCTTTACATTAGATTGGGTCCATCTTTTTGCTACCTAGAAGGGTACACAGTAACTATATACATATATATTTAAACAATTATATAGTTAATATTTTCAGATTCTTAGTGATTAATTTACATTTTAGTATGTTAGAAAATGGTGAATGATATATTATTTGCAGTGTTGTAGCTTATTGCTTATTTATTGGTAATTAACTTTTTGCTTATGACTTCTGTCAAGCTGCATTAGGATGTAACTGGAATTTAATTAAACACACAAAACAGCATATAAAATGTATTGTTATTAAACAAAACAAGCCCTTAACACAGTATATGACCTATTGTACCATATTTATAAAGCTTGACCTCAAAAGGTAGATTCTTCCCCCCCAACACACCCATGATTCTTTCTTTATATAGAAAGCAGTCTTTAACTCAGTTTTTAGATAGAGGCTCGTGAATAATTATTATATTAAAATGTTTTAAGAGATTATTAGTTTAGGCCTTAGCCTATTTTGTATTAAATTCAGCTTTCATTTTAAAGAGGTTACTTTTAAAAAGAAAACTCTATAATGTAAATAACATCATAGAAAAATCTAATTTAAATCAAATCTTTTATTTATTTATTTAAAAATTGATTTTTATCCACCATGGATTGATGATTCTGATTTATAGTGATCATATAAATATCAGCACAGATGAGGAATGCACTCATTAACAAAACATTCAGGAAAGGACTTGCATTAAAAGGCATGTCCCTACTGGGGAAAAATGTGTATTTTTAGCATGTGTTAGCTAACCTATGTTAACATCATAGTGTAGACAAGTTGTAGTTTTAACACATTGATCAGATAACACATGTTAAAACTAGTTTGGCTTGTCTACACTAGGATTTTAACATGTTTAAAAGTACACCTTTTTTTCTAGTGAAGACAAAGCCATAGGGATTAACAGTCTACTGCAAATGACATTGCATTTTGGCATCATGAATGGCTGAAGCATAGTTTTTGCTTAAAAATTGTTATGGGTGGAGCTTCAGAGATCAGATTTTATTTTTCCATTTGAACTCTGCATTTGTTTTGCATTTAGAAAAGGACTGACACAGGATATAGAAAGTATGCTATGTTTGCTCTTTGTTGGTGTGGTAGCAGGTATAGGTTAGCACTTCACATTTGATGAAAGTCTGAGTACTTGTTCCAAATCAAACCTCTTTCTAAAAGAAAGATCGAACTTTTTTTTTATTTCCTCCTTCAAAAAGGAAAATACACCAGAACCTGAGCTTCACTGATAACTCAGATTTTTTTAATGCAAAACTAAAGTAGTTGAACTTGACTCAACCTTCCCACCCATCACCACACCTAGAGAGTTCATTCCAGACATACCGGGCCATGGAGCTTGGGAAAATATATTCTGTATTATATATCTGTTTATACAGCCTGGATCATGGAGCTGAGTTCATCAGTATACTTCAATGAAATTAGTGTTGTCTTGACTGCTCTTTTGTGTTTCTTTCAGAGATGACTTTCCTTTCAGATTAAGGGCTCAGAGTATCGTGTACAAATGCCAGCAAAGAAAAGGGGTTTTTTTAGCTGTTCCTCCACTGGAAAATGTCACTGTGACCTTGCAATAGACCTCTTGTAGGAATTGCTCCCTTTCTCCTCTACAGGTACAGTTGGTGCCTTATTGTCCTTCTGCATATATTTATGGTGAACCATACGAACACATCAAGTTGTTGATCTATTCAGATTTTTGGGTCCTGTGGCTCTCACGCACTGTGGTCAAGGGCTCAGTGCCAGGAAGTTAATGGGACCTATTCGTTGCATATAAAGCTGAGTGTGGGCACAAGTCTTTGCAGGATCAGGGCCTAAGTGCTATACTCTGATTTCTTTAGGAATTGAATACAAAGCATTTCAGCAAGTGCAAGAACTGACAGTTCAGTATGGCATAGTGCCCTCCTTTGTCCCACTCTGCTGAACTGAATTTTAAAACAACCCTGTTTTGTTTGCTTCCTGAAGGAATTTTTCCATTGTTTAATATAGATTTTGCTATGAAATGGGCTTATTATTCAGATCACCAAGCTTCCGCATGGCCTGTTAGAATGCACTGTTAAAAAAACAAAGAAACCAAATATAGCCTGCCTTTTATAACCTTTTAGCAGCCTGGTGGTGGTGATAGGAAAACTGGAGCTCTCTGATCAGGGCTCAGGCACAGCATGTGTATCTGAATCCCCACTTCCCGCCACCACTTTTTGTTTTGTTGTGGATCAGTCAGATGGGTTTCATGTTTTGCTTTGAAGGCAGAGAGGTTCATGGTGGCTCTAATGCCATCTGAGTGGGAGCTCTACACTTGCATTGTATGGTAAGTATGTTGTGACTGCAACATGGTACTATGGTTTCTTACATTGATGCTTGTCTGAGGTCTTTGGTAAATCTTTCGAGCCCTGTGCTAGAAAAAGATCATCTGTGCCAGCAGGTGGTGGATAATAACCACTAAATTTTTGATGGTATCATCTCCAGGATAAAGGGAGCTTATATCAATTATATACAGGTTGAAACATTCATTTGTGGCTGGCACACTCATCTGTATCAAGACCTTCCGCCCAGAACCTCAGCTGGTGTGGAGTTATCTAAATTTACAATAGCAGAGGATCTGGCCTCATGATTTGCTACCTCTCCCTACTGCCTGTCTCCCTCTATAATGGTGCCGACTAACCTTCAGTCTCAGTGGCTCAGATCGGCACAGCTAGGAATGCCCAGGAGTAAAATTTTGGCTACATTGAAATGAATAACAAAATTTCCAATGGCTTCAGTGAGGCCAGGATTTCACCCTGGCTTTTTTCTAGTGAGCTGCTGTGCTTGCTGAAACTACGATTTGTGCTGTAAAAGCTTGTGGCAAGCTCTAGACATGTAGATTTCAATACTAGAGCAATTGTGGTAGGTTATGGTTTTCATTTTGTTTTGGGGGTTTTGCCCAAATAGGAGGGAAAGGTTTGAAACTATTTGTTTAGTTATTTTAGGGTTAGCCAGAAAATTTTGAGGCTCTAATTTAAAGGATATTTTGGGGGGCAGGTAGAAATGTCAAATGTTTAGTGGTTTTGTGCTATTGAAACTGAGTTGGTATATGAAAAGTAACACTGCATTTATGGAGCTTCCAGTTTACTGTTTTTTGTATTGGATGTGCCCAGTCAAAAAGTTTAAAATAAAACTGAGAATTTTTCAAATGAAAAGATTTTTTGTTTTGTTTTTATTTAAAACAAACAAACAAAACCTTGGGGAGAATGAAAACTTTAGTAGAAAAACTTAATTTTCTCTTTTTTTTGTTGTTGAAGCTTTTTCAGCATTTCTTATCAATGTTTACTGCATTTTTAAATAAAAGCTACATTGTTACTGAAATTTGAAAACTTGGCTGTGTCGGTAATCAAAAATCTTAATGTTTTTGATGGTCTTTTCACTATATATTTCTGTATTCAAATATCACAACCTGGTTTTTTTTTTTTTTTTTTTTTAACAAAAGCTTGGGTCCATTTCAAACCATATGATACAGAAGTAACTTCAAAACATTTTGTGAAATTAAAAAATATCAACCAGTTTTAGTAACAAAAAGATGTCTCAGCCCACCCAACTCAGCCTCGATTTGGCAGTCAGACTGCATTTCTTTCCTCCTGTGCAGCATCACCAGCCATAAAGATTCTGCAGACCAAATTTTAGGGCCTGATATAATCTGGTCATTAACTTTGTAATCCCATTGTCTCTCCCTTACTCTTATGCCAATTTTACTGCCATCCGTTGGTTTGCACAGGTGCAGTTGATTGGTCCTGTTCCTGAGATTTAGTAACCTATTCTGTTGATGTACATGAAGGAGTTGAAGAGTTGAATGCCCCTCTTTTTTTCTCCTTTAGCTGTGATCATCTGTAGGGCTGACCGAAGTATAAAAGGCAAAAACACAAAACAAAAAGAAAACCCCAAACCATATTTGTCACTGAAGTCAGCAGATATGACTCCACAGTGCATTGGGAGTAGATCTGATAAGTAAGAAATTATCATTCTTACATAATCATTTGTCAGAGTAGAACACACAATTGAAAGTTATAAACATATAACAAGTCTGATAAACCAAAAGGGAAAAAAGACTGTTTTCTCTCTCTCAGTGCTTTAGAGTACTCAGTAATACAGCATAAAAAAATTTCTTATTGATACACAATGTATTTGTTGTTTTGCTGGCATCTCCTAGATGCTGTTTACACTGTGAGCAGAATTCTTTCATTGACCCTGTACGCAAAATGCTAAGCCTTAAAGAGGCTTTGGGCTGACAGCTAAAGGACATCTGGCATGGACAGGATATAAAGATGGTTATGATCTAAATTTAATAACTCATATTACATATTTTAAAAAGTCAAATTAAAATACATTCATTCTTTTTCTTTTTCTTTTTTTTTTATTGTACGGTTATTTCTGTTCTGCTCTGATTTTTGGCTGTTTGATAATTTCCAAAGGGAAATGAGATTAAATGCTCTCTCCCGTTTATTTTCCAGTCTATATTGGGTATCATTTGCCATCCTGTGTGCTCACTTGCCATGAAAATTTATTTTAAAGCTTTAATTATATTAACATCTTAAATTTATATAATGTGAAAGGCATTTAGAGAACTCCTCATCCCACATGATTTTTTTTTTGTTCAGCCCAACCACCTTGTAAAATGACCTTACATTTAAAAACATAATGTTGAGAAGTTTCCCTTGTCATGAAATAACATATAAACTAACTTTGTTTTTAAGCCTTGTTAGTTTCACACATCTGCTAAAGGAGGACAGAATAAAAGTTAGCTGTCTTTCTCTCAACTCCATTTAAAAAAAGGGGGGGAGACCCCTTAGGTTTTGGGGGGGGGTTATTTTTTCTGTAATAACCTACACCCCTGCCTAATCTGTTCCCACCCAAATGAACACATCTTCCTGCCTTCCTTGGAATATTGGTTTATTTTTCATTGCATTGGGAGTGTTTTGCCTCTTGCACTTATAGTACCTTCTCTCTGAATTGCAAAGCATTATATAGACTTGTGTGTGTAACTTCTGGTTCCGTAACCCAAATGACAGAGCGGATGAGGGGGCATGGGGAAAACTGAGAGAGAACTTACTTAGCAGCAAGCCAAGGATGAGTGGGATTTTGTGTTTGTTTTTTGGAGTAGTGTTTTTTGGTACAGTGATTAATTTGTCACCGAACGCTCAGTCATGAACTTCTGTCTAGGTGATGGAATTTGGTTTCACACTGAAGTAGGTGGTTGTTGTACAGGGTATTACCACAATGTGTATGAAAATATTATAGTAATGATGATATTCTGTCAGTGCTTTCTCTCTGTCCTGTAGCAAGATTATTTGAAAGTGAGGTTGTTCTCAGATGAATGCAGTGCTGGTGGGTGCCATCCACTGCTAAATTTGCTCAGTAAATCAGAAGTGAACTCTTTCCCCTATTGAAATCAATGGCAGAGCTCCAACTGCCTTCAATAGGACAGGATGTCCTACCCCCAGTAATGGGAAGGCTCATATGTGAATTTCTTAAGTTCCAACTGCAATTGTGTCAATCAGATCAAAGGGGCTCTGTGCAGACGCAAGGGTACTCTCCGCATGCAGTCATATGCAGGGTCCAGGCCTTTGTCCATAAATGCAGATTTTCAAGAGAGCTTGGAGGTGCTCAGCTTGCCCTTATAAGCGCTCAGCACCCATTGTGATGCTTATGGCCAGTTTTTCAGAACAGTTCAGCACCTGACCTGCACCCAACATGCTGAGGTTTGTTTACAAAACATGTTGCTACTTATTTTAGTGCCTACAAGGAGACTGAGCTCTTTTGAAAATTCTGTCCTAAACATTCTGTGTGTTGGGGGGGGGAGGGGTCCACTAACTTCACTTTCATTTTTTTAAAAATAATCTTTTCAAAAGGACACTGCCAACTTAAAATTTATGTTATAGGTCAGCATTTCTTCACTTTTATATTAATAATAGTATAGATTATTAAAAATGGAAAAAATTAACAGTACAATTGATTTGTCATTAATTCTGTTGTATTGTTTACTACAGCAGTGATTTCCCTACACCCCCCCCTCCAGTTTTGTGAATTAGTTACATGCCAATTTAGTGACTGTTTGGAAATTTGAGTTGAAATTGAAACATTAATACACACTTTAAAAGCGTATACAGTGTATGATAAAATATGTGTATCTGAAAAAGTTTAATAGATTTGAAAAGTATGAACATAGACTAGCTTACTTATACAGCTGTTGTTTTTTATGGCAATGTCAGTGCATTCATTTCGGTGATGTTGGCTAACCTAATAATTTCAAATTATGATTTGTAATCAAAGTCTAAATGAGCTCTCCCTGACAGCTAGTGATGAGTTGGGGGCTGGGAGAAAAGGCTTCAGGACCAGATTGTATTTGCATTCACACCTAATCTACCTAGGTATCCAGCAAACAGAGCTGTGTTACCCAAGTGATAGATTTTGGCTGGGGTTGGGTTACAAATCACTTGAATGCGGGGGGGGGGGGGGGGGGGGGGGGGAATGAAATGTTGTTGTTCTTATTGTATGAGTAAAGCGCAGTAGAACTGTACTTAGCCTGTGTTGATTTAGGGCATCAAGAGAGAGGGTGGGGACAGGTGTTTTGGTTGATGGTCTGTCTGAGTCACAAGTACAATTTGACCTGCCCCTCTCCACTGTTTAAAGACAGAGCTGATTAGGCTCCATAGAGAGTCTTTTGTTTTGTTAAGTGACCACTACAGCTGAAATCACTGATAATCAGGTCTAAGTGCTTAGTCCTGCTGTGGAGACAGTGTTTCTGTGGAAGAGAGGGCCCAGCCTGCATTAGCAGCAAGGTTCCCCCACTGAGATCTCAGTTGAAATCACTGAGAGCCGGTGAAACTCCAAGAGACCAACTCACAGAGGTCACGGTGGCAGCAGAAGGTGACTGCGCAGGGCCATTGGCAACAGAGCAATGGAGTGAACGGTGGCACAACGAACAGCAGTGGCCAGAGCAAACAGTGAGCAGCTGGAGGAAGGAGCAAGGTGCCTTATTGCCCCCACCTGGGAGGTGAACTCATGTGAAAACACCTCTGAACTCTGAATTTCAACTGAGCAAGGACAACACCGGTGAGTGGGGTGCGGTGGAGGGAAAAGTGAGGGGCACGTTAAATAAACATTTGTTTGTTGGTCTATATTTTAGTGACTTTGCTCCAGAATGCTAGATTTGTGACTGGGAATGGAAACTTATATACATATGTTTCCTAGTAGGCCAAGATTTTTAAAATGCATTATTTGCCAAGGTTGTTATCTCACATCGTTGCTATCTTGAGAGGTCATTATGTTGGGGAGTTTCTGTACTAAACATTTTTATTATTATAATTAATTTTTATATAAGACTGCTCATATTGGGTCAGACCAATGGTCCATATAGCCCAGTATCCTGTCTTCCAACAGTGGTCAAGGCCAGGTGCTTCAGGGGGAATGAACAGAACAGGTAATCATCAAGTGATCCATCCCCTGTCGTCCATTCCCAACTTCTGGCAAACGGGCTAGGGACACTCAGAGCATGGTGTTGCATCCCTCCTCGTCCTGGCTAATAGCCACTGATGGGCCTATTCTCCAGGAATTTATCTAGTTCTTTTTTAAATCCTGTTATAGTTTTGGTCTTCACAGCATCCCCTGGCAAAGAGTTCACAGGTTGACTTTATGTTGTATGAAGAAGTACTTCCTTTTGTTTTTTTAAAACCTGCTGCCTATTAAATTCATTGGGTGACTGCTAGTTCTTGTGTTATGTGAAGGATTAAATAATATTTCCTTATTCACTTTCTTCACACCAGTCAAGATTTTATAGACCTCTATTATATCCCCCTTTAGTAGTCTCTTTTCTAAGATGAAAATTCCCACTCATTTTAATCTCTCCTCCTCTTTCATACCCCTAATCATTTTAGTTCCCCATCTCTGTACCTTTTCCAATTCCAATATATCTTTTTTGGGATGGGGTGACCAGATCTGCACACAGTATTCAAGGTGTGCATGTACCATGGATTTATATAGAGGCAATATATTTTATGTCTTATTATCTATCCCTTTCTTAATGATTCCCAACATTCTGTTTGCTTTGTTGGCTGCCGCTGCACATTGAGTGGATATTTTCAGAGAACCATCCACAATGACTCCAACACCTTTCTTGAGTGTTAACAGCTAATTTAGACTCCATCATTTTGTATGTATAGTTGAGATTGTTTTCCAGTGTGCATTATTTTGCATTTATCAACATTGAATATCATCTGCCATTTTGTTGCCCAGTCACCCAATTTTGTGAGATCCCTTTGTAACTCTTCGCAGTCTGCTTTGGACTTAACGATCTTGAAAAGTTTTGTATCATCTGCAAATTTTGCCACCTCAGTGTTTACCCATTTTTCCAGATAATTTATGAAAATGTTGAATACTAATGGTCCCAGTACCGACCCCTCAGGGTTACCACTATTTATCTATCTCCATTCTGAAAACTGATGATTTATCCCTGCCCTTTGTTTCCTGTCTTTCAACCAGTTACTGATCCATGAGAGGACTTCCGTCTTATCCCGTGATGGCTTACTTTTCAAAAGTCAATTTAAATTAAATACTTTTTTTTTTAATTTATATTTTTTTAGAAATCTAGACCTGTCATGTGTTTTGGTGTATTTTGCATTATCCTTATGTTAAATTTGCATTATCCTAACAAAACATTTAATTTATTCATATCTCTTTTTATATGTTGCAGGTCAAAGTGAAAATGAAAAGACAAAAAACAATACAACAGTTTTTCCACTGCAAGGCCTCAAAAACTAACGAAGGTGAAGAACCCATCAAGAACCAAGAATATATCAACATGTCATCTGAAGGTTCAAGTGGTGTATCTACATCCGACCAGCCCGAAACACAAATACAGCTACCTATTGAAGAAACAGTGTCTCCAAAACCTAAAGGCAGTTCCCGATGTTCGTCAGTCAGTGTTCCCATTTATTGAAGTTACAAAAGATGGCTACTGGTGCACCTCTTGCAAAAAAGCTTACGAAGAAGGAAAGCTTTCCAATGCTATAATCGGTAAAAGTGGAGGAGCTTGGTTTGTCAGGCCGATCAGCAAAGCCAATGCTGACAAACTATGTGAAAAGGCAGCAAAACACCAGGCCTCTGGACTGCATCAACATGCAGAAAGCCTTATAAGCCCACTTTCAAAGCCAATTTTAGAAGTACTTAATGAGGCTGTTAAGAATGCTGGAGACACAACACAGTTCATGCGAACAAACATGGCTGTAGCATCCTACTTTCTATTTAAGCAAGAGATACCACACACTACAAACTGGAGGCCAATGTTAAGTGCATTGTCACTTGTTCATCCTGAAGTTGAACACTGGTTCCGAACAAGACCAGCAAATGTTCACTATCTTTCTGCAAGAAACTTAACTGGCTGGCTACAAGCATGCGGCGCAATAGTGAAATACTGAACAGTTGAAAAAGTGAAGAACTCTCTCACCACATTCAAAAAAATTGCATACATGGCTGATGAAGCACCTATGCAAATGGGCATCAAGTATTAAGTCATTGTGTTGTACGTTATCTTGATGTCAGTGGTAGGCCAGTAGGTGCATTTCTAGATGTTCAAGTTATAGAAGACACATTGGCTGCATCTATGACAACCCACATCTTAGAAGAGTTAAATGCTTGTCAGTTGGACCCCAAACAGATGGTTGCTTGTGCATTTGATGGAGCTGCAAACTTTTCTAGAAGACATGGTGGAGTACAAGCTTTGCTCAGAGAAAAGTGTAACCCTTATCTCTCCTATACACACTGCAGAGGCCATCTACTCCAACTAGCACTAGTATGAGCTGCAGAATCTTCAAAAGACATTTAAAAAGCTATAAATTTAATGTCTTCATTATATTCTTTTTTCAGTAAGAGTCCAAAAAGACTGAATATCTTGGAAAATATAGAAGATACACTGGGACTGAAGTTCAAATTAGTCAACCTGGGAAAACCCTCTGGCTTTCTCATAAGCGATCCTTGGCTGTTGTCTTAAAATTACTCCAGCCATTATTACTGGCTTTGGAAAGTATCCACCAAGATGGGATGGATCTAAGTAGTGAGGCTAGTGGATTACTTTTGCTACTACATTCAGAGAAGACTGTTGCCATTCTCTCTTGTAAGTCTACTGTTAAAACCACTTGGGTCATTAAACAAGGCATCTGCTACAACAGTAGTAGATCTTTGTCCAGCAATAGAAGCTACATTTGGATCAATCAGAGAGCTATCCACTGAAAAAGTACTGGAAGAAGCAAAGACTTCAGTCCAGAAGTTGACTAATGAAGGCCTTTTATATTGAATCCTTAAGTGAAGAGGACAAGAAGTGTTTGTTAAGACAACTGGAAAAAGTACACAGACTTGATTCTTAAAAATCTACAACAGCGACTTCTAGATTCTACTCAACCTCTACGTAGCTTTTACAGATGCCTGTCCTATAAAACACCAACATTTGAGTGGAGTGAGGCACTACCAGCAATGGGGCTGCCATGTGATCAGGACAGAATAGAGACTTTGAACACAGAGTGGAATATCATATGACGAATGAATGAAGATTTGACTTCAACTTCTTTTTTATCATCGCTAGTGGCTCGACCCAATCTTTGTGCTATGTTTCCTGGGATGAAAGAAGTAGGAATTCATCTCTTGCTACTCCCAGTCACAACAGCTACAGTTGAGCGTTCTTTTCATCATTGAATAGAATTTTGTGTTCTGAAAGAAGTCACCTTCTGCCTGATCATGTAAATGAACTAATGAGCATATCAACTGAAGGAACGGAAGTACCGGACACACGAGAAGCCACCAAAGATGAACGCATTGCATTCAAGAAGTTCATTAACAGAGTTGTGCAAAATTATAACAAGAAACCAAGAAGGATGTCAGACCCAGGTGGCAGGGCTGGGTCTCGGGGCTGTCAGAACATGAGCGACAGGGCTGAGGCTCCGGGCTGAACTTTTATGAAACTTGGTTGCTACCAGATTTAAATTTGGGGTCAAAGTTAAATTGACAATGTCCTGTTAAATAGCTGCTTCTGCAGCAAAGTTACAAAGAGGTTTACATGATCTGACCAAGAAGGACCAGATTTCTACTGCAACATGTTTGTATATGTCCTGTAGCCTACCTATTTCAGGCTGTTGCTTAGGATACTGGCAGTAAACAGACAACAAAAAGAGCTCTTTACCTGAGAGTTATTGTCAGATACCCGTATACTTTCACATTTCATTTGCCTTACTCTCACAAGTAGGCCCACTCACTGACTCTCTTTGGGCAAAGAAAGTGGGGTGTGGTTCACATACTTGTCATTGTAATCCCAGTTTGCAGGTGTGTTTGCTACTTGATGTTAATGGCTTTGGCTCACTGAGGCTGTTCAGCATGTTACAATCATGCAGCAATGCTATTGGTCTAAAGATCAAAATGCAGCCTATTGAATTCTGCCAGGCTTCCTGCAGTCAACCTTTCCTTTACACAGGTGCAGCCTGCGGACACTATAGGTCCCAGACTGCATTGCTCCTTCTCTGAAGAGTGCAAGGCTGCCCTGATTAAATCATAGGAGGCCAAGATCTGAGCTGCATTTTGTATTGACGGCATTCTGCTCCATTTTAAGCAATGGGTCCTGGCAAGCTGCTAATGATGCCTAGAATGAGACGCAGCGTGGTCTCCTTAGACTAGTATATATTTGTTAATTTGTATGGTTTACAAATGGAGTATGCTGGATAAAGTAAGTGTAATCCTGTCTCTCTCTAGCTGCTGGTTCATAGAGACTGTCATCTATTGACAGATAAGGTAATCCTTGAGCATAAGTGGTAATGGTTAGTGCTAAAGAACCAAGGCTCTGTTCCAGCTGACAGCTGTGATATGTGTGTAGTAGGCCACTGATTTATTGCACAAAACTTTGTTTGTGTTTTAGGGGGAAGAAATTTTCTATTAATTCTGGTATAAAAAGTACAAAACAGATGTGTGTTTTCCTGTGGACGTCTTACAAATACCTGACAGTGCAGATACTTATCGGCTGAAAGCCATTTTTTTCGTAGCAGTTACTCGCCGAAGGACAGTTCTTACATAAGGGATTAAATAAAAGAACAAATTATAGAAAATAGAACTTTTCATGTATTTGGTGCCTCTTGTTGGCCTGAAATAAATAGCCAGGCTTTTTTCACTTGGAGGTGACATGTCTTGTGCTCTCATAGCAAGACTTCCCAGCAGGAACATGGTAGGAGGGAGTTGTGCTGGTCCCTGCTCATGCCTGGATTGTAATGCAGTGGCAGCCTCTCATGCAGACGGTAAAATTTTGCCCGAGATTCTCTCTCTTTCTCTTATTACCTAGATTCATTCTCGTCACAAATGCACAGGGGTATTGCAAAGCTTTCCCACCCGGGGGTCAACAAAGCATGCTGTGAAGGCAGAGATCATAAGCTTGTTGCTGCTCCCATCTTCTGCCAGCCTTAGGATCAGCAATCCCGAGACTACTCCCAACCACAGCCTTTCTGTGCTGTCCACAAGGCCACAGCAGGTCAAATCCTCTTGTTTCTTCCCCGACCAGGCCCGCTGATGGGGGGGCAAAGGGGTCAATTGCCCAGGGGCCCAGCGATTTAAAAGGGCCTGGGCGGATGGGAAAGATAGAAATCCGGTTTCCTGCTGCTGTTGCTCTGTCCAGAGCGCTGTCCCTCATTGTGACTGTAACAGTTTGCCGGAGCGCTGCTGGACCCTGCTGGTGTGGCAGAGCGTCAGCAACAGCAGCCTGGGAACCGTGGAGCTTGCTGCCTCCTCTGTCTGCTCGGAAGCCGCTGTGCCTGCCATGCTGGTTCTCCGGCTGCAGGGCTGAGGACAGGGAGACTTTAAAAAGGAACGCGCTCCCTCTGTGCTTTCCTCCCCCAGGGCTGCAGTTCCTTGCCAGCAAGTTCAGCCACCCAACTGAGCCGCCCTAAATTTGCTGAGAGGCAGCCGGGACTAGCCCCTCCATTCGCTGCCGCTAGAACTGGCTGGCGAGCCGCTATCACGAGCGCAGGATGGGGGGCCTCCTCCACCGCTCAGCGAGGGAATGAGGAGCGGGTTTTCCCTCTGCCTTCGCCCTTAGCCGCTGCCGCCTCGGAGATCTCCCGGCAGATGTTGCACACCAGGCCTGCTGTCTCCTCATTACTCTGGGGGTTGATGTCCCACAGCACCAGCAGCACAAGTATTGTATAGTTTCATTTTGTTGGTAATATTCAGTTACATCTTGTATATCAGTTTTTTCCTTGTCTTTCGATTACTCATTAATCACGATTAGGTGTTTAATTAGCCTACTTGATACTTTAGGTGTTTTCTTACTTTGTGCTTCTTTAAATGTTTTGTATATTAATTTCATTCCATAATGTATTTATTTAATTTAAATATATAATTCAAAATAACCAATTCTACATCTTCTATATAGGCTTACAATTTGTTTAATACTGGTGCTGTAACTGGGGGGAAAAACGTTAACTAGATCAAACCATGCCACAACGTACACATAGTGGGTTCTAATGTGTTATCAATAGGATAAAAAGTAGAGTCATAAACCTCAGCCATCCCTTTTTAGGGGGTCCATTGACGGTTCTGCCCTGGGGCCTGGGATTGCTGATGGTGGGCCTGTGCCCACCTAAAATACCATTGCAGTTTCAAGAGAAGTGCATCAGATGCTTGGACTGACATTTTAACTGCTTCTAAGAAGATAAGTATTGACGTAGGAGCAGCTCTTGCCTTCCAAAATCTCATATAACAATATGCCTGGCTCGTGTTGTCCATTTGCTGAGCATTGCAGAGATCCCAAAGGCACAATGCAACCTATTTCAAGACCTTAATGGTCTTTATACATGATTTTACTCTCTTTGTAGCTCAGTGAGATTGGAATGATGCTAGATTTTTTTTCCCCCTGCAAAACTAATGCTCTCAGATACAAAGATTTTTTATTACATCTCTCTGTGTGCAGTCCTTCCCTGTTGAAGAATACTGTAGACACACACATACACGGAGGTATTTCATACATTTTCCTCTTTTTATGAACACTAAATCAACACTCAATGAGGCAAGGAAATACCACAAGGAGGTGTATCCCTCTAAGGAGTTTGTCTTCCCCGGGCTTTTTTAACTGATTCACTAACACATCTTGCCAGGAATTCAGTTCAAAGAGTTTATCTTCCAAAGGGCTGAAGTGAAAGTAGTCAGTCTCCTGGCTTCTGGGTTCTGCAAGTGCAGAGAGATTTTACATGCAATAGTCAATGCTCAATTTAGAGTTGAAAACCTAAAAGTGAATGGAACTTTGTCATTAGTACCAGAAATTTTTCTAGTGATGCCAACACCCAGTCTGCTAATTTAGCAGTAACTGGTATTACTGGCTAGATACTTCAAGCCATTTGAAATGTATGGATATGGTTATTCGCTATTGTATCCTGCACTTACTTTCTTGTGAGTCTTCATCTTAGGTGGTTAAAAATCCAGATTCACTCATTCTTAGGATTTTGTTGTAGGATCATTGACTACATTCTGGTGATTCAAAATGAGAAGGAAACTTAGAAGAACTTAATCCATTTATTCTCTGCATCTTAACTTCTAATTTGGCTAAACTTTTAGACCTCATTACAGCAGGGGTGTTGTTTTAGGGGGTAGAAGGAGGATGATTAAATATACAGCTAACATTTACCAAAATTCCAGGCAAGAGACTTGAACAAAAATCCTTTTTCATTGTTTTTTTCCCTTCCTGGGCCCTACACAGTGAATCATCTGCTGTAACATTTTGTTTTTCTGGTGAACTGTACGTTCCAAAGCCTAAGGGTCTGTTACATCTTCAAGTTCTTGTCTAAGCATCCTTAAAACATTCCTTTTTACTTTTCTCTTCTTTTGTTACTGTCAGGAATTCCATGTTCATGAAAATTGCAGGTGATCACCCTGAAAGCTAAGTTCTCTGTTTATCGAGCAAAATAGGCATAGGACTGGTTATGATGCCTGCTGTCTTCCATTACAGCACCTTTATGTCTCATCCCTGATATAGAGTGAGAAATTAGGGGAAGGTCGTTGAATCTCCAAGTCTGTTCACTCCCCCAGGAAGTCCCCTTTATAATAGATGCAAAATCCATTATGGATCTGCCTGTTTACTTTCCTGTACCTCTGATTTAAATCTCTATCAAAAGCTGAGTTTTCCTATTTTTCATTTGCTCTACAACATTACAAATCCCTTGATGAAATTTTTAAAGCCTCCTTTAATTTCTTTAGAGTATTGCTGTTCTTGGTGGCTTTGTCTTGCTATCTCTTTTCAATAGTACATTTGTTACTAAACCAGTAGCTTTTCTCCTACACCATGCCAGGAAGGAAGGTTGGCCACCTTCTCAGTGGTTGGTTAGTTTGGAGGTGGTGAAGAAATCTATTTTGAGGGACAGACTGGTGGTTTCTGAACTGATCTGCCAGCAAAGGATCTGTGGGCAGTCTAAATCTACCTCTTTTAACACATTGTACATGTAAATGCTAAGAGCTAAATGCCTTTTAAGTAAGGTTCCCCAAATTGTGGGTGAGTCAACTGGAACAGCAGTACAATGTCCTGTGAAGCATAGCAAGATAAAACCAGTGCTCATAGGTGGGTGAAGGGTTCCAGGAGTCTTTAATCTTCTTCCTCATACCGCCATCACTTTTCTCAAACCTGGAAGAATTTCCACCAGCAATGTGTTTTAGCCAATGCTTGTGTATATTATCCAGTAAATTATCTGAAATGTATAAATCATGTGGCAAAAGAAAGTGAGACTAATCATAAGACTGACATAAACTTTCCTGTTTGAGAGCCCACTGCCTGTGATTTCCATTACTGACTATCCTCCCAAGTGTTTCTATGGCTAAAACAGCTAGTGAGCCTCGGGAAACTGATTTGATGAAAGAGTTTTAGAGCAATCGAATGAAATGTCAGTTGGATGCCAGCAGCAGGGTTTCTTGTCATGATTAATGAGATATTTGGGCATTTCATTTTGCATGAGCTACCTGAAACACAAGTCTTATCTAAGAGCTATTTCTTTGGATGTGCTTTAATAAATTAACATTAATGTCACTTACTTAATTACTGTTAACAAATTGGTTACACAACTGCAGGTTTATATTTGGGTTTGGCACATTAAGAATCCATTTGAAAAGATCAGACACTAAAGAATAATTGCATTTTAATGCATTGCATGTTACTTTTCTAAAATCTGAACTAAAAGATGGAGTTGAAGTCACCTAAGCGAACCTATAATTTGTTGAATGCAAAAGTGTATTATAATATAGAGCTTTTGAAGTTAATATCAAATGAATTTCATTCTAATAGCAATAAAACTGTTTCCTCCTCTCATAAGGAAATAGTGATATTCCAAGAAATGGAATCAACACACCCTTTATTGTTAGTTTAACATTTATATTGCAGTAGCACCTATACGCATCCACCAAGTCAAGACCCCTTTCACTAGGCAACATGTAAAAGTACAAACATATAGTAAATTACAGTCCCTGCCCCTAAGAGCTCTTAAATTGATCCCCCTACTAATAGTGTGTTTGTGGTCACCTTGTGAGAATAACTTTGGAGTTTCTAATTACCACAGGCCAGTCATAAATCTCTGGTTATTTGCATGCCTGGATCCTGATTCCACAGCCTCTCTGCCACACTGCTCCTTGGGGTATAAAAACCACAGTTAGTGATTTTGTTCATCTCCACAGAATGTGTGAAGAAATTTGTGTCCAAAGATCAGTCAGTTACAGGTGGAGGATTCTTCACATAGCAGTGGCTGATCCCAGTCAACTCTCTCCTAAAGCTAGTCACACATCCATATCCACACTGCACAGAGTTCACCACAGAAGGGTGAGAAACAACTACAGTGTCAATGGTGGGAGAATGCTATCAGTGCCCTTTCCTCTTCCTGCTAATACCTCTCTCCACAGGTTTCTCACCGTTTCGGTCCCTTCCATGTTACCCAGTAGATGCCATGCTGTAGAGCCAACCTAATTTGGTGAACATCACTTACCTCTGAACACAGGGTGTCAGGTGCTTGACACCTGCATAAAGGTGGAGAGTTGTGCTGCTGACTCGCTTGGGCAGCCGGAGCAGGTGTGTCATGTAAGTTCCAACCATAGTGTATAGAGAGGTTTGGAATCTCTGTAGCGTGGATGAGAATGAGGGGTAGGCCACAGAGAATCCACAGGGAGAAAAACATTAGGAAAAGAGCCAAGCTGAGGTTTACAATCACTGTTTAAGTTAACAATGAAAGAAACCCTGGGAAGAGAGTAAGATTGGACAGCCTTTGGAGGACAGTGAGAATGCCACGTTTTAACAGTTGTCAAGAAGTTTGGGGGGCCTCTAGAGAAATGAAGGTTCTCATTGTGCTATGCTGTGGCCTACTATCTGAGCTCCCACACAGATCTCCTGTCTCCCCTTCCCCAGCCCTTGTGGCCAACATTCCATTCACTGCGGGGGATGGTCCCCGGCCTCCCAGGCTATGAGATCTCCTTTTCTTTCCCTGCCCTCCCATGGCCAGCTGCCTGTCACTCTCGAAGTTGATGGGGATGCAGGAGGAAGGGGAAAATGCTGAGGCCTGCCTATCCAACCACCTCCTTGAGCCACCAGTTTTTGGGGTGGGGAGTGAAGAAGTGGTGATCATGCCTACGTTTCCCCCATGTATCTGAGGCTATTCCTGGTTTCTCCCCTTAAACAGCCTCTGCTGCTCTCCCAGATGCTGCTGCT
The DNA here is from genome assembly GCF_015237465.2 of Chelonia mydas. NCBI lineage: Eukaryota > Metazoa > Chordata > Testudines > Cheloniidae > Chelonia > Chelonia mydas. The sequence continues at coordinate 28,943,344 of NC_057851.1, read as the reverse complement.
GTCGCCCTGTGATGTGATTCAGAGCCTGTTGAACTCAATGGAAAGGCTCCCACGGACTTCAGTAGCTTTTGGCTGCGAGATAGTAACTCTTAGCAGGTGATGAGGTCTCTAGAAGGGAAAAAGGAGAGGGAAGGTTCATACAGGGCCAGAAGCATGGCATTAAAATAATTTCCTTCCTAAACTGGACTGATTTTGATCACTCTAACCCACCGTTCTCTGCAGAGGCCTGACCACCTCTTAAAATGCAGCAGAATATGCAGCAGTATGGATGTGTTCCCTGCCCTGTGTATACAGACTCCGTTTGAGTATGAATATGTGGAGCAGAGTGGGTTTGAAATACAGATCGAGAGGAAGTACTGGTAGCTGCAAATTTGCAGTTAGCTAGAAAGCTGCTCTATGCTGTCTAAATGGCTGCTGCTTTAGTGTCTGCCAGTTTCGTTTCAGCATTTTGGAAGCAAGTTGGGGATGTGTCAAAGGAACAGAGCAAACTTTGTGACTGAGTGACTAGAAATAAAGCTAGTTGCTGGAATGTTTGTGGTTTCCGACAAAACAGAAGCAGCTAATGATATCAGCAGAGTTTTCCGTTGAACCTGGTGTGTTTTATTAATGAGCAGCTGGTTGGTTTTTGTTTCGAAGCAGTAAGCCGCAGAGCAGGATGTGGATTTTTTATTGCTTACGCTGTGTGGAGGGTAAATGGAATACAAATAAAATGCAGTTGAATTCAGTTATTGATAATCCTCTGAAGTATTGCAGTTATTTTTGGTGACCCTTCACATTTTTTAGGTTTTGGTGCATGAAGTGAGCTTTTGCTTTCTGCAAAGTGCTTACTCGTTATCAGATGTCTTATCTCACTGCATTTGTCATGTCACGTCTTGGTGTTCTGCTCGTCTTGTTTCTCAATGTAGGTAGGACACAGTACTGCGCGCACACACAATACCTTATCTGGTGGGCTCATAGTCACTACATGCACATTTCACTCACTTAGTGGTGTAAATGACTATACAAAGCAATGTAGAATTAGATCCTTAATTTAAGCTATGAGTAAATTGATTTAAGAGTGTACAAACCTTTTTAATATAGCAATGTAAGAGATTCTTGTAGACTTTTGCACGTTAGTGCATGTTCTTGAACGCTTACTAATGTCTATACAAATGAGAGGCATAACATTGCACAGAACTTCGATTTGCAAACGCTGATGTTGCTGCAAATGAAGAACCTCCTTTGTGATAATAAAGAGCTGGCAGTATTAAGGCTTGTCTAAAGTACAGATTATGTCGGTATAACGTATGTCGCTCAGGGGTGTGAATAAGCCACACCCCTGAGCGATGTAAGTTACACCGACCTAAGCGCCGGTGTGGACAGCGCTATGTTGTCAGGAGAGCTTCTCCTTCCGACATAGCTACTGCCTCTCACAGCATAGACGGTCGGCACAGAGCGTCTTCACCAGATGCGCTACAGCGCTGCCCTCTGCTGGACTCTGCCCAATTTGTCCACATCCCTTCGGTAGTGGGGGGACCAAAACTGGACACAGTACACCAGGTGTGGCATCACCAGTGCCAAATAGAGGGGAATAGTCACTTCCCTTGATCTGCTGGCAGTGTTCCTACTAATGCAGCCCAATATACCGTTAGCCTTCTTGGCTACAAAGGCCCACTGTTGACTCATATCCAGCTTCTTGTCCACTGTAATCTCCAGGTTCTTTTCTGCAGAACTGCCGCTTAGCCAGTCGGTCCCCAGCCTGTAGCAGTGCATGGGATTCTTCCGTCCTAAGTGCAGGACTCTGCACTTTTCTTGGTGAACCTCATCAGATTTATTTTAGCCCAATCCTCCAATTTGACTAGGTCGGTGGTTTTCAAACTTTTTTTTTTTTTCACGGACCACTTGAAAATTACTGAAGGTCTCGGCAGACCACTTAATGATTTTTCCAAATATTGTTTGTACTATTAGCTAACTGTTGTAAAGCACTTTCGATAAAGCACTTTCAATAAAAGCGCTATATAAAAAAAACTTAGTAATAATTAGCTTTTTTTGTTCTACAAATAAAAGCACACAACTCATATTTTAATATCAGTAGTCTTACCTTTCTAATGTGGTGGATGTGTCCTCTCTCCCCTGCCATTGCAGCCTCTGAGCTGGGGCTGGGAAGGGGGTCTCTCCCCAGCAGCCGCAGCACTGGAGCTGGGGAAGATCATCTCTTTCTCTGACCACCGCAGCCCTGCATGTCCCAAATCCCCCCACCACCCTTCTCACCCCACTGCCCCCTCCCACCTACCCCTTATTCCCCCCGAGGCCACCACCTCACCTTACATGTGCGTCTTCTCCACGGTGGCCCTTCATTCTCTTGTGTGCGGCCGCCCAGGTGCACACCTTAGAGGGAACAATCCGAAGACCACAGTTGAGAACCTCTGGTCTAGGTCACTCTGGACCCTATCCCTACCCTCCAGTGTATCTACCTCTCCCCCCAGCTTAGTGGCATCCGCAAACTTGCTGAGGGTGCAATCCATGCCATCATCCAGATCGTTAATGTCATCAAGGGCTCTTGTCTGGAATGGGTGAACACCTTCAGCTTGCTCCAGATGTCTACAAAGCACTGAAATAAACAAGTGACCAAAGCCATCATAGCACTAAGGCTCCCTCCTGTCTAAGGGGCTGAGGATGTCTGTTGCACTCAGACCCTTCTTGAACACCTGATTAAACCATGAGATTTTTGAGATGCCTTTTCACCCAGGTTGAGAATGTTACATTCTGAAGTACTGCGCACTATCGTTGAATAAGCTTGTATAATAGCTGCAATCTGATTGACTCAACAGGGAGCCAGACCCTTGTAATTCTCCCATCATATGCATATGTCAGGCCTGTGCAATCGCTTCAGCCAGATTGCAAACCAAGAACTTATTTTGTTTTTAAAATTTCATTGTATACATTCCTAGGAACATTGTGAATTAAAATGTGTTTAAAAGAGCTGAATCACTTATGCCTTTCCTTCTCCTTAGGTGACCCAACTGCTCATGCTGCCACTCTTTTGGGGGGAGGGAGGAAAGGGTCTTCTGGGTTGATCCTGTTAAATGTGGGGCCTGCTTTCAGCCCAGACCTCCCTGCAGAACTTCTGTCCTTTGTCCCTTCCCACCCCCCTCTGTTATTCCATCCTGCTTATGCTGTTTGAACGCTGGGCTCAAGCAATGCAAAGCATTCCGAAGGGCCTTGACTTGGCTCCAGCTCTGCTGCAGATCCAGGGCTGGAGCCTTTGATACTGATTGATGGTAGCAGTAGAGGGGGAAAGTACTGCTTTAGGAAGGGATTTTCAAAGGCACTAGGGGGAGACAGGCACTCAACTCCTATTGACTTACAGTGAGCGTTCAGTGCCTAACTGCCCTTTGTGCCTTTGATTGCTAAGGGGAAGATTTTCAGTCTTTAAATATGGACATTTTTCAAGCGTTTTCTCCCCATTGCTTCCTGTGCTGGACCCTGGCCCAACCCAGTAATAGCAGCATGTCAGGCTGTGCAGGGCCTTGTGGTCAAAGGCTGGAAAAGCACATTGCAAGCTGGACTCAAGCATCCCAAGCTGTGTCGCAGGGTAAACTGGGGTAGAGCTGTAGGGAGAGGAACATGACTGAGTAAGGAGGTATGCACAGGGTCACCCAAAACCACCCATTTCTTCTCTTCTCCATCCCACCTCACCCTCTTCCCCCAGGGCAGCATCAGCAACTGGGAGAGCTTGGAAAAAGGGGAGGAGAGAGTGAAATCAGATATTTCTTTGACAGAGAAGTTTAATAAAACAGATAAGCACTTTCTTGTTTAAAGCTGTATGCAGATGCTTATATTTAACAGCCCCGTGCTCTCTGCAGTGGAGCAGTATTCTCTCTGGGGTGGCTTCATCAGTTGACATGTTTGTACTTCTTGGATGCCCACATATCGATACCTATCTTTCCACTGCATTACTTGTTTACAGTCCATGAGCGAAGTGTATCACTTGGAGTTCAGTCGTGGCACAGAAGGTGACGCGCTTGCTCTTTTGTTTTACAGTTGTTAGAGCCTAACCGAGAACAGAATGGGGAAGCAGAACAGTAAGCTGCGACCTGAGGTACTCCAGGATCTCCGGGAGAACACCGAATTCACAGATCATGAGCTTCAGGAGTGGTACAAAGGCTTCCTAAAAGATTGCCCCACGGGTCATTTGACCGTTGAGGAATTCAAAAAGATATATGCAAATTTTTTCCCCTATGGTGATGCGTCGAAGTTTGCAGAGCACGTGTTCCGCACTTTTGATACCAACGGCGATGGAACGATTGACTTTAGGGAATTTATCATTGCGCTGAGCGTCACTTCTCGGGGAAAGCTCGAACAGAAGCTGAAATGGGCATTTAGCATGTATGATCTTGATGGCAATGGATATATCAGTCGTGGCGAAATGCTTGAAATCGTGCAGGTGAGGAGTGGTCTCATTCTTTTGTAAAACTTACCTTTTGAAAAAGTACCATTTCAATTAATATTGCTGGAACCACTTGCCCGCTGAGCAAGAGACTTCAGGTCTAGGTAGAGGGGCACCCTAACAGCCATTCTGCTCGCTGCTGGTACTTCAAAGGAGTTGCAGCCAGTGCATAGGTCATGGAGCAGTTCTTCGCACTGTCATTCCAAATGGCACTGCAGAAAATAATTGTGTCCACAAACTACAAATGTGCAGAGGCTCTGTGGAGAAATGGGCCTGAACCAAAACCCCAGTCACCTTGTCTGCCTCCTATCGCCTCCAAACCTCTGTCCCCTTTCCCCTCCCCCCGTTTGAGGTGTTCAAAATTGGTACCAGATCTGGATCCAAATTTTGGAAACAGCCCCAGGGATTATAATGAATTGAACCATAATTCCAGATATGAATGCCATATACTCTGAAGTTCAAATTCTGTGGTTTGAGCCTTACTCTGCTTTTAAAGTGAAAGGCCTTAAACTCCTTTCACCTCACTGCAGTACAGGGGAAGGTGCTGTATAGCTCCTTTCACCCCCCAGCTATGTAAGAAGCCTCCGAGGATTGGTAATGTCAGAAAGAGCCTTTCCCCCCTAGATCACCAATTCAAATCCTAGTTGTGATTGGTAGTGACAGAAAACACAGACCAGCTGATGTTCAGCCTCTGACATTATTTGGTGCTCTCAGGCCGGTTCCTACTGGACAGGTATCCAAACCACAAAAGCCACCATCATAGCTGACTTCTCTGAGTGTTTCAGCCAGTGTTGCCAGGAACAGAATCTAGCTGGAGAGTGAACAAGAAATGCTTCCTCTAGAACAGGCTGGGGAGAAATTAAATTGGCAGGGGAATTTGCCTTGCCCATGCTGTACCTCATGAGTTCAATGGATAACAGGTCTTCACTCTAGTAAGTCCATCACCTTTCCAAAGCATGGAAATGTCGCTACCTCCCAGTCCATTGCACACAAATAATTACTGAAGAGTGGTAAGCGCCTGTGCGGGTACGTTAAAAGCCATCCTGAAGCAATGAGACCATTCCCCAGACTCAAATGGAAGGAAGGAAAATTACACGTGGGAACTTTTTTTCATATATATTTTAGCTCTTGCATTTTAGTGTGTTAACTTAAGTACTGACTTGGCTACTAGATTGACTAACATAGTAGTTGTTTTGGTTTTCTAAATCAGAAATAAATGCTGGAAAAAACAGATCAAGTTTGTAATTCCTTTTATTTGTTTTGGTTTATAGGGGTTTTCAGCTGTCTGCCAAGGTCGTCTGCCTTTGTTTATTGCTGAAGGCTTAAGTTCCTTTCCTCAGTCCTGATGCTTTATAGCTTTTCATTATTTTTTTTTATATGTATTTAGGCAATCTACAAAATGGTGTCATCTGTAATGAAAATGCCAGAAGACGAGTCCACTCCGGAGAAACGAACAGACAAAATCTTCAGACAGATGGACACAAACAATGATGGTATGATTTCCACCAGAAGACCTTACTTAGTTCTTAAAAATAAACATGCATTGTCTGATACCGTACTGATAACACTTAGCTTTTAATTAAAAGAAAAAGTTGCTTCCAGGGAGGCTTCAGTTCTATCTGTCATCTCACAGTGGTGTCAGTCACAGTAACATCTGTCTGAATAAAATAAAGGCGAATGAACCTTTGTGTTTGTAGAAACCAACAAGGTCCCTATTTTCCTGACTTGTACTGATCTTTTTTGCAAAAAAGTGTGGCCCTTTATTTGCGACAGTCACCCTTTCAGACCCACTGTCTGCTGACAAACCAAGCTAGTGAAATTGGCAGTAGGCTAAGTGCGTGTGCCTCTGAAGTAAGGCCCGTCCCCAGGCTTGGTCTGCTGTTTGTTACTACACTGCTCTGCCCTCTGATCTCTTCCTCCATACACACCTGCGTGGGAAATCTTTTCTCAAACCGTATCTGCCCTCCACCCATGGAATTAGGCACCCTGTTGGACTCCAGGCAGCTCAGCTGCATGGCCGTCGGTCTGTAGAACACTGTGAGGGCAGCCTTGCTTCTCTACATTGCCTTTGCACTGTCGGTGAGTAACAAATTGTGGTATGGCACAGGAAAGGCAAAGGGGAGCCTTGCTCTGGAGCACAAAAGAAAAGACAGACTGTGAGTGGGGCTGAGTGATGGCAAAATGGTAACAGAGGCAGGGAGGAGCTAGATTGTAGAATGAGCAAGGGAGAAAGTGAGCAGAGGAAAATAGAACAAGGAATAGAAATGGGAGGAGAAGTATGAAGCCAGAGAGAACACAAATACAAGGTGGCAAATACAATGAATGAGGTGGGAACTAGTAGAGAAGAATAAGGGGCTGCCGGGGGCCAGTATTTTACTTCCACCCAGTTGTACTGTCGTGTTCCAGCTTGTATACTGCAAGAGGAGAGGCAGGTAGTGTGGGGGAGGGAAGGGGGTTCTTGCTTGATGAGAGGGGGAGAGAAGATTGAGGACCCTCCTCTCCCTTGCTGCGCCTCCAAACGCTGCCTGCTCACCTCTCCTACGCCTGTCCAGCTTGTTCCCTGTGCCAGCTCCATGACCGGAACACCCTCATTTTTTCCTTTGCAAAAATCACCCTGCTCCTATGAGGGCCTGTGCCCAAATCAGTCTCATGCACTGTTTTACAGGGCAGTACCTGAGTAACTGCTTCTACAAACATCTTACTTGCATAGAGCGATCTTATGTCATCCATCTAAGTAGTCCTTGCCAGTAGAACCAAATCAGAGCTATGCTTAAAATTGTATTCAGTGACCCAGGCATCTCGGACTATGGCCCAATGTAATTGTTGCAAGAGTGGCAGCCTGAATAGGTGTATCTGCCTACTTAGAGGGGAGGCAAAGCTGCTAGCCACCTTACGTCTCTCTCCCCCCCCCATGCCCCCCCCCTTTTTTTTTTACTTGTTACTATTCAGTTTCATCTCCTGCTGCTGTCTCTGGCAATCTGTTCCACCTTGTTGTTATCTTTTTGTGTGAAAAGGCTCCTATGAAACTTCTGTAGCTTCAGTGCCTTCAACTCAAACTCTCTGGGAAGGTACAAACTAGGGACAAAGTCTGGCTCTCCTTACAATTCCCTCCTGTGAGGCTGCTCGCACGCATGAGGACAGAAAGATTTGGCCTCAAATTCATACCTCCATTCTTCTCTCAGTCCTGCAGTTTTATATTCCTGCTTTATGCAGCTTTAGATTTTTCTAGCTCCATTCAGCTGTAGAAGTGATTATGTAGGGCCAGATTTTTTTGAAAGGCAGGGGTTTGTGCTTGCAAAATTGTGCCTCTGAAAATCTGGCCCTGAACTTCACTCTGTAATGCCGCGTTATCCAAACCCAGCACTTAGATCTGTGGTTTGCATAGAAAAGCTTTGATGGCCCAGGAATACAACAGTGGGCCGTGAGAGTAGGGAGCTGTTGGGATGATGTGTCTAACGCAGAGAGTTATCAAACTTGCAACCTTCGCCTCTGTGGTCCTGACACGCTCCCCAAAAGTTGCTGCAGGTTTGTTTTCGTTGCATCAAGAGATCGCTTCATTACAATGTATACCAGTATCAGTGGAGGCAGTATCAATATTGCAGGTTGTGTAACGATGTGATAAATTAATTTACCAGGCACCTTTAGCCATTCCCTCTACCCACTAACTCCCCAGACTAAAACGTGGGAATAGAATCAATCGTTTTCCCCCCATCACCCTGCCAAAGAAATGGTTCCACCTTGTCCCATCAGTTGTGAAATTTTCCCTGTAAACTACCTTGGTTAGAGGCCCAAGATGGGCAGCCTTCAGTCTTGGGTCTGCGACAGCTCTTAGGGTATGTCTGCATAGCAAAGGTAGTACACAGGCTAGCCTGCCCAAGCTAGCTTGAATCCAGCTAGGATGGCTAACAATAGCAGTGAAGACAGCACAGTGCTGTCTTTGGAGCAAGCTGGCAAGCAAAGTACGTACAGGGCCTGTGCCACCAGGCTTGTGCTACCCAGGCTGAAGCCCACGCTGCACTGTTTTCATTGCTCTTGTTACTTGTGTGAGCTGGACTCACGTTAGCTCGTGTAGGCTCACTCACTTGCGGCTTTTGCTGTGCAGACATGCCCTTCAAGAGTTTAAAATCTGATATTTCAGGGTGCAACAGGGGTAGAAACAGGAGCTTTTGCCTATTGGAAAAGGAGAGGTGTTCAGTTTCTCTGTGGGGCCCACCCAGCAGTTGCTTCTAGCCCTGAAAAGGCCTGAGATATCTGACTTTTAAAGTTATGACCCTTGGGTGCAGAAAAGCTGTTCTGTCTTATAGATTTGTATGGCTCCCTCTGAGTCATGGTCTGTTGAACTGACAGTAGCTAGAGCCCTGGGGTAAAATCCTGGCTTTGCTGAGGTCCACAGAGTTTTGCCATTGACTTCAATGGGGCCAGGATTTCACTCTTTGGCTCTACGTGTGGAGGGATACAAAACTAAAACATGTAAAGTAGTCCTTCTGTGACACGTGTGGCATGCAGAGATACGTGATAAGGCAATGTGGCAAAACCTGGCAATTGCATAACTAGCAAAATGTTACTCCTGTACGTAATGTATTGCTAAGTAATACAGTGTACATGCTGAGAGGTGTAATGGAGCAGTGCTTACTTTTCAACCCCTCTAACTGTCCCTCCTGCATTTCCAAACAAGAGAGGAGAATAGCACCTTGTGTGTGTGCTTCATTGTTAGGACTTGAATGGCTTCTCATTGTCTGTTGTGCAGTGGGGCAATGTTGCCAGATTTTGCTTTGTACTGTGCTTTGTTCTGGAGTGTTGCACACAAACAAACAAAATCAACTTGTGCAGAGTTTTGGGAAAACTTTCAGACTAGCAAAAATTCTTCTCAGACATGCCAGTGTTTTAACAAAAAAACAGTTCACCCAGAATATAAGTGCCTTGTCTTGCTTTGGGCCCTTGCATATCTCTGCTTTCCTGGCACATGACATACCTTGGTCAGGTGAGCTAATACTGGTGCTTGACCACTGAATCCAGCCCTTGTCCCCACAATAGGCTGAGACCATCTCTATATGCATTTTCTCTAATATTTTTAATAAAAAGAAATGTTACACATCTGCTCCCTCCCAGGGCCTTACACTTGTAGCCAAAAGGGATAACGAGCAAAAATCAAGTGCAAATCTGAATCTGTGGTAGGAAGCTTCCATTTGGAACAATAAAAGGTATGTTAGTCTAAAAAAACAACAACCCCACAGTAAAAATAGAGTGTAAGAACAGATGCATCTATAATTCATTGAGACACTCTGATACTCTGGGAATGAGTGTTGTAGGAAGAAAATGTGTAAATTAATACCGTACTCTGGAGTACGTAACTAAACACATGCAGGGAGCAATTAAAAACAAAAAAGAGCAGTATGAGCCAAAAGTAGTGCTAAATGTTAGAGAGTATAACCTAAGGGGTGGAACTGAAATGTAATGAGGTGGTTCTCACAGTGGAATGTTTCTGTTTGAGTATGTTCATTGTACGTGTGTTTGAAGTCTCAGCTGAGGATCTAAGCTAAAATTCTACTTCCTAATACATGTGCAGTGTGATTGGGGCTTCGGTATAAGTGATCACATAAGATTATGCAAAATGTGCCACACTGTTCTGCAAAGAGTTATTTTTATTTTGCTAAGAGGAAATTATGTGGTGGTTATTTCTATAATGGGGGCCATTTAAATTGGGTAAGAATTGTCTTGGAATGTTGTGGTATATAATTATTATATGAAATATTGTATTTCATACAGATGTAATGTAAATGGACATGACTGCGAGAATATTTTGTGTAATAGACAATCCCAGAAGCAAATATTTTTATTAAAAAGTATAAAAACCTGCTGATTAAACAAATTACACATATAAGAAACTTCTTTTATAGAGTATTTGGGTCATTAGCATCTACTAATAACTATTCCAGATCTACAACTTTAGACATGTAAGTAGGTTCATTGAATTCAGGACTGTTCTAAACTTTGCCAGCTTGTAACAAACCTTGAGATTATAAAAGCCAGAAGGCATTTCAGGAATTCAGCACATTTCAGTCTGCTGGGGAAGTTACATTGACTCAAGGGGGGAATCATCAAGCCCAGTGAAATCATCCTAGAAAGATCCATTTCATTTCTCATAAATGTTGTTTTGTTGCTTATTTCTCTCCATCAGTGGATGTGTAACACACTATACAAGAGAATACCATTGCACATGCATCAGACGCAAAGTATTGATCAGAAAAATATAATTATATTTCAATACTGTTGTTCAAATTACAGTTAATGAAGGCGATCCTGAAGGCCTCTGTTGGCAGCACTTGCACTGAGCTCAGTGGAGTTCCACCATCCCAGGGCTTGTAGGTGTGGTCCCAGAGTGAAACTGTTATAAGAGAACAGTTCTAGACTTTTCAGCAATGGTGGCTAACAAATAATTACAAGCGGTGCAAACTTTGGTCGTTTTGATTAATGGACATTCACACCTTTGTGTGTTTCAGGTTTTAGAAGCCATTCATAGCCACAGATTTGTCTATGGTTTTCAACCCTAACCCCATAAATCAGCCCAAATTGGTGAAGTTGGCCCAAGTTTCAGGTTTGTAACAAAGCCTGAAAAACTAATTCATAGGGGTCTGATTGCAAAGGTTTTGCCAGCTTAGCAAACAGGGCATCACTTCAGCATCCCTCAAGGCCTATTTCTTTAACCACAGCACAACTGACCATCGCAATAATTCACACATGTAGAAGAAACTACATCACGTTGACCAGTGTTGGGACACTGTTACATGATCACCTATCAGTGCATATGGTGCAAATATCCTGGGTTCAGTGTGGTTTAAAATCTCACCCTTGATTGAAGCACCATTTATAGACTAGTTTCTGTGTATCTTTAATGAATGTTTGTACTCCAGTTTTGTATTAAGCCAGTTCTCTGCTTAAATTGTTGCTCTAAGGTGGCATTATTAGTACAGTTGTTTTAACTTGATAATGTCCCTGTTTAATGTTAAATGTAAAGTAAAATATTAGATTTGTTTACTTGAAAAAATACTGCATCCAGGTTTGAGGAGGAAGGGAGTGCGTGGTTCCCCTGCACTGTAGCCAATTTCACCCTAAATCCACTTGTTGTAGGATATGTGTTTAAGCTTTCTGTGAAAGTTTTATTTTTAAGCTCTGTTTGATCTTGCAAAGCAAGTGACTTGTTTTTGTTTTCTCCCTTCAAGGTAAACTGTCCCTCGAAGAGTTTATTAAAGGTGCCAAGAGTGATCCCTCTATTGTGCGATTGTTACAATGTGATCCAAGCAGTGCAAGTCAGTTCTAATTAAACTCTGGACAGTTTGCAAAGAAACTGCTGGCTTGTCGTTCAAGCTTTGCTCGCAAATGGATGCCTTCTCAATCATTCCTCAACTTGCTAGTGGATACGATTCCATTGCCAGATTTTGTGTGCGCACACGCGTGCGTGTATCAGAGTGAGGACTGCTTCACTCCTCTCACTAACACAAGTGCAACGTTCCTTTTGCAGTTCTGTTTTTCTCCCCCTTCATCCCCTCTGATGTTACCACTCACTCTACACGGTTAATGTAATTGAAAGGTATGTTTACATGCAGATACGAAGCGTTCAAATTTCTGGTGAGATATCCCATCTTTTAGTCAGTAAGAATGATGACATTCTGGTAGCCGCAAGAAGATACTAGATAGAATTTTCATCCAACATAGCAGATGGTAGGTCATCATTTTTGAAGCAAAATGTGAACTGAATGGAGTAGAAAGAAGAAGAAAAAAGCTTTTCTGGGCATGGTTCCAAATTGTCTGTGCTTTTGAGGAAAATTGCTTGCACTTATCTAATTGTCTACTTTCTTTTAATATATATATAAATTATATATATATATATGGTGAAGTAAAATTTAATATGTAGGTCAGGTATTTAATGCATAAAGTAGAATTCAAGCTTAATTTCTTCTTGTTTGTGATTTATTCAAATCTCGAAGATTGTTTGAGATATTTATGCATTAGCAAATTGCTGTTAAAGAAAATGCATGACTAGCAATTTATAGCTATTTCATTCTGTTTCATTACTGAATGCAAATATTTGTTCATTTTTACTGTTTATCGTTCCAGCGTTTACTGTATTAACAAAAGAATAAAAGGAATAAATCCTCATTTTGTATTTCTCAGTGGAGTCCCATTTAGTGGTTGTTGCAGCATTAACTGGCTTTTGAGTGACATGAGGTGATGTGACTCACGCTGCTATTCTAAACCTTGCTATGCTCTCCATTCTTTTGCTGTCAATATGTTAATAGTCTTGTGCAATCCAGTGTTATTTAATATCTGCCTAATGCCAAGAAATATTAATTGAAATAAAAGACTACTTTTCTGGTCAATAAATGTCTTATTTTACCAGTGTACAAGTTACTGTTCCATAGTTGTGCATGTGATGAATATAGTCAGGACAAGAATACTGAAAGCTTTCCTGCCCTTCCCTCCCTTACATCCCCTCATCTAGGGGAGGGGAGGCGACCTATTCCCCGCTGTCCTTCCATGGTTGGCGTCTCTGCTGAGATTAGCCAGCAAACAAGAGTATTTTAGTGCCCACTATGTTGATGGTCCTTGGAAACCCTTCCCCAAAGGAAACCGGACTGAGACTATGACACTGTGATTTCACACAGTCCACTGAAGATCGGATAGCTCCAAGTCACCACTGGCCTAGGCTGGATTTAGAGTTGGCTGGTAGATAAAGCATCAGGTACTGGAAGTCAGGAAACATGGGTTCTGTCGCTGGCTTCTGCCATTGACTCGCTGTGTGAGTTCCTGCTTCTTCTCTCTGTACCTAAGAAGCACTGTATCAGTGCTCAGTATTACTAATATTGCTTATTAACATAATGGTGTGAGGCTCTATCTCCTATTACCTGTGCGCAGTCCCCCAACAAACCTGCGGCTAACTAATGCAGCCTTTTTTATTGAAAGAAAAATGGACCAAAGTTCCTTTCCAGTATACAGAGGATCTGTGCAGCCAGAAGTACATTTCAGTGAGGTATGTGCCACTGAAACAATGTCTGGCATCAATGACATAATATGCAAAGCTTTCCTAGACCCATGTTTATAAAGCACATGCTGAAGTACAGCAAAGTGCTTAAGCATCTGTTTAAGTCAATTAAAGTCAATGGGACTTCAGCGTGTGCCTAAAGTTAAACACGTGCATAAGTGTTTAGTTGAATAGACAAAGTCTGCGGAATCAAGGTCCAAGATAGCAGCAATTGGATGTTCGTATGCACCTTCACTGTAAAAAATGAATTGGGAAAGAGGACCACTTACAATACCCAATCAGAGATACTGCTGGATGAAATTTGGTGTAACGTGACCTTTTACCAAACCTTAGCCTGAGAAATGTTTCCATGATTTTATTTTTTTTTTAAGAAATTCAGTTTGAACCTCTTAGAAAAACAAACATTCCCCTGTCACCCTGAAAGAAAAACTAACTAAAACCGATCTGCCTGCTTTTTTCTTGGTCACCCTGGAAGAAATGCTTAAAGTAAACCACATGAACAGTAACAATTAAACAAAATGATGTTTTCGATTCTTCCAGTTTTAATAAGTGAAGATTGTAAGAGAGGAAAGAACTGGGGTTTTTTAATTAACATTTTTCTCTTTTTAAAATCATTTAACAAACAAAAAACATCCTCACCGATGTTACAAATGGCACCTTAGATTGGGTTTATTATCGGTAATTTTCACTCTGCGATAAGTGTCCAAGTCAAGTGAAAAAACAAATAACTAAACAGTTTCATACTTCTTTTATAGTCTGTTTCTAGTCTATTTCATGGTCAAGTTCTCATGCCTAGAATGCCGCAGCATTTGAATTGTAAAACACTGCTGCATTAATGACATTTTTGCATGTAATTATAGCTTAACATTGAGAGAGACAAAGTTAAAGTTCTCACAGCAGCCATAGCTCAGGCAAATTGCACACATTTAAAATCTATAGTGTGTAACTAAGCAGAATTATGCCAGTGAAGAGGACTATTTTTGAATTCCCTGTCTGCTTTGTATGATTTTTAAAATATTTTGGTTATGTGTTTAATCAAAAATCACAAAATTTTGTAAGGATCAGGTAAGCAAAATTATTAGGATCTGACAAATGTCAGACTGATGTGTGTCCCATCCATTCTTTCCTCTTGTTGTCGTTTTCTTTGTTCTGCCATTGCGCATTTCGTTCCCTTTCTGTTCCCAGATTTCTCCTTCTCTGTAAGGACAATCAGACCTTAGAGATCATCAAAGATAAACCTTCATAGAGAGAGTGAAAAAATTTCTGCCTAGTAATCTTTCCCATGGAAAATGTTCATCTCCACAAAAAAATTTTCAGTTGGAAAAATGAAAATTTGGGGGGACTTTTTGAAATAAAACATTTTTCATTTCAAAACTTTTCAGAATTTTTCATTCAGTGAAATTTTTCAATCTTTCAACTTTCCGTCTTGGTTCAGAACTCATTCCAAAATGTCAGCCTAGCCCACGGGATGAAAATTCTATTTCCCTCTGCAAGTTCTGCAAGATTGCTGCAGCTTGCTGGGATTCTGCCCAGCTACATTCAAACTGGGATTTTGTCCCATTCCCAGATTTTACTGGCTGCCTGAGCATGCTCTCTAGCTCTCCTGAAGTAGCTTCCCTCTCCTTCCCCGACATCATTTTCTCCCCTTCTTGCATCATCCTGATGCTTTTTTTAGTCCCCTCCACCCATCACCTCTGTAGGTCCTGTGTGTCCCCTTTCACTAGTTTCCTGATTTGTATGCACTAGCTACTATAGTACAATGTATTATGAGGAGTTCAAAATCCCAGAGCTTCCCAGTCTTGTGCTACCTAGTCTACTCATCCCATTATTAATAATTAGTGTGACAATTCATCAGCTCATATGCAGACTCTATTATACGGTATTACTGCACTGTACCTAGGTATGGTTGTGTAAGAAATTCCAGGGTTTTGGATACCGTGACCTGTAGAAAACCCTGAGAGCTACTAAATTATTTGGCAAATGATACAACATGCAATATGAGACCATTCTCTCATTCAACCTTAACTCTGCAGTGCTGACGGTTGTTGATGAAACATTAAATTAAAGAAAGGAATAGGTTTTGCATGTCTTTTATCATTATTTTTATTACATTCAGGACAAAGTAGGTCAATACTGTTTTCTGAGCAAATTGGAATTAAGTGATCTTGCTAGGGTTCTCCATATTTTTGCACTGTAAAAAAAACAAATGAGAAAAATATCTTGCGATGGGGAAGTGCAGACATTAGTTCTTTAAAACACTACATGGAGATGCCTGAAAGGGGCCTGAAGTTCTGAAAGTTCTGCGCCCCAGCCCTCTGAAAATCAAGGACCCTTCAGGTCTCAAGTTTGGCACTAAAAAATTGGCCATTAGTCACTTTTGAAAATCTTGGCCGTGGTCTCTAAGGAGGCTTTCAAAGGGATGAGCTGCTATCCTGACACACACTGGGGGATGAGGGAAAGCAGTGCCTATACTAGACTGGTCCCCCAAAATGTGCTTCATTGTCATTGTTCTGGATGACATTCTAAACCAGGGATGAAATCTTGGCCCTACTGCGGTCAATGAAAAGCTCTCATAAGAGCCAGAAGTTCGCTACAGATACCTATCACTTTGGGGTAAAATTTCCGAAAGCACCTGAGTCCTACTGAAAGTCAGTGGGACTTAGGCTCCTAAATTGCTTAAGTCCAGATCCTCAATAGTATTTAGGACCCAGCCTTTTAAAGGTGTTTAGGTGTTGCATACAGCATTCCAATGCCTAACTGATTTAGAAACCTAAATTTTATTTTCAAAAGGGATTTAGCCACTTAGGCATGTAAATTCCATCAACAGTCAATGGGATTCAGACTCTTAAGTACCTAAATCCCTTTTGAAATGAGATTTAGGCCCCTAAATCAATTAGGCACTGCATCACTGAGCACAGCAGCACCTAAATACCTTTAAAAATCTGGGTCCTAAGTACCTTTGAGGATCTGAGTCTAAAGTGCTTTTGGAATTTTATCCTTTAGCTATATTATTTTAGGCTCATTAGGCTGGCATTTCAGTGAAAAGGTTAACTGACTGGTCTAGTCTCACCTAACCTTAACAGCCTGTCTGATTGTTCTCTCGGCAGCTGATGATGTAAAGTCCCACCACCTTTTTTCTATACAATGCAATGCCTATTACACAAATATAAAGTTAAGCCATTAAATCTCAAATTGTTAGTGTCTCTGTGGTTCAGTCTGCAAGTAAAGTAGCCTATTCAAGGCTCTAGCGGAGGGGCAGGCAAACCTTTTGGCCTGAGGGCCACATTGGGTTTCCAAAATTGTATGGAGGGCTGTTTGGGGGAGGCTGTGCCTCCCCAAACAGCCAGGCGTGGTCCGGCCCCTGACCTCTATCCAACCCCCCTGCTTCTCGCCCCTGATAGCCCTCCCGGGACTCCTACCCCATCCAACCCCCCCGGCCCCTGACCGCCCCCAGACCACCGACTGCCCCCTGCCACCCCATCCAACCCCTCCTCTCGTTCCTGACTGCCCCCCCCCGGGACTCCTGCCCCCATTCAGCCCCCCTGTTCCCTGCCCTCTGACTGCCCCGACCCCTAACCAGACCCCTGACCACCCCTCTGAACTCCCCTGCTCTCTAGCCAAACCCCACCCCCCCACAACCTTACCGCACTGCCTGGAGTGGGAACAGCAGGGGAGGGGCCGGGGTCTAGGGTCCCGTGGGCAATAGTTTGCCCACCTCTGCTCTAGCGGAAGCCAGAAGAATGGAGATTCTTTGAACCAGTCCATTTTTCTCTCTTGTTTGATTATGCCTAAGCAAAGTTTGTTTTAGATAATGCCTCTTGCAATGTACCCATGGAACTAGCCTTTGAGTGGGGGCAACTTTTCTTATAAAGCTGAAGAGGAAAAGAAATGCTTATAGAGATGCTCCCCGGGTTATGCAAGACCCGACTTATGCAAATTCACACATATGGGAAAAGTTCCATAAGCCAGAAATAGGATTTTTGAGTTGCAGAAATTTTTGCGTAACGTACAGGTATACGTTTCCGACATATGCAAAATTTTTGAGTTACGCAAGGCTTTCCGGAACGGAATGATTGCGTAAGTTGGGGGGATTCTGTATGCATATATTATACTCTGTCTCTCAGCTTTTCCCTGACAGTGTAATAGTCTGTATGGCCTCATTCCATCATGCAAGGTGCCCTTTATTCATATCTAAAAGGTTAAGAATAGTCAGCTAGTTGAATGATCCGATGGGCAGAATAAACTCCATGTAGGTTTGTAGAGACCTTCTTCCAATACAAGACTGACATTTTGAGGACTACAAGCCTTGGTGAAGTCTGAGATTGCGGATAACTCTGTCATTCTCTCCTCTGGAGAAAAGAAGTTTAATTGGAAAAAGGGCTGCAGAATGTACTGTGAGGTAACGGGGCTGGAGATCACCTTGAGTATGGGTATGTGCTATGTCAAAACACCTCAAGTTGTTCACAAAGGGAAGGCTCCCTCAGGAATCTCTTCTTGGGCATGGGGAAAATATGATACAAAATACCAAATCCCCTTTTTTTGTGCCTGGTGTAAAATCATTTCCCAGAAGGCGTGGAACTGGGAGAGAGGAGAGATTGGACCGGAATAACTGCTAACTGTTCCTATGAAGCCGCTATGGAGGACTGAGAAATCAGATGCAGATCTATAGATCACTACCCCTGTTCGTGCATCAGTGCCTCACAAATGTATTGTGTATTAATACATGAAGATCTCTACCTCCTCCTTTCCTCCTCCCCCCCCCCCCGCCCTTTCATTCTTTAGACGGGTATATTTTTAACCAGGGTGGTTGGGTATGTGAATTTGGTGAAGCGACTGAGGGGAAGCTAGGACAGTTGAGAACCTGGCTTCTGCAGAAAGTGGTGTTAGCAATTCAGTAAGTGACACTTCCTCAGAGGTTATGTTGTGGTATTACACTGTTGCAGGTGCTGTTTTTCAAATACGGTGTAAAATTGAAGGCCTGACCATTTATTGTCACACGATTCAAAGGCTCGTTTTGTAAGAGGATGTGTATTTAATTCTGGTATCACCAGATTCTAGTTTGGATAATCGCATTCTGCCCAACTAAATTTCAACCGGAGTAGAATGTTTAGCTACAGGTGCCTGAGAAATACGTATCCGAAGGTATTCTCAGGCTGTGCCAAACTGTTGTGTGGCGTTGCTGCTCACAATTCACCAACGAATGCCGTTCACTGCAAAGGTGGCTTCATTTCAGTGCTGGATGACGAGAGCTGTGTGCAGAGCATAATCTTATAAAGGGTTTTCAGCTTTCTCTGAGAAAAAAAGGGCTTCCATATTGCTAAATGCAAGTTTGTAATCAAAAAGAAAATAATTATATAAGATCATTAGCAAATCACAGTAAATTTCTAATAGGAAGACAAAACATACTGTCTAAAAAAATCAGTGAGACAAGGTGGGTGAGGTAATATCTTTTATTGGACCAACTTCTGTTGGGGAAAGAGACACGCTTTTGAGTTACACAGAGCTCTTCTTCGGGTCCTGAAAAGCTAAACATAATTAATGTATTTAATATTAGTCATTAATAAGCATGAATTCAGTACAAATATTAAATGCATTCTCCTTTGTTGGAAACAAAAGATTCTGACTGATTTAATCCTCATTTTGTGTAGACTGCTTTAAAATAGCGTGTCCCCCAAGGTTATTTCTGTGAGGAATACATAGCTTCTGAATTTTTAATATTTGAAAAGCCTACAGTAAACAGACTTCACATTTACAGCCGCATAGTACAGTATATGGAACAGTTGTAGGGCTATTACATTAGGCAGTTTCCTGCAAAAATGGATTTTTCTTTGCCACAAGATCATGGTTCTACAGATGAGCAAACCAGTCCCCAGACAGCCTGTTGTTAAACAGTGTGATTCATTTGCAAATGTTTTAGGAATCTATTTAAATGCACCATGGATAGACTGGAATCCTAAAGACCAAGGGCCAGATTCTCATCTCACTCCCACTAGATTTAAATTCTGTTAGCTTCAGTTGAGTTGCTCTTTAATTGTATCCGAATCAGAGCCTGAGTTTGCATGATTGGCCAAAGGCTGGTGCAAAAAATCAGGCCAGAAGGTCAGCTCCTGCTTTCTCTAGTTGTGTCTGTGCCTTTGGCTTAACTGCTAAAAAGAGGGGGGAGGGGACGGTGGTGGCACAGGAGGGAGTTGTTCGCTTGCTATAAAATCCTAGTGGAGATAAGGCACTGTAGTTTTACTATGAGGTAGCTAAGCAAAGTCAACCCGTGGGTGGGAGTAAAGTGCTGACCTGGCCTAGCTGCTCCAAGTAAAACTACAGTGCCTTATCTCCACTAGGGTTTTACAGCAGGGTTTTAGCTAAATTACCTTAGTTACACCGCTGTAAAAACACATCATTTTTGGCATTGAGGATAAAACCTAAGAGGGTGTTTGCTGCACCAGAGCAAGATGGTGAAGAATGCTATTTTTAAAGCAGCTGCATTCTTCCTTCAGTATACATTTGAAGTAGAGCATATCAAAGAAACATGTAGTGTAGTAATGAAGCAATGCAATTCCTAGCCCATCCCCTGGATCGTTGTTAATACTGCTGAGGGTAAGTGAGCTGAAATCAAGACAAATTGTTTTCTCGTGATCAGTGTGTGGATGCTCATGAAAAGAGACATTAGTAGCAGTGGGTCTTATCTACACTACACACTCCTGATGCGCTTATCACCCAAGAATCTAGGCCCTATTGTACAGACAGGAGAAAAGGGGGAAGGGGTATGCTGGTATGGAAGTCTCTCGACAGGAGCTGTGTAAAAATAAGGATTCTCTTCTTTCCCTCCCCGCCCCCCTTCCCCCAATAAAAACTTGCTTGAAAAATATCCCCATTCCATTTCAGATAATTTCACACCCCCAATGTTTTGGTTTTCTATGAAATTTTGGGACACACACTGGTCCATGTGACCACTTGGCTTCAAAATATCATGCTCGATGAAATGTGAACAGGACTGAACGTGAGCTAGTGGTATTTCCCCTTGTGACGAAGAGCAGATGAGAGGGAGAAAAGCTCGTATGTACAAACACACGTAGCTTTTTTGATGGAGGAGCTGGGGAAGGCAAAGAGTTTCCCTTAGAGAACAGCCATACTGGATCAGACCAAAGGTCCGTCTAGCCCTGTATCCTGTCTTCCAACAGTGACCAATGCCAGGTGCTTCATAGGGAATGAATAGAACAGGTAATTGTCACGTGATCCACCCCCGTCGCCCATTCCCAGCTTCTGGCAAACAGGCTAGGGACGCCATTCCTCCCATCCTGGCTAATAGCTAGGACAAGGTGATAGTATGTCAACTGCTTTCGGGTACTTTGCCTTGGAGGAGCTACAGTGGCTTGCAGTACTTGTGTGAAATGCACAGACTATAGAAGAAAGTTAGTCAAGAAAAGGGCCTTTGGCCTTGATCCTGCACCAGCATTGGATGGAGGCAGTTCCTGGGCACAGTTCTATTGAACTCCATGGGGCTCTTGGGAGCTGCTGGTACAGATGCTAACAGCTGCACACTCCCGCAGCGTGGTCTGGAGACAGACCTCTGGCCCTGGCCCATCCCAGTGTTTTTTATATGTGCTAAAGTTTAAATCTCTGTATTGCACACAGTCAGCCACAGGACTGAAGACCAGCAAATAAGAGAGGCTTCCCCACAGGGGGCTGCCACTGAGGTTTAAGCAGGTTTCTGTGATGGAGAGAAAATGCATAATAGGTAATAATATAGCAAGGGGGACAGAGAGGGAAAATATGGCTGCTCCAATCTCCCGCAAGATTTTTGTACATAAAGGAGCAGCCAGAGTGGCTGTTCAGCTGCCGAGAGATGTACACTGAGTAACTGCCTGATCGTATTGCTCAGATCATTGTCGTCCCTCCCCCACCCCGAGTATGGATCATTACCCTCTGTCATGCACATACAACTGTAGGCTCTTCTGGGCAGAGGCTGTGAGCCAGGCTCTCAGCTGGTATAAACCAGCCTAGCTTCATTGCACCAGCTGAGAATCTGGCCCTGTGTCTTTATATTTGTCTGGTAAAGTGCCTAGCTATATAAATAGTAACTATTACTAATATAGTTAATCTTGTACTCTGTGTTTATCCTGGGGCCTCTTGATGCTACACTGTCTTAATAAATAGTAATATGTACCATGTGATGGGATGAGGTGAAGTGGTTTTGGATTTACAGCCTATAGGACTAGGGAGTACCACAGAATCCTGAAATCTTACTGTCTGACATACTCCTATCTCCCCAGCACACAAGCTTTAAATGAGCTATGAGGGAGTTCACAGGTTTCACTCTGTGGAACCCCTAATGGTTATATTTAAGCTCCTGAAGATCTTGGGAGTTTCTTTCCTATGGCACTTAGGAACTCAAGAGGCAGCTCCCAGTTTAATAAACACCCAATTAGCCCACCCGAATTAGTGCCGCTCAAGCAGCTCCAACAATTGGAATCTCTCTCTATTTGATACTTTCTCAGTTTCTCCTGTTCAGTTGGTTCCCAGGCTGCAATATTACTCTCATCTCCCTTATAACTAATCCGTTCTTTGCTTTAGGACTACAAGGGCAATAAGACAAAAAAATAGCATTGCCATAGCAAAATGAAGGAGCACAACACTAACCAGTGTCCCCACAGCAAAACATATGCAGGAAACCAGCTTCAACACTAATACCTGTGCAGTGTTCTGAAGATGTAAGGGTTAAGCATTCGTTTTGTTAGCATTTATACAGATTTGTTTTCTCTTTCATCACCTTGCTACACTGCATCAAGTTGCTGCAAAAATCACTCCCATATTACCTGGAGGGAGGGGATATCAGGGTTCCTTCCCCACTCTGAACTCTAGGGTACAGATGTGGGGACCCGCATGAAAGACCCCCTAAGCTTATTTCTACCAGCTTAGGTTAAAACTTCCCAAGGCACAAAGTCTTTGCCCTTGGATTAGGTAAACGCTGCCACCACCAAGTGATTTAACAAACAATCAGGGAAAGGACCACTTGGCGTTCCTATTTCCGCAAAATATCCCCCCCCCCCCCCCCCCGCAAGCCCT
Source organism: Chelonia mydas (assembly GCF_015237465.2). NCBI lineage: Eukaryota > Metazoa > Chordata > Testudines > Cheloniidae > Chelonia > Chelonia mydas. Next base: position 28,920,815 of record NC_057851.1, on the reverse strand, counting down.
TACACCCCCTTTCCTGGGGAGGCTTGAGAATAAACAAGATGAGCACAAACCAGCCTTGGATTTTTAAGACCCAAAAAAACCAATCAGATTCTTAAAAAACAGAACTTTATTAGAAGAACGAAAAAAGATAAGAGAACAACTCTGTAAGATCAGAATGGAAGATAATCTTACAGGCAGTCAGATTCAAAACATTTTCTAGCTAGATTACTTACTAACTTTACAGAAGTTGGAGGGCTTGCATCCTTGATCTGTTCCCAGCAAAAGTATCACACAGACAGACAAAAGCTTTTTCCCCCCTTCCAGATTTGAAAGTATCTTGTCTCCTCATTGGTCATTTTGGGTCAGGTGCCAGCCAGGTTACCTGAGCTTCTTAATCCTTTATAGGTAAAAAAGGGTTTTGCCTCTGGCCAGGAGGGATTTTATAGCACAGTATACAGAAAAGTGGTTACCCTTCCCTTTATATTTATGACAGAGGGTGATACATTTTAGAGTCTCCCATTTTGGATCCTGTAACACATGGATGATGCAAGACACAGTCCAATATGGTCCTAGTTTTTTTTGTTTGTTTGTTTTAATGTTAGATTAGCTAACTTATTCTGGTATCTGAATCTCAAACCTGGCATTAAAATAATGCTCCACCAGGCCTCTGTTTTGTTCTTTTCCTTTGCATTTCCAGCTTCATTCCTGATCACTAATTTCTTCAATGTCAGACAACTTTGCAAACTAGTACAATAGTGCCAAATCATTTAGACACTTTTAGTTTGCTATTGCTTTTAACTCTTTCCAACTCTTGATATCTCACCATCTGGCAGCAATTTCAACACACCAGCCTCATGTAGGCTGGCTCTAGGAGATCCACAATCCTGCCAGGCAATATAGTTTCTGCATGATTACTTACACCTTAAAGTGTCCATGAATAAGAGACAATGAATAGTAAACTTGCAGATCTCACCAGGAGGCTTCCATTGTTCATCTACACATGGATATTTCTGGGGCCCACATGGAGGTTTCAGATAGTGCAGAATGCAGTGCAGCCGACTGCATTTTGAATGGGTTGGGATAGCATGAGTAGACAAGTCTGTGCTCCATACTCTGCACTGATATCTGAGTGCAGTTCCAGGTGCTGGTTATCAGCTAATTGACCTTAAACAACCTCTCCCCTTATACCGTCATGACAGTTGCAATCAGCTGGAATGCTTCTGCTGTTTGTCACCAGGGTTGAAATCCTGGGAATGGGCAAAGGGCATTCTCGGGCAGGTAGAGAGAGATGCTTCCTGGAGGTGAATGCCTGGCTGAGAGAATGGTGTTGCCAGGAGGGCTTTGACTTCCTTGACCACGGGATGCTGTTCCGAGAAGAAGGACTGCTAAGCAGAGATGGGATCCACCTATCAAGGAAGGGGAAGAGCATATTTGGATACAGACTGGCTAACCTAGTATCTAAAGTTAGGAATATGGGCTATGTAGCAATTACAAGTGGGTGTGTATTGGGAAGACACCCACCAGACAACAGGCCATCAGATTTGATGGGCCATCAGGAAGGAACAACAAGACCATGACAATGTTAATCTCTCTCCCTCTTGGGAGGGGTCCGGGGACATAAATGTGACACTACTACGTCAAGTTTCAGAGGAACAGCCGTGTTAGTCTGTATTCGTAAAAAGAAAAGGAGTACTTGTGGCACCTTAGAGACTAACCAGTTTATTTGAGCATGAGCTTTCGTGAGCTACAGCTCACTTCATCGGATGCATAGCATATCGTGGAAACTGCAGAAGACATTATATACACACAGAGACCATGAAACAAAACTTCATGGGGTGGGAGCTGTAGCTCACGAAAGCTCATGCTCAAATAAACTGGTTAGTCTCTAAGGCGCCACAAGTACTCCTTTTCTTTTTACTACGTCAAGTGGTCTTGTCACCTGATACTAAACATTATCTGGGACTTGTAACTCTCCACTGAGAGGGAAGGGGGGGATCAAGTTTGGGAAACAAAGGAGTCCTGCCTTATGTAAATCTTATATAAGGGTGGGGAGGAAGGCAAATGAGGCTCCTCCTCTCCATAGCCTGTCTGTCCAAGAAGAAAGACTGTTAAAACCACCTGAAGGGAAGGCAAGAGGTGAGTCCAGACTGAGATGGGTCCAGTTTGAAAAGAAATATAACTGGAACTCTAAACCACAGAAACTTTACAATCTCGTAAAATTACATTTAGGGTAAGAAATTATATTTTGTAACCTGTTTCTTAAATATATTGAGCTTGGTTTGCATATTTTGTTTTATTTGCTCAGTAATCTGCTTTGTTCTGTCTGTTATTTCTTATATTCACTTTTTGTAGTTAATAAACTTATTTCTTGTTTATAATATAACCCTGTTTGTACAATTCACAAGGGGAGGGGGGTGGGAAGAGGTGGTGTATACCTTTCTCCACATCAAGGGAGGAGGTGGATTTCATAATATATCTTTGGGTCTGCACTCCAAGAGAGGTGGATACCTGAGTGCTCGGGGCAAGTCCCTTAAGCTGAGCCTTCCCAGAACGGATCTCAGCGTCTGTTTCGTTCTGCAGTTGGGTGTGGCCCTGCTTGTGTGTGTGCTGGAGGAGGCTTAATAGCTTGACTCAGACAGGTAAAAAGGGTGCCCAGACAGGCTCAGTGGTATCTCAGCACATCAGGTGACAACCTAAGGGGGGCAACCCGTGACAGTGCTAAATGACTTTTTTGCCTCAGTTTTCACCAAAAGTTTAGTAGTAATTGGACATTTAACATAGTGAAGGCCAGTGAAAATGAGGTAGGATCAGAGGCTAAAATAGGGAAAGAACAAGTTAACAATTACTTAGACAAGTTAGGTGTTTTCAAGTCACCAGGGCCTGGAGAAATACATCCAAGAATACTTAAGGAGCTGACTGAGTAAATTATCTTTAAAAAGTCATGGAATATGGGGAGCAAATAATTAAGCAATCAATTTGCAGACACCTAGAAGATAATCAGGTGATAAGTAACAGTCAGCATGGATTTCTCAAGAACAAACCGTGTCAAACCAACCCAATAGCTTTCTTTGACAGGATAACAAGCCTTGTGGATGGGTGAAAGCGGTAGATGTGATATATCTTGGAGTTGGGTGGATTGGGGATCAGCTCCCTGTATAGTGACCCTTCCCCCCAAACACAGCTGAGGAGTGATGGGAGCAGAAAGTGGGGGGTGGCGCTTCCTGCAGCTGGAGAGGTTTTTGGGGGTGCGTCTGACCCAGCCCTGGTCGCTCCTTTCAGGGGAAGAGGAAGTCCCATCCTCCCCAGCCCAGCCAGGACTACTAGCTGAGCCTGGAACAGAGTCCGAGCCACTGGCCCAGGTGTCCCTAATCCCTCCCCCGCTGTGATTTACCACTCCACTGGCTGCTTCAGGTGCCCGAAACAATGCACTCACGCTGCTGGGGAGTGGCGCATGACTGCTTTTGTGGCTTCCCTTTGCTTCACTGTCAGAAAGCTATTTTTCTGTGGGGAACAAAGAAATCTGCAGGGGACATGAATTCTGCACATGTGCAGTGGTGCAGAATCCCCCCAGGAGTAAACTTAAAAGCATTTTCCTAAGAATGAAGCTAAGAGCATAAGATAATCAACTCTTTCTGTTTCCATTGTTCTCCAGGTTGATGTACAATTTCTGGATCAGTCGTGGAGCATGATTCGTACATTGTTTCTAAGTTTCAATTTCAATCAGGAATCAGTACAGCTCTGTCTTTTAAGACTATCCATTCAGTTCCCTCCTCAGTAATCTGATTTCAATCACCCTCCAGTTACTAAGAACATAACAGTGGCCATACTGGGCCAGACCAATGTTACATCTAGCTCAGTATCCTGTCTTCCGACAATGGCCATACCAGATGCTTCAGAGGGAATGACCAGAACAGGGCAATTATCAAATGATTCATCCCCTGTCATCCAGTTCCAGCTTCTGGCAATCAGAGGTTTAGGGACAGCTGGCGTATGGCTTGTGTCCCTGACTATCTTGGCTAATAGCCATTGATGGACCTATCCTCTATGAATTTATCTAGTTCTTTTTTGAACCCAGTTATACTTTTGGCCTTCATGACATTCCCCTGACAATGAGTTTAACGGGTTTACTGTGTGTTGTTAAAAAAAATTCTACCTTATGTTTGTTTAAAACCTGCTGCCTATTAATATTATTGGGTGAGCCCTGGTTCTTGTGTTATCTGAAACAATAACTAACACGTCTTTATTCACTTTCTCCACACCCGTCATGATTTTATAGACCTCTGTCATATCCTCCCTCAGTCATCTCTTTTCTAAGCTGAACAGTCCCAGTCGTTTTAATCTCTCTTCATATGGAAGCTGTCTTATATCCCTAATCATTATTGTTGCCCTTCTCTGTACCTTTCCCCATTCTAATATATCTTTTTGGAGATGGGGCTGTCACGCTGTCTGCAGTGGTTCACAACTGTGAATACCAACCTCAGGGCAGACTGTCAAAATAGCAGGGCAGACACCCCTAGCTAATTGTATGTTCTCTAACTAGATTTCACCAACCCAGTAACAAATGAAGCACTCTGCTCAGGCATTCCAGTCTATCTTGCCACTCAGGCAAGCTGGACTGAATGATAGCTGGTTGCCTTGCACAAAAGATTCACCCCAGGTCAATTTGTACCTCAGATCTCACACCAAAGACAGTGCTTGTAGCCAATCCGATAGTAAACTCTTTAAGGATTTATTAACTAGGAAAAAGAAATGAGAGGGTTATTTATAGATTAAAGCAGGCAACATACAGTAAAAGCTGTGTTGTCCGGCCCTGTCCCAACTGGAAAGCTTTATAAACCAGCATTTCTAATCTTCATAGAAAGTCCGGTTTATAGCATGGGGCCAGCTCTGCATGGCTCCCCGGAAGCGGCGACATGTCCCTGCTGCTCCTAGGCGGAGGAACAGCCATGAGGGGTTCAGAGTGCAGGAGCGGGTGCAGGACTGAGGGAGGAGGTGCGGGGTGTGGGCTCTGGGAGGAAGTTTGAGTGCAGGAGGTGGTGCAGGGTGCCGGATCTGGGAGGCACTCACCTCAGGCAGTACTCTCCAAGGAGCGACCTGTCACAGCTGCTCCTCGGCAGAGGCATGGCAGGCAGCTCTGCACGCTGCCCCTGCCTGCAGGCCCCGCCCCCGCAGCTCCCATTGGCTGCTAATCCTGGCTGGGCTGGAGGCAGCAGAGGACGGGACTTCCTCTTCCCCTGCAAAGAGTGTCAGACCCACCCCCAGAAACCTCCCCCAGCTGCAGGAAGCTCAGCATCCTCCCCTGCTTCCTCCCTGCATTGTTCCTCAGCTGTGGCAGGAGGAGTCACTGTATGGGGAGCTGCTCCCCCATCCACCCTGCCCCCATGCATCTGGACCTCCCATATCCAGACGCCCCTGCCAAGTATCATCCGGTACATCCAGAATCCCCCCAGGCCTTCCATACCCAAACCCCACCCCACTGAACCTCAACCCCTGCATCTGGAGCCCACCTGCACCCAGATCCCCTGCCTCTGGACCCCCTCACCCCTGCACCCAGATCACCCCCCCACTGAGCTCCCTACACTCAAACCCCCATTCTGATGCCGCACCCCCCTGAACCACCCTGAGCCCCCATATCCAGACACACCTGCCACTAACCTCCAACTAGCTGCACCCAGACCACCAACCCACCAAGCCCCACTTCCCCAGCACCGAGACCCCCCCCGCCCCCGGACATCTGAGACACGCCACACCCAGACCCTTCTGCTGAGCCCTAACCACCTTCACCTGGAAGCCCCTGCAGCGCCCCATTGCCCCTGCACCTGGACCCCTCCCATGAGCCTCTGTGTACCCAGATCCTCCCACATCTAGCCCTCCCCTCAACCCAACTGAGCTGCCTGCACCCAGATTGTCCCACAGAATCCTCTCACCCCTCTCTTGGATCCTTCCACACTGGATCCTGCCTGCGTCACACCTGGTTCCCCTGGCACAGGGGGGCAGGGCCCCAGGGTGTTTCTGGGGCAGGCCCAGGCCTTGTGCTGTGTCAGGGTCGGGTGCAGCCTCACCACTGAGTCTGTGTCCCGGGGGTGAGGGAGCTGCAGGGTGATCTCCCAACTTCGTGCAGACAGTGGCCTGTGCGCCTTGCTCCATGCTGGAGCCTCTGCATTTATTTATTGACCAATAAAACTTGCAGAATTTTGCAGAATTTTTATGTTTTTGGCACAGAATGCCCTCAGGAGTAATATTACTTTATAGCATAGGACACAGCCATTACACGTAAGATTAATGCATACAACAACTTGCAAGCATTTTATATGGATGAAACACATCCTTACAAGGCCAATCCCTATTTTGGACAACACTAACACACAGGTGAGTTGGTCCGGTTTCCAGCTATGAATTTGTCAGTGCTCAGCTACCGCCTACAGCCTTGAGAAGAGCTGACTTCTGGTCTAGCAGACTTACAGGGGGTGACCAGAACTGCATGCGGTATTCAATATGTGAGTGTACCATGAATGTAGTGAGAGTATGATATTTTCTGTCTCATTCTCTACCCCTTGCCTTATGGGTCTGAACATGCTGTTAGTTTTTTTGGCTGCCACTGCACACTGAGCAGATGTTTTCAGTGAGCTAGCCACAATGCCTCCAAGAGCTCTTCCTTGACAGCTAATTTAGAACCCATCATTTTGTATCCATCTTTGGGATTATTTTTTCCAATGTGCATTACTTTGCACATATCAACATTGACTGGCATCTGCCATTTTGTTGCCCAATCTCCCAGTTGTGTGAGATCATCGCCGTCCACTGCTGGCTCCTCTCCACCCCCTCCCCTGAGGCATTCCCACCCACCGCTCACTCCTCTCTGCCCCCTCCCCAAAGGACCCACCCACCGGCCGCTTGCTCCTCTCCACTCCCTTCCCAGAACAGGGGGGACAACAAGAGGGCCTTGAGCCATGGCCCCGTCACTTTTTCCTGCCTTAGGAAAGGAGCAGGCAGAGGGAAGGGGGAGGCCTTGGGGGACAAGGCAGAGTCAGGAGAGGAGAAGCGGCAGAGTGAGGGTGGGGCCTCGGGGGACAAGGTGGGGGGAGGCGGAGCGCGGAAGGGACCACAGTCTGGGTGCCGGTGGCGCCCTCCACTTCTATGAAACTTCATGTCCAACACTCCAAAGGGGGCGGCAGGCCAGCACGCCTCCGGAGGGGTGACCCGTGCCGCATCCATGACATTTCCCCCCTGCATGGCCAGCTGTTTTTAGGGATGCTTAACCTCCCCTGGCCTTTTATACACGCTGCCCATGCCCAAGGCCCTTTTTTAGTCTATCCCTTAGGAGCTAAAGTCTCACTGAAAGCCAGTGAAATTTAGGATCCTATGGGCCAGATTTTTTTAAAAAGTCTTTAGGTGCCAAAATCTACCCTCTAGACACTTTCAGTAATTTTACCCATTGCACCAAAACAATGTGTTCAGCGCAGTAGAGACACAATTGTGAGCCTTGAAACTTGCCAGTCACTTTGGATACCTAAATACCCAGTGGCAATTGACCTCCATATTCAAGCTGTTGCCTCTAATAAATGTGGGAAAATATAATGGCATAGTGCTGATACCGAGGCAACGTCTACACTGCAGGGACTATAGCGGCATAGCTATAGCACAGGTGCAGTCCACAGCAACAGTAGGGGTTATTCCATCACTGGAGGACATGGGTGGTGGGTATCATAGGCTGGGGAAGGTTGTGCCTCCCCAAACAGCCTGGCATGGCCCGGCCCACACTCTGGCCCCAGGTCCCTGTCTGCAGTTCCTTCCCAGTTCCTGCTCTTCCATAGCCCTGGCTAGCTAGGGCTGGGGCGTACCGCAGGGACTTGGGTGGCTGGGTTCGGGGCCGGGCTGAGCCACCTGCCCATCGCTTGGGGTGTTGGGACTGTGCCATCTGGCACTGAGGTTGGGGACCTGCCTGGAGATCTGGGGCTGGGGGTGCTCTGGGGCTGGGGGACTCTCGGGTGGCCCAGGGTGGGGGAGCCGTGGGGGGTGTGTTCTCTGGGCTGCTGCGGAGGGGAGGGACTGGGGGCTAGCCTCCCCCAACAACCGGTTCACCTGCTGCCCAGGCTGTAGGAACACTACCTTCCCGAGCGATGGAAGCTAGGTGTCAACAGGGGTAGGTCAGCATAGCTTCGGTGCTCAAGGACGTGTGGATTTTTCACATGCGAATACGCCAATAGCTATGTTGATCTAAGTTTTAAGTGTAGAGCAGGCCTAAGATAAAATCAAACGTAGATAAAATTAGCGAGTTTTAAACGTCATTGCTATACTCTCTCACGCTCTCTGCTTGGACTCTATATAGACCAAACACCGAGAAGTGTGTGTGACCAATACAATAGCAAAGGGGTTTCTAGCGTGTCTGGTTACCAACTGTTAGTTCAGCTTAAAAAATATCTGGTGGCAGCATAAGTGCAAAGTAGGAGAGATTTAGTCAGTTACCCAAAAGCTGAGGTTGAAATGATGGCCTTAAAGCCCCAAACTTTTTCAATCACCCCCCCCCCCACTCCCACCTAGTCTGCGCCCCCTCGGTATCCAGGGTTGGGTGTGTGTGAGTGGGGCAGGATGGGGGAGGGGAAGCAGCCCTCAGGGCAGGCCGGGGGGAGCTGCCAGTACCATTCTTGCTGGAGCCGTCCCAGAGCAGAACTGGGGGCAGAGCAGGGCTATGTCGCTCTCCCTCCCCGCCACCCACAAGGGGGCTGGCCCAGGTCTGCCGCACCCCTTACCGGATGTTCCTCTGCACCCCCCCATAGGGGGCGTGCCCCACAGTTTGGGGCCCACTGTCTTAAAGTATGTATCACTTGGGGGTATCTTAGCTTAGCTCACAACATTCTTGCTGAATGTGTTTCTTGCCCTCTTCCGCTTTGGTATACCAGGCGCTCCGGTCTCAATCGCTCTGCTAATGTTTTTGTGTCCTTGTCTCCTAATTTGACAATTTGAATTTTCAGGCTCTTTACCTTCCAGAAAGTACATACCACAATTAGGTACTTTCCTGAAGTTACTTTCATGCTGTGGTGCCGAGTATTTCATAGATTTTAAGGCCAGAAGGGGCTACTATGATCATCTCCTCTGACCTCCTGTATAAAACAGGCCATAGACCCTTACCCAGTAATTCCTGCATCACACCCATAATGTCTGATTGAGCTAGAGCAAGCACTAAACAATTGCCAAGCATTGAACAATAAGGACGATGTAAATACCCATGTGCCATGTCTATTACTGCCTTTAATGTCCTACACCTTTATTAAAGGGACACTACCTGTCAGTGTATGATGTTTCTGAGCGCAGAAAACCTTCTGCATGGGGGATAGCTTAAATAACCCCTTCCAGACCTACATTTCCATGATAAATTGTTCAGCACATAACAATAATCTAAGAAACTCAGGAAACAAGTAGCTAGACCAGAGCTTCATGACAGGCTCTGACAGTGTAAACTGGGACACAGGTCCTCAGGAGCTGGAAGTCGACTGTTGGGAGGTTATGGTGGCACAAGATAGCTGCAGCTTTTTCTCCAGAGGGAGGAGACTTGAAAAATGGGCAATATTGACCAGGGAGGAACATGAACAGAGTAGCTGAAGGGTGCACTTATTCAGCTCATTCCCCACTGCCAGTGCCCAACAGACGAATACCTGATAGAGCGCCAGTGAGAACTAAAGAGTCCCTTCCCACTAGTAGGAATGGCTGCACCTTCTTCAGGGTGAATCTCCCTTGTGGTAGGAGTTACTACTGGCACCACTCTGTACGAGCCAGGTGAATCCAGCCCCTCGTCTCTAGGGCAATAGCAATATTAAACATAGATCATGCTACGTTCCTTTGACCATGTGTATTGTCCTTTGCTTTAGTGACAGCTGATGAACCATTATCTAATGAATTACTTTTTCCCCTTGAGCACTATGTTACTGCTGTTTCCCTGAGAGCAGGCAGATTTGTTTGATGGAGAAAGAGATTCTTTTTTCCACAAGTTAACATCGGTTATGTTTGCTTGTAATTAACCACACTGTTGGGAAGGTCTTTGAGATCAAAGCAGGTGATTTCCTGTGAAAAGCAGGTGATAGCAAATGTCAACTCACTGTTTCTCGGTTAAATGTGCACCGGCAAGAATTGATGAAACAAGGCTGCCTTCAGCGTGAGCTTCTGCTGCCATCTAGCAACACATGGTGTGAATGTTTCTTGCAAGGGATGCCTAAGCTTTTTCAGTTCAGTGGTACTCATGCTGTCTCCTATTCTGATTTACAGCTTAGGAGAGAGATTCAGTCATGGACCAGCTCGCTTCAGATATCCCTTTCCCAGGTCCACACCTTCCGTGGGGCAATTGTAGTACCTGGGTACATGAAGATGTAATATTAGGACAGTTATTAAGGCTACAGAATGAAAATAAACTCACCTTAATCTAACATATACAGCTGCTTTTTATTTGTGGTGTTCCATTCCTCCCTGTTGTATACAGTACCACGTCTCCCCTGGTTAACTACAGGTCCCGCTGCCTTAATCTCTCAAAGGTCAGTTTTATCCTCAGATATGTTTGCTCACGCTCTGGTTTCTGTGATCTCACAAACTTGATCAGGGAAAGCAAGGGTGGGCCTGCGGTTAGGGGGCTACCCTGAGGCTTGGGCAGCCTGGGTTCAGGTCTTTGTTCTGCCACAGACTTCGTATGTGGCAGCTTGTTTAGGCCTAGATCCTCAAAGGTACTTAGGCACTGCTCTGCTCATTATTGCAATGTCTATCCCCGAGCCTGCCACCTCCTGAGATCCTCAGCCCTGAGCTAGGCACCCAGGCTCCACATACAATACACAGGGAAAGTTAGCCCTGGTCTACACTAGGAGTTTAGGTCGAATTTAGCAGTGTTAAATCGATGTAAACCTGCACCCGTCCACACGATGAAGCCCTTTTTTTCGACTTAAAGGACTCTTAAAATCGATTTCCTTACTCCATCCCTGACAAGTGGATTAGCGCTTAAATCGGCCTTGCCGGGTCGAATTTGGGGTGCTGTGGACACAATTAGACGGTATTGGTCTCTGGGAGCTATCCCAGAGTGCTCCATTGTGACCGCTCTGGACAGCGTTCTCAACTCAGATGCACTGGCCAGGTAGACAGGAAAAGGCCAGAGAACTTTTGAATTTCAGTTTCCTGTTTGGCCAGCGTGGCAAGCTGCAGGTGACCATGCAGAGCTCATCAGCAGAGGTGACCATGATGGAGCCCCAAAATCGCAAAAGAGCTCCAGCATGGACTGAACGGGAGGTATGGGATCTGATCGCTGTATGGGGAGAGGAATCCGTGCTATCAGAACTCCGTTCCAGTTTTCGAAATGCCAAAACATTTGTCAAAATCTCCCAGGGCATGAAGGACAGAGGCCATAACAGGGATCCGAAGCAGTGCTGCGTGAAACTTAAGGAGCTGAGGCAAGCCAACCAGAAAACTAGAGAGGCGAACGGCCGCTCCGGGTCAGAGCCCCAAACATGCCGCTTCTATGATGAACTGCATGCCATTTTATGGGGTTCAGCCACCACTACCCCAGCCGTGTTGTTTGATTCCTTCAATGGAGATGGAGGCAACACGGAAGCAGGTTTTGGGGACGAGGAAGATGATGATGATGAGGTTGTAGATAGCTCACAGCAACCAAGTGGAGAAACCGGTTTTCCCGACAGCCAGGAACTGTTTCTCACCCTGGACCTGGAGCCAGTACCCCCCGAACCCACGCAAGGCTGCCTCCTGGACCTGGCAGGTGGAGAAGGGACCTCCGGTGAGTGTACCTTTTAAAATACTATACATGGTTTAAAAGCAAGTATGTGTAATGATTAATTTGCCCTGGCATTCGCGGCTCTCCTGGATGTACTCCCAAAGCCTTTGCAAAAGACTTCTGGGGAGGGCAGCCTTATTCCGTCCACCATGGTAGGACACTTTACCACTCCAGGCCAGTAGCACGTACTCGGGAATCATTGTACAACAAAGCATTGCAGTGTATGTTTGCTGGCATTCAAACAACATCCGTTCTTTATCTCTCTGTGTTCTCCTCAGGAGAGTGAGCTATCATTCATGGTCATCTGGTTGAGATAGGGTGCTTTTCTTCAGGGGACACTCAGAGGTGCCCATTCCTGCTGGCTGTTTGCCTGTGGCTGAACAGAAATGTTCCCTGCTGTTAGCCACGGGGAGGGGGAAGGGGTGAGGGGTTAGCCATACAGTGGGGGGAGGCAAAATGCGACCTTGTAACGAAAGCACATATGTAATGTTAACAGCAAGGTTTACCGTGAAAGAGTATACCCATTGTTCTATAAAATGTGTCTTTTTAAATACCACTGTCCCTTTTTTTTCTCCACCAGCTGCATGTGTTTCAATGATCACAGAATCTTCTCCTTCCCAGAGGCTAGTGAAGATTAGAAAGAGAAAAAAACGCACTCGTGATGAAATTGTTCTCTAAGCTCATGCTGTCCTCCCACACTGACAGAGCACAGACGAATGCGTGGAGGCGGACAATGTCAGAGTGCAGGAAAGCACAAAATGACCAGGAGGAGAGGTGGCGGGCTGAAGAGAGTAAGTGGTGGGTTGAAGCTCAAATGTGGCGGCTGAGTGATGAGAGGAGGCAGGATTCAATGCTGAGGCTGCTGGAGGATCAAACCAATATGCTCCAGCGTATGGTTGAGCTGCAGCAAAGGCAGCTGGAGCACAGACTGCCGCTACAGCCCCTGTGTAACCAACCACCCTCCTCCCCAAGTTCCATAGCCTCCTCACCCAGACACCCAAGAACGCGATGGGGGGCCTCCGGCCACCCAGCCACTCTACCACAGAGGATTGCCCAAAAAACAGAAGGCTGGCATTCAATAGGTTTTAAAGTTGTAAACTTTTAAAGTGCTGTGTGGCCTTGTCCTTCCCTCCTCCACCACCCCTCCTGGTGCTTCTCTCCTCCACCACCCCTCCTGGGCTACCTTGGTAGTTATCCCCCTATTTGTGTGATGAATTAATAAAGAATGCATGAATGTGAAGCAACAATGACTTTATTGCCTCTGCAAGTGGTGATCGAAGGGTGGTGGGGTGGGTGGTTAGCTTACAGGGAAGTAGAGTGAACCAAGGGGCAGGGGGTTTCATCAAGGAGAAACAAACAGAACTTTCACACCGTAGCCTGGCCAGTCATGAAACTGGTTTTCAAAGCTTCTCTGATGCACACCGCACCCTCCTGTGCTCTTCTAACCGCCCTGGTGTCTGGCTGTGCGAAACCAGCAGCCAGGCGATTTGCCTCAACTTCCCACCCTGCCATAAATGTCTCCCCCTTACTCTCACAGATATTGTGGAGTGCACAGCAAGCAGTAATAACAGTCGAAATGTTGGTTTCACTGAGGTCTAAGCGAGTCAGTAAACTGTGCCAGCGCGCTTTTAAACGTCCAAATGCACATTCTACCACCATTCTGCACTTGCTCAGCCTGTAGTTGAACAGCTCCTGACTACTGTCCAGGCTGCCTGTGTATGGCTTCATGAGCCATGGCATTAAGGCTGGTCCCCAAGGATAACTATAGGCATTTCAACATCCCCAACGGTTATTTTCTGGTCTGGGAAGAAAGTCCCTTCCTGCAGCTTTTGAAACAGACCAGAGTTCCTGAAGATGCGAGAATCATGTACCTTTCCTGGCCATCCCACGTTGATGTTGGTGAAATGTTCCTTGTGATCCACCAGTGTTTGCAGCACTATTGAAAAGTACCCCTTGCGGTTTATGTACTCGGCGGCTTGGTGCTCCGGTGCCAAGATAGGGATATGGGGTCCTTCTATCGCCCCACCACAGTTAGGGAATCCTATTGCAGCAAAGCCATCCACTATGACCTGCACATTTCCCAGGCTCACTACCCTTGATATCAGCAGATCTTTGATTGTGCTGGCTACTTGGATCACAGCAGCCCCCACAGTAGATTTGCCCACTCCAAATTGATTCCTGACTGACCGATAGCTGTCTGGCATTGCAAGCTTCCACAGGGCTATTGCTACTCGCTTCTCAACTGTGAGGGCTGCTCTCATCTTGGTATTCATGCACTTCAGGGCAGGGGAAAGTAAGTCACAAAGTTCCATGAAAGTGCCCTTATGCATGCGAAAGTTTCGCAGCCACTGGGAATCGTCCCATACCTGAAACACTATGCGGTCCCACCAGTCTGTGCTTGTTTCCCGGGCCCAGAATCGGCGTTCCACAGCATGAACCTGCCCCATTAGCACCACGATGCCCACATTGGCAGGGCCCATGCTTTGAGAGAAGTCTGTGTCCATGTCCTCATCACTCACGTCACCACGCTGATGTCGCCTACTCGCCTGGTATCGCTCTGCCAGGTTCTGGTGCTGCATATACTGCTGGATAATGCGTGTGGTGTTTAATGTGCTCCTAATTGCCCAAGTGAGCTGAACAGGCTCCATGCTTGCTGTGGTATGGCGTCCGCACAGAAAAAAGGCATGGAACGATTGTCTGTCATTGCTCTGATGGAGGGAGGGGCGACTGATGACATGGCTTACAGGGTTGACTTACAGAGAATTAAAATCAACAAAGGGGGTGGCTTTACATCAAGGAGTATTTCAGGCAGGACTTCACGGAGGGACGGAGGGAGGAGGGAGCAAATGAGTACAAAACAAATCTGGTCTATTTCTTGTTTTGATCCACTCCATCTATCTTTTACATCTTTGGCTGGAAGCAGATGGTGCAGAAGGACTGCAAGCCATCCACATCTCTTTGTTGCTCGGCAGAAGATGGTACAATAGGACTGCTAGCCATCCATATTGCCTGCCTGCTCACCAAAAGATAGTAGAATAGGACTGGCTGCAGGACTAAAGAGAGTGACCTGGCTGAGTCACTTCTAATGTAGTCCCTGCACCCATGTCTGCTCAGGCGCTCCTGGCCAACGTGGCCAGGAGCACCTCGGACATGACGATGATGGCTACCAGTCCTATTGTACCGTCTGCTGCCACAAGGCAATGGGTTGCTGCTGCTGTGTAGCAATGCAGTACCGTGTCTGCCAGCACCCAGGAGACGTACGGTGACCGTGAGCTGAGCGGGCTCCATGCTTGTCTGCACAGGTAACTCATGAAAAAAGGCACAAAACGATTGTTTGCCGTTGCTTTCACAGAGGGAGGGAGGAAAGGAGGGCCTGATGACATGTACCCAGAACCACCCGAGACAATGTTTTTTGCGCCATCAGGCATTGGGATCTCAACCCAGAATTCCAATGGGCAGCGGAGACTGCGGGAACTGTGGGATAGCTACCCACAGTGCAACACTCCGGAAGTTGACGCTAGCCTCGGTACTGTGGACGCACTCCACCGAGTTAATGCACTGAATGCACTTAGAGCATTTTGTGTGGAAACATACACAAATCGACTATCTAAAAACGATTTCTAAAAAACCGACTTCTATAAATTCGACCTAATTTTGTAGTATAGACATACCCTTAGGTGCCTATGAAAGGGATCCTCAGAAGCCAGCCAGTGGAGTGGGAAGCTGCCTAAGCTATCCAGGAGTGAAAGGTCAGGGAGAAGAGAGGGGCCTAAGGGGCTGACCTGGTGCATGTGGCTCCCGCCACTCACCATCCTCTGCTACAAGCCCTAGCCTGGAGCTCGGTGTCTAAGTCAGGTGAGCTGCTTATGTAGCTCTATGTTTCCCTGTGCACCTTTCTGTGACTCCACATCTGGCGCTCCTGTTGTGGGGATCCGTCCGCCATCAGGTTCTTGGTGTACTCTGAGTGAGATAGGCATTTCCCTGCCTAGTTTGAGAATCCCGCTTTGGTTGAGCTAGGGCTCTGAGCTGCTTGTTAGCTCTGGGGGTGGCATCGAAGCTATGGGGGGAGTGGGCATGTCCACAGGGGAATTAGGTACCTGTGGGGGTAGGTGGCAGCTGAGCATTGAGTTTCACAATGTCAGTGGTGCTTATACAGTGGAGCTAGGTACCTAAGGAGGCAGATAGGGGCCTAACTACTTTTAAGGCTCTGGGCCTCAGTTTCCCACATGTAGAATGGAGGTAGTGTTACTTGACTTCCCTGCCTCACAGAGATGCTGTGAGACTAAATGCATAATGCTGTGAGGGGCTGAGTCACCATGGTAAGGAGGGCTGCGTAAGTACCATGGATTTACCCCAAAGAAAACAGCTGACAATGAAGGACATAAAGAGGGGCACAATGGGGCTTAGTTTGTCAACCCCCTCGGCAGAGTCTCGGACTGGACCTCAAGGAAGAAGCACTGCTTCTTGAGACTTCCAGAGCTCTGTAGAGCACAGCATGGGAATCACCCATTTACTTCAAAAAAGAGTCTTGTTTTGTGTATTAAAGAATAGTCCTGTTTGGCTCTTTCTCGTAACTGTTGTTTGTCGAGATATGTTGTTCCTGTCCATTCCAATCAGGTGTGCGCGTGCACACATGCACGGTAGTCGTACGATTTTCCCCCCTAGCATCGTCTGTCAGGTCGGCCTGGGCACCCCTTGGAGTCACGCCTTCATGGTGCTCAGTGTAGATCCCTGCCGCCCCGTCTGGCTACTCCAAACAGAGGGGTAGGAGGGCAGGTATTAGAATGGACACGAACAACACATCTCGAAGAACAACAGCTATGAGAAGGTGAGTAACTGTTTTTTCTGTTTTGAGTGCTTGTTCATGGTGATTCCAAGCAGGTGACTCACAAGCCCAAGTTCAGGAGGTGGGGTCGGAGTCTTCCACTGATTGGAGCACTGCTCGTCCGAAGGCCGCAACATCTTTGGCCTGCTGGGTAATTGCACAGTGTGTGGAAGTATGCATGGAGGACCACATCGCAGCCCTGCAGATTTCCTAAGTGGAAACCTGTGCCAGGAATGCAGTAGATGAAGCCTGTGCCCTGGTGGAGTGCGCAGTGATTGGAGGTGTGGGAACCCCTGCCAGGTTGTAGCACTCATAAATACAGGATGCTATCCATGGTGAGATGTGTTGTGATGACACAGGCTGAACTTTCATTCTGTCCACCACTGCCACGAATAACAGGACTGATTTTCTGATCGATTTCGTTCTCTCGATGTAAACGGCCAGCACCCTGCAGACATCCAGAGAATGGAGTCCCTGGAGCTGGAATGAGGCTTAGGGTAGCATACAGGGAGAAAGATGTCCTGGTTAATGTGAAACTGCGACACCACCTTCGGGAGGAAAGCAGGATGAGGCCTGAGCTGCACCTTGTCCTTACAGAACATGGTGTAGGGAGGCTCTGACGTTAGGGCCCTGAGCTCAGACACCCTCCTGGCCAAGGTTATCGCTACCAGGAATGCCACCTTGTATGAGAGGTAGAGCAGGGATCTTGTCGCCAACGGTTCCAAGGGTGGTCCCACGAGCCTAGCGAGACCAGGTTGAAGTCCCAGGTCGGGACAGGCTGACGGACATGAGGGTACAGTCGAGTCCTTTTAAAAATCGGCTGACCATCAAGTTAGCAAACACCGAGTGGCCCCCCACGCCCAAATGGAAGGCCGATATGGCAGCTAAGTGCACCCTTATTGAAGACAACAAAATCCCCTGCTGCTTCAGACGGAGGAGGTAGTCCAGAATAAATGGCACTGGGGCCAGCATCAGGGACGAATGGCACTGCACCGACCAGATTGAAAATCTCTTCTGCTTGGCCAGGTAGGCGGCTCTCGTAGAGGGTTTCCTGCTGCCAAGGAGGACTTGTCTAACCTGGTCTGAACAGGAAAGCTCCATCGGGTTCAACCATGGAGCTTCCACTCCATGAGGTGAAGTGACTTGAGTTCAGATATTGAAAACAACCGTGATCTTGTGTCAGAAGGTCTGGAAAGAGTGGAAAGGTTACTGGGGCTTCCACGGACATGTCTAGGAGAGATGTGTACCACTGTTGATGCTATCAATATGACCTTTGCTGCTGCTATGAATATGACCTTTGCTCGATCCCTCCAGATCTTGAGGAGTACCTTGTGAACGAGTGGTATGAGTGGAAAGGCATAAAGGAGATGGCCTCCCCACGGAAGGAGGAACGCGTCTGCTTTGGAGCCCAGGCTGTGATTCTGGAAGGAGCAGAACTGCTGGCACTTCCTGTTGTGTTGCGTGGCAAATAGGTCTATCTGGGGAAAGCCCCACCTCTGGAAGATTGAAAGTGTGATGTCTGGGTGAAGGAACCACTTGTGGGCATGAAACAACCTGCTGAGGTGGTCCGCCAGCTCGTTCTCTACCCCAGGGAGGTACGATGCCTGCAGGTGAATTGAATGTTCCACACAGAAGTCCCACAGCATGAGGGCTTCTTGGTACAGGGGAGAGGAGTGTACACCCCCTGTTTGTTGATATAGAACATTGCTGTTGTATTGTCCATCATAACTGACATGCAATGTCCCGGTAAGTGTGCACAGAAGGTCTGGCATGCTATGCGCACTGCTCTCAGCTCTCTGACGTTGATGTGGAGAGCCAGGTCTGCCTGAGACCAGAGACCTTGGAGTCCTGTGATCTCCCAGATGAGCTCCCCAGTCCAAGTATGATGCATCCATCACTAGCAAGAGGGACAGCCACGGACTGGCAAAGGGGACCCCTGAGCACACCTCCTGAGGGTCAAGCCACCAGATGAGGGAGTTGATGACCGAGTGAGGCAGGGTCATGATCCTGTCCAAGCTGTCCCGGGCTGGGCGATAGACTGACGCAAGCCATGAGGTTGAAGCCTGAGTCTGGCAAGCTGCACCACATAGGTACAGGCAGCCATGTGTCCAAGAAGCTTTAGGCAGTTTCTTGCTGTGGTGGTAGGAAACTGTCTGATGCCTTGAATTATATCTGTCAGGGCCTGAAACCTTGCTTCTGGCAGGTATGCCCTGGCTTGGGTCGAGTCCAGTACTGCCCCTATATATTCTATCCTCTGGACCAGGGACAGAGTCAATTTTCCTTCATTTAGAAAGAGACCCAGGTTGTTGAAGGTGGCCATAAATCTGACCTGAGCCTTCACCTGGGTCCTTTGATCAGCCAGTCATCAAGGTATGGAAACACCTGTACCTGGTGCCTGTGCAAGAATGCAGTGACGACTGCCATGCACTTGGTGAAGACTCGAGGTGCTGCTGACAAGCCAAATGGAAGGACTGTAAACTGGTAGTGGGTATCATTCGCCACAAACCATAGGGACTTCCTGTAGGGCTGAGTGATTGGGATATGGAAATACACGTCCTTCAAGTTGAGGGTGGCATACCAGTCTGCTGAATCTAGTGAGGGGATGATGGAGGCCAAGGAGACCATGCAGAACTTGAGTTTCTTCATGAACTTGTTGAGTTCGCGCAGGTCAAGGATGAGCCTGAGGCTGCCTTTGGCTTTGGTATAAGGAAATACTGGGTGTAAAAGCCCTCGCCTCTGTGCTCCTGAGGAACCTCCTCCACTGCCCCCAGAGATAGGAGCAACTGCAACTCCGGGATAAGGAGCTGCTTGTGAGAGGGGTCCCTGAAGAGGGACGGGGAAGGAGGGTGGAAGGGTGGGAGGGCACAGAATTGGATGGAGTACCCCCTCTCTACCATGCGGAGCACCCAATGGTCTGAGGTGATACAGGACCATGCACGGTAGAAAAGGGATAGTTGGGACGAGAAGGTAAGGCAAGGTGGATCCAGTTGGGGATCTGGTGCGCCATCCTTGACCGCACCTTCAAAAGGCTTGTTTCCAGCCAGAGGGTGGTTTAGATTGGCCAGAGTCCTGGCCAGGATGGGTTCAGTCACCTTCTGCCATTCCTGTTCCTCCTCTATGAGCCGCCTTGATGGTTCTCCAGCTGGTAGAACTGTGGAGGAGGTTGTGGCCTAAAATGTTTACACTGTGTAGTGGGAATATGGAGGCCCAGCAATTTGAGAGTGGCTCTCGAATCCTTCAGGCTATGTAGCCTTTTATACATCTCTTCAGAAAATAGAGCCGTACCCTCAAAGGGGAGGTCCTGAATAGTTTGTTGGCCCCCATATGGCAAGTCCGAGACTTGGAGCCAGGAGCCCCTTCTCATAGCTATGCCTGTGGCCATGACATGGCGAGCGAGGAGGGTCCGGACTCAACCACCCTTCCACACGGCCAGGCGTCAGCGCAACCGTCATCAGTGTAGCAGCACTAGCGTGGCCCGACTCAGGTCTCACAGCGGCAGGCTCTTTAGGCCAAGCAGAGGGAGAGCGACCCCTCTCCGGCCTCTTCTTTTGCGGCACCAGCGATTTTGAATGGTGCCTGAGTGCAGCATGTGAGCCGTGAATGGAGCAGGGAAAGTGCTGTGGGTCCTTATCCTTACCCGGCCCCGGTGCTTGCGCTGACGGTGCCAGAGCGCTTGGCACCAAGGAGGAGGTACTCGGCGCAGGGTCCGTCGACCCAGGTGTGGACGGGGGGCAGAGCGCTGCCGCCATCAACAGGGCCTTCAGGCACTGCTCTCTCTCTTTTAAACTCCTGGGCCGAAAGGTCTTACAAATGGCACAATGATCCTTCTGATGGGCCGTCACCTAAACACTTTAGAGACAAGGTGTGAGGATCGCTTCTGGGCATACACTTGCTGCAGGCTTCACAGGTTTTGAAGCCCAGAGACTCCGGGAGTCGGGAGAGCGTAGGAGGGGATTCCCTCCCCCCCGAAGGAAACTTATATAACACTAACGAACTACTAACTATTAACGAACCGTGGAAAACTAATGGAGAACAATGTAAGAAATTGCTAAAT
Organism: Chelonia mydas; assembly: GCF_015237465.2. NCBI lineage: Eukaryota > Metazoa > Chordata > Testudines > Cheloniidae > Chelonia > Chelonia mydas. The sequence goes on along the minus strand of NC_057851.1, from coordinate 28,900,196 downwards.
GCGCTTGTGGAGACAAGAGCACAGGGAAGTTCCAGCTAACCATCACTGGCAGTAAGCAGGAAGTGAGGGGGTGGTGGATCGACAGGGCCCTATATTGCGTGCCATGAAGGCGAGATTCCAGGGAGCGCCCAGGCCGACCCGACGGATGCTGCTAAGGGAAAAATCTTCTGGCTGGCGTGCACGTGCACACACCTGATCGGAATCGACATGAACAAGCCCTTGAAAAACTTGAGCCTTTGCTCCTGGCCTTTTAAGGTCTTGGGAAGAAACCCCTTACAGATCCTGCACCTCTCCTCAGGGCCATCCCTAGCTATTCTGGGGCCTTATGCAGTCCCCCCACCCGCGTGAGGGTGTGGCGGGGGCCCAGGCCTCCGCCGGGGGGGTGCTTGCGAGAACTCCGCTGGTGAGTGCAGGCCCAGCCCCGCTGCAGTCCTCAGGGGAGTGGGGGCGCGGAGGGCGGAGCAGGGGCAGGGGATTTGGGGAAGGGGATGGAGTGGGGGCGAGGCTGGAGTGGAGCATGGGCGGGGCCTTTTGGGGAAGGGGTGGGGTGGGGGTGGGGGTGGAGCAGGGGTGGGAAGAGGCGGGGCTGGGGCTGGAGCAGCACACAGCTTCACAGGGCACCAGGAAATTTGGTGCCCCAAATTTCTTGGTGCCCTACACAGCTGCGTACTTTGCGTATGGGTAGGGACGGCCCTGCCTCTCCTTTTGGTGACTCTCCCCAAGACACTTCAAGCAGGAAGCGTGCAGGTTGCTCCTGGGCATAGATTTGCCACAGTCGTCACAGAGTTCAAACTCCGGGGACTGAGGAGGCATGCCCCAGTGACGGGGGAGCTTGAGGGTGGGGGAACCCCGCAAAGGAAACTTATGAACTAACTAACTACAACTATATACATTGAAACGTGGACACTGCCAAGAAAGTGCTTGCCGAGGCAAGAGCAATGGGGTGTTCAAGCTAGCCATCACTGGCAGTAAGAAAGAACTGAGAGGATGGCAGGTCGGCAGGGCCTTATATCGAGCGCCATGAAGGCATGACTCCAGGGGCTGCCCAGGCCTATCCGACGGATACTGCGAGGGGAAAAATCTTCCGGCTGCCGTGCATGCTGGAAAAAGGCTAATGTGGTGCCAATCTTTAAAAAAGGGAAGAAGGAGTATCCTGGGAACTACAGGCCAGTCAGCCTCACCTCAGTCCCCGGAAAAATCATGGAGCAGGTCCTCAAAGAATCAATCCTGAAGCGCTTACACGAGAGGAAAGTGATCAGGAACAGTCAGCATGGATTCACCAAGGGAAAGTCATGCCTGACTAATCTAATCGCCTTTTATGATGAGATTACTGGTTCTGTGGATGAAGGGAAAGCAGTGGATGTATTGTTTCTTGACTTTAGCAAAGCTTTTGACACGGTCTCCCACAGTATTCTTGTCAGCAAGTTAAGGAAGTATGGGCTGGATGAATGCACTATAAGGTGGGTAGAAAGCTGGCTAGATTGTCGGGCTCAATGGGTAGTGATAAATGGCTCCATGTCTAGTTGGCAGCCGGTGTCAAGTGGAGTGCCCCAGGGGTTGGTCCTGGGGCCGGTTTTGTTCAATATCTTCATAAATGATCTGGAGGATGGTGTGGATTGCACTCTCAGCAAATTTGCGGATGATACTAAACTGGGAGGAGTGGTAGATACGCTGGAGGGGAGGGATAGGATACAAAAGGCCCTAGACAAATTGGAGGTTTGGGCCAAAAGAAATCTGATGAGGTTCAATAAGGATAAGTGCAGGGTCCTGCACTTAGGATGGAAGAATCCAATGCACCGCTACAGACTAGGGACCGAATGGCTAGGCAGCAGTTCTGCGGAAAAGGACCTAGGGGTGACGGTGGACGAGAAGCTGGATATGAGTCAGCAGTGTGCCCTTGTTGCCAAGAAGGCCAATGGCATTTTGGGATGTATAAGTAGGGGCATAGCGAGCAGATCGAGGGACGTGATCGTTCCCCTCTATTCGACACTGGTGAGGCCTCATCTGGAGTACTGTGTCCAGTTTTGGGCCCCACACTACAAGAAGGATGTGGATAAATTGGAGAGAGTCCAGCGAAGGGCAACAAAAATGATTAGGGGTCTAGAGCACATGACTTATGAGGAGAGGCTGAGGGAGCTGGGATTGTTTAGTCTGCAGAAGAGAAGAATGAGGGGGGATTTGATAGCTGCTTTCAACTACCTGAAAGGGGGTTCCAAAGAGGATGGCTCTAGACTGTTCTCAATGGTAGCAGATGACAGAACGAGGAGTAATGGTCTCAAGTTGCAATGGGGGAGGTTTAGATTGGATATTAGGAAAAACTTTTTCACTAAGAGGGTGGTGAAACACTGGAATGCGTTACCTAGGGAGGTGGTGGAATCTCCTTCCTTAGAGGTTTTTAAGGTCAGGCTTGACAAAGCCCTGGCTGGGATGATTTAACTGGGAATTGGTCCTGCTTTGAGCAGGGGGTTGGACTAGATGACCTTCTGGGGTCCTTCCAACCCTGATATTCTATGATTCTATGATTCTATGCGCCGTGCGCACACCTAATTGGAAGTGACATGAGCAATCACTCGAAGAAGAACTAATATTCTGCAACAAAGTATGTGAGAAGTCCTCAGACTCTGCAGTGTTTCCACAGTCATGAATTTCCCTGTCTTTCTTAATACAATCATAGAAACGTAGGTCTGGAAGTGATCTCAAGAAGTCATCAAGTCCAGCCTCCTGCACTGAGGCAGGGCCAAGTAAACCTTGACCATCCCTGACAGGTGTTGGTCCAACTTGTTCTTAACAACCTCTAATGATGGTGATTCCAGAACCTTCCTTGGAAGCTTGTTCCAGAGCTTAACTACACTTGTAGTTAGAAGGTTTTTCCTAATATCCAACCTAAATCATCCTTGCTGAAGATTAAGCCAAGCACTTCTTGTCCTACCTTCAGTGGATGTGGAGAGTAATCTACCACTGGCCTCTTTAATAACAGCCCTTAACTACTGAAGACAGTTACTAAGGTTCCCCAGCTCCCACGCCTTCTTTTCTCAAGAGAAAAACTTGTCCAGTTTTTTTAACCTTTTCTCATGGGTCAGGTTTGCTAAATCTGTTACCATTTTTGTTGGTTACCTCTGGATTTGTTCCAATTTGTTCACATCTTTCCTAAAGTGTGGAGCCCAGAGCTGGGCACAGTACTGCAGCTGAGGCCTCACCAATTGCCAAGTAGAGCAGGACAGTTACTGTCCACAGCTTACATGCTTGTACTACGCCCCAGCATATTAGCCTTTTTCACAGCTGCAGCACATTGTTAATTCATAGTCAATTCATGATCCACTGTAACCCTCAGAGCCTTTTCAGCCATACTACCACCTAGACACTTATTCCACCCCCGACTTTTGCTGCAGCCATGTCCTAGTCTTTTATGAACCTTTCAGGATGGAGATGTTTGCGCCCTTAACTGTGATCTTTAGTCTTTAATGTTAGTACCAAAAGTGTGATTATAATATGGTAATAGCATCATGTTTCTAGAGCACTACATTCTGTGGCTCAGCTTCTACCAGCCTAGTGCCTTACTTTATGAGTAGTTCTGTTTATTTCAGTGGACTACATATGACATAAGATGCTACTCTCTGTAAGTAGGGTTGGAAAGATTAGATATTTGATTGGTAAGTGTCGATGAGCATTGCTTTAAAAAAAAAACAAACACACACACTATACAGCCCAGCATTGTAAGAAAAATGCTACTTGAGACTTAGCATGTGAGTTAAGGATATTTATTTTGCAATTTCTGTTTTTATGGTTATAAACCTTTAACTTTTTGAATCACACCTACTGTCATTTGACAATTCTTGTGTGTCTGCAGCAATCTGACCAATCCCCCCCGCAATTTCCTGCCACCGTGAAAATTTAAATTGGAAAAAAATGCTTAAAATGCCCATATATTGAGCACAACTGTGAAAATTTAAATTGCTTTAAAAATAAACACATTGCTATTATGTGTTGAAATGATTAAATAAAATAAACATTTAATTCTTCTATGTCTCATGTTAAGACTGGCACTAGCTGGGCTGGAATGCTCAGACTGTTTTCCTAACACAGTGCTGTTATGATTTACGGCATATTTTGACCATATTCTATAATTGTTTAACTACAACTGAAGAATAGCAAGGCTTGTCAGAAGACAGCTTTTCATGTGCATATACTACCTCCCTAGTGCAAATTCCTTTCTATTTTAGGACAATCAGCTAGATTGTTTTACTTTAGACAAGCATGAATTAGAATTAAAAACATTTGTGGCATGCTTATTCAAAGCAGCTTGGGACATAGAGAAATACTATTGGAAGCTTTGGTGTTATTTCCCCCCACCCCACCCCCATTACTGATGTGTGATGTACTTAAAGCATATTAATGTTTAAGCTATGTTTTTCATCTGACGTGATAATCTCTACATGCTTGTGTCATCTGTGTCGATACAATTCTTTAGTGCTGAGCTGTTAAAAGGAAAACTCATTTTTCTGGCCTACTTATTAAGCTGTATCGGGAGGTTAAATTCTTTCCCTTCTCTGTGTTAGTCTGTTCCTCACGTAGGTCAGATTCTGCAGGCTGAGGCGCAGGCAGGACCTTGGTCAACTTCAACTGGATTCCACCTGCGTGTAGGGGTCTATTTGTGCAGGTGAGATGGCAGGGTTGGGTCCTAAGTCTGCCAAGAGATTCACACCCTGACTGAGCCCTGTGCCTGGGCAGCATCCCCTGGGATTTCAGTGGGGTGCCACCCCTTTGCAAGTGGCACCCCACCACAGATTGAAATGGAGACTTACCTTCAGCCGGGGCATCATAAAACCAGCTGGCCCCAGAGCCCGAGTAAGATGTAGTGAGCGGTGACAGGCCAAAAGGAGAATTCATGGCAGGCTTCTGAGCTTTGCCTTTGAACACGGCTCAGCTTTCAAGCAGGAGCCCAGGAAGGAAAGAAACGCATCGCTGGTGTCAGAAGAAAGAGTGGAGGCCTGGGGTGCCTCCAGCAGAAGGGACTGCTTTTGCTGCTGCACAGCCCATGCAGAGGAGCTGGCTTAGGCTCAGTTTCCACCAAGAACTGGCCTCTCCCAGAAGATGCTGGTCTAACAAGGCAGTCACTGACACGCAGTGGTGCTGCAGCACGGTCTGGTCCAAACATTTACTTTGCAGAAACTAGCGCGTGCCAGGGGAGGAGAAACCTGAGACACAGGAAGACCTCAAACTAGGTGTGCATCCAGAGGCGGAATTCCTGCAACAGTCACTGTTGGGGAGCAAGAAACAATATAGCTGGGTTTGTACTGACAAGCGTGGTGGCCAGGGGTGGAGGATTGGATGGCCCAGGAGGTTCACAGGTGAAGGTAGATTGTCTTTAGCCAGCAGCCCACAGCATACTCTTCAGTCCCTACCTGTATCCATGGCTCTGCTATGCTAAATGGTGGCTCAACCTCTTTGGAGGCTGGCCACACACCTCAACACTGAATAGACACCCTCAGGTGAGCAGCTGGCTTCAGCCAGACTGGAATCAGGTCCCTGCCGTTTGGAATATGGCACTGGATGTAGCAAACCTTGATTATACTTCACTATCCTTATGCTGAGGCCAGGTGTGGAGCTGCCATGGCCAAGATGAAGATTGCTACCCTAACCCAATGCTCTGCAGCCTTTTCCCAGAGCTGTTCAGAAAACTTCTCACAGTGGCCATCTCTAGAGTATGAAAACAGGTTGGGTTGTATTTAAGAACATGTTGGCTAATCATAGTAGCCACGTTTAACACTCTTCTAAAAACATCTGTTCATGATGGACCCTAGGCTCCTTGTTGGGTTGATAATAACCAGCGCAGAAGTTTTTAAAAGGTGCAGAACCCATAAATGCTACTGTTTAAAATCTGTTGGCTCTTCTTTTTAAGACCTTTATTTCCATGGCTAGACATGGCCTGCAGTGCAGAGGCACTTGGACTTGGGCTGTGGAGTACCTGCTGTAGTTATGTAGGGGAGCAGTTTAAGGGCATGGTGTATGAAAATGATGCATTTTAGCACTCTACACTGCATTTTGAATGTATTTTTTTCTGGTTTTGAAGTTTATATAGAACTACAGAAGACAAACTGATCTGTGAGCAGTTGTCTGGTCCTATGGTGCTAGCCCTACCTTCTGAGAGAAACAGAACAGATGTGACCTAAGTGAAAACAAAAATACTCTCCCCCCCCCCCACAGAGACAGGACAACACAATGTTCTAACATATATAAAAAGCTATGTATATGTAACTTTAGCGCCCTCGTAGCCAAGATGGAGTCTGCTCTGCAGGCAGCTTTGGCCAAGAGAAGGGAAAGTTCCTTCCACTCCAGGGGCACCTGTTCCAAACCCCCTAGAGTGAACACCCCCCCCAGGAAAAGTACAATGGATATAACAAAAGGAGATACTTATTTACAGAGGGATGAGAGGAGAAAAACAGGGTTGCATCCATACCAAGGCCCCACAGGCCCAGTGGTAGCACAGTCTGAAAGGGTGGACACTGAGCTATGTGTCTGCACACAGAGTTCAAGAGTCCTGAGCAAAGTTCCAGTCCAGTGATGAGTCTTGGGTGCTCCTGGTTGTCTTCAGTGCCAGTGAACTTTCCCCCAACAAACCCTCCAGTACCCTCTTCTGCCACTCTCTGCAAAGCCACACGAAGCGACCACCTCCCCACTTAACTAGCTTGCAGCCTCCCTCCTTATTCCCAGCGCAGAGTCACAAGCCCCAGTACTTACAGTCCCATGCAGCTCTGGGCAGCAGTGATACTGGGTTCAGCTCTGGCCTATCCTTCTCAGGCAATTCCTCCCTGGCACACTGCTCCTCCTGGCTCCTGTCCTGGGGTGTCCCTGATTGGCTGACCTGTCCTTTCCAGGCTTCAGGCAGGTTCTCTGCTGCTTCACTTTGTCCAGGGCCTCCGGGCTGCAGCCCATCTCTCCCCAGAGCTCCAGACCCCACCCCAGAGTTTCCCTCCTTTCTCTCACTGCTCCCTAGGAAAAAGATTTAAAGGGGCCATGCTCTCTACACCTCAAAGGGGTTACAGATGTATATATTTTACTTTAATGTAACAGTGTTACCCATTCATGAGTGGGAAGTGGTGTCCCCTGTGAAACAAACAGATGTTTGGAGAAGTGTGTCAATTTACTACTGCACTGTAGTCCTGTGATTCCATTTTCAATGTCATTAGAGATGGACTTGCATGATCATGGAGCAGGTCCTCAAGGAATCCATTTTGAAGCACTTGGAGGAGAGGATGGGGATCAGGAAGAGTCAATATGGCATCACCAAGGGCAAGTCATGCCTGACCAACCTGATTGCTTTCTATGATGAGACAACTGGCTCTGTGGATATGGGGAAAAGTGGATGACATGATATACCTGGACTTTAGCAAAGCTTTTGACACAGTCCCCACAGTATTCTTGCCCAAGTTAAAGAAGTATGGATTAGATGAATGGACTATAAGGTGGATAGAAAGCTGGCTAGATCATTGGGCTTAACAGGTAGGGATCAACGGTTCAATGTCTAGTGGCAGCCGGTATCAGGCAGAGTGCTCCAGGTGTTGGTCCTGGGGCCGGTTTTGTTCAGCATCTTTATAAATGATCTGGATGATGGGATGAATTGCACTCTCAGCAAGTTTGCAGATGACACTAAGCTGGAGGAAGAGGTAGACACACTGGAGGGTAGGGATAGGGTCCAGAGTGACCTAGACAAATTGGAGCATTGGGCCAAAAGGATTCTGATGAGGTTCAACAAGGACAAGTGCAGAGTCCTGGACTTAGGATGGAAGAATCCCATGCACTGCTACAGGCTGGGGACCAACTGGCTAAGTAGCAGTTCTGCAGAAAAGGACCTAGGGATTACAGTGGAGGAGAAGCTGGATATGAGTGAGCAGTGTGCCCCTGTTGCCAAGAAGGCCAATGGCATATTGGGCTGTATTAGTAGGAGCACTGCCAGCAGATCAAGGGAAGTGATTATTTTGCTCTATTTCGCATTGGTAAGGCCACACACTTGAGTATTGTGTCCAGTTTTTGTCCCCCCACTACAGAAGGGATGTGGGCAAACTGGAGAGAGTCCAGCAGAGGGCAATGAAGATGATTAGGGGGCTGGTGCACATGACTTACACGGAGAGGCTGAGGGAACTGGGGTTATTTAATCTGCAGAAGAGAAAAGAATGAGGGAGAATTTGATACCAGCCTTCATCTACCTAAAGGTGGGTTCTAAAGAGGATGGAGCTAGGCTATTCTCAGTGGTGGCAGATAACAGAACAAGAAGCAATGGTCTCAAGTTGCAGTGGGGGAGGTCTAGGTTAGATATTAGCAAAAACTATTTCACTAGGAGTGTGGTGAAGCACTGGAATGGGTTACCTAGGGAGGTGGTGGAATCTCCATCCTTAGAGGTTTTTAAGGCCCAGCTTGACAAAGCCCTGGCTGGGATGATTTAGCTGGTGTTGGTCTTGCTTTGAGCAGGGGATTGGACTAGATGACATCCTAAGATCTCTTCCAACCCTAATATTCTACGCCAAGCTTCAGGGTACATCTATGAGAAAGTTACAGCAATTTTAAGAATTACTTAAACAGGTGCAAAAATTTGTGATGCCAACTAAACCACTCTAATAAAAAAGAAATCACACCTTAAGTTGAACCCATGCAACTGTGTTTACAAGGCCTAAACAAGTTATAATTAACTGACGTGATGTTTGAGCAGTAGTTGAACTGCTCATTTTAATTAAACTTTTATTTTGGAAGACTTGTTTACCGAACACAGTTGAAACACGTTCCATTAAGTTACAGAAATATAGATGTCCCCTCTGAGGCACAACACCAGAGCATCCTCTTCCACTTTCCCCAGTGCAAGGTTGCTTAAAGTGTTGCATTGCCTCACTATGTTATAATTTTTCCCAAAACTTCTCAATCTTCACAGTGCAGAAGCACTAGCTGTTCCATGTCAGCCACATTTAATGTTCATGATCATGGACTTCAGTATTTAACTGTTGTAGTGCCTTGCCTTTTTTTATTTTGGAAAGCAAAAAAGACAACTGTTGAAGTACACTGATGAATTTTGATAAACTAAAACATCCCTTGCCAAAGCAGCATGGGATATTACACTGCAGTAGTCAGTGTCAGTTTTTCTAGCGCCCTCAATTTTTTAGACAAACCATGAAGTAGAGAATGTTAAGCATCTATTTGTCATATAATCTTGAGTCTTATTTAATTTGTGACATAGGAAACTGGTATGGGTTTTAAGGAAGGACCATTTGCTCTGAAAAGAGTTGAAATTGGATTTTCAACTGAAGGCCAGATAGGAAGAAAAAAATATATATATAAGCCTATGCAATCAGCATAGCTGCACTATTCCTGCCATGGGCTTGTCAGTCAACTTTGGCTGAAAGTTATAAAATTAAGAACTGTATTTAAGATTCTGTAACAAACTCTAAAAAGCTAAAAAAACTTTGCTATCTCAGCAAATGTGCCAGTAAAGAGTTGTTTATCCTTCATATAGCTGCTATAAAGTCTTAGTGTCTTACCAGAACTCAGTAACCTAGACCAGGGACTTACAGGTTCTACTTTTTCCTTAGAGCAAACATTCCCAGGGCTGAGGATTTCCCTAGGCAGCAGGCCAATGAGGGATGAGGCACTGAAATGCTTAAGTACTTTTGAGGATCTGGCCTCAACTTCTAAAGCTCAGTCCTCACTAGGGTTTGCCAGTTTTGATTGTACAATTCCTGTATCTTTATGAAAAGATAATATTGTGAATTCCCAGATACTCCAGGTCAATCCTGGAGGGTTGACAACCCTTGTCCCCACCCACATCAAAAAAAGTTTGCCACGATAACCAAACTGTAAATTCTGACCTTTACAAAGTTCTTTGAGAGTACTTCAGTAGCATTTTTGGCCACTGTAATATGCTACAGTGGCCAACTAATTTTAACAAAAAAATTTTTAAGCAGCTTCTTCTAGTTTGCATTAAAATCTTTTACTAGTCAGGGACATTAAAAATCAGATTTAATCCATTAGGGAAGTGGACTAACCACCTGTGCTGACTGTTGCATAAGTATTTCAGCTCTCATCTGTATTACTGTAAAGCCTAGAAGAGCCATGTTTATTATACACTATGCAATGCTAAAAACTTTAGCCTTAAAAAACGGTCTTGAAAGCACACCAGCTAAATCCACTGCACATCCTTTCCTACATCTATTATTTGGCATAGAACCACCAATATTTAAACATCCATTCATGATGGTTTTTAATTCATGTACATCAGAGACTAGCCAGTTATTTCAATATTACTTTATTTTAAAACAGCTAGGTCACAACACTAAGCTCAGCCCATTCTGCCAATATACAAGCTACAAATGCTTGTCTGACAGTCAAGGGTTAATCTTTAGTAGCATACTTGAAAGTGAGTAAAAATCCATATAAAATATTCATAGTTTCCATAGGAACACAGATAATGTGACCCCCATCTCCTAGTCATTCATTTTGTTGCATCTAAAGACCCTAGACTTTAACAAAAAACCCAAAGAAACATTTAAAAATTCTAGCAAGAATTAAGTTAATGGTCCCCAAAATGCCCTAGATATTCAATAAACAAACTTGCAATTAAACAATATCTATACATTAATACTAGTTGAAGCACAAGTTGCTGGATGATGTTCAATTCCACTTTCCCAGGCACAAGACAGTGGCAAAGTACTGACATCCTGCTCCTCCACTTCAGCTAGGAAACCTTGCTCATTAATCTGTTGCATTAGTTGCCTAAGTAAGAGGAAAAAGTAAGTCAGGAAACAATCCATGTTTTACCCTGATTTAAGCAATTGCAATATCAAGTGGATCTTGAAGTCAAATCATAATTTGACCCTCCAATCTCCAGATCTACTGATAACAGGAGGTTTGCTCAGAAGTAGAATGTGAACCATGAAGTAACAGCTTTAAATCAGAATTGCATTCAGAATCAGTGATTGGAATGACTTATTTGGGCACATGCAATTACTCAGTCTCCCCTCCATAACCCTAATTACATCCCACCCAATTTTGCTGATAGCAAAGTCCTAATGTAGATGCAGTTATGTTGAGTGGCATGTGATTTTTCCAGTCCTACCCGACACAGCTACACCAGGAGAATTTAAGTGCCGAATAGGCCAGAGGAACACTAAGCTTCATTAGAACAAATAGGGCATTTCACTTAGGGATTGTACCTCTTCATGCCCCTCACTTTACACAAGTATGTTGCCAGAAGTCTTGTGTAGACCTGGTTTAACTTAAATTAGTGGTGTCCCAACATCTAGCTTGCTGGTATGCATTTGGCCCCTTTAAACACATTTTAAATTTATGATTTCATTTTAGGTGTCCAGCCTTTCTGCTTTCAAAATACAAAGCTTCCAAATATGAAGTGTAAATTAATGTACTGACACCTTCAAGAACCTGGGGTAGTGAAGGGAAACACCCGAGTGACCCAGCTATGCTGGCAGAATTGTGCTTTTACTGTATAGCTAGTTTCACTCATGAGGTGGTTTTACAGTACTGTTTTGTTTGTTTTTTTTTTTTAAAAAGTAACTGCCAGGATAGCTACATCCACACTACAGAACTTTCCTGATACAGCATACCAGTAAAGCACCCCAGTGTAGAAATAATCATTACAAGATCTCAGGAAGAGAATTTTCCATTTGCCAGTCAGATGACCTCAACAGTAATCCAATATAATATCTGTAAAGCAACTTAAGTGACTGACATGTTTTTAAGCCTACTGTTCCCCCACTCATTTAAAAATATCACGTGGAGTCTTTGTAAAACCACAAATTGGCAGAAAAAGTGACACCTCAGCTGCTATGTGAAAGACCCATGCAAAAAAAGGGATGGCCTACTAGACAGGGGAAACAGCATTTGTTAGCACTGTATCTAGAAAGAGAATATAGCAAGTTTCACTAAGTAATCTTTGTTATGTTAGGCTGGAATTTTCAGAGGCATTTAAGGAGGCAATGTGTCCAAATCCCACTGAAAACCAACAGGAGTGGATATTTATTTCCTTGGGCCCCTGGGGCGGGGGGAGGGGGAGAAGAGTCTCAGTGACGTAGTCTTAGGCTACGATTAGAGAGCATCTGTTTAAATCCTGCTAGCTACAGGTAGAATTTGTCTTCTAAAGTAACACCTGTCAATTCATAATAAATGGACCTGTGGATTAGTCAACAAGGAGTTTTGCTTAAAGTGAATAACTATCAAGAGCTCTTGGCAGACCTAGTAAGATTCTCCCACCTAAAGCAAAAGTGTGACAAGTTACTAACCATGCTGGCCTTGACATCACATAGTTTATTGCTGGCCTCTGGAATCCATTGAAAGTGGAAGCAGCTGCAACTGTATAGGCACCCATGTTTTCAAATAGCATCCAATCACCAACTTGCAGCTCTGGCATATCAAAGCGCTCTACAATACGATCCAGTCCATCACATGTTGGTCCCCATATGCTACAGGAATAACAGCCCTCATCTGGTTTAGGTCTCTGAAGAGAGGTAAGTTACAAATTACTTTTGACTACCCTTATACTTTCAAGGAGGACTAAAGCAGGAGTCTTCCCAAACAAATAGTTGCCATGAAGGAGATTATTAAAAGGCATAGTACTCCAGCTCTAAAGTGGAGAAGAAAAATAGCTGCTAGCAGGGCCTCCTACATGAGTGATCTTTGGAATCTTCAGCTTTGGAATCTGCTCCACTGAATGGCCCAGAGCTCACATTGCCAACCAAGGCATTTGTCAGGAGTGGCGGTAGGATGGTGAAGATGAAATATGAAGGCATATTATGAAGGCAAATATGGGGTGGGTGAAATATGAAGGCATTATGCTTGAGTTTATTTGCACAGTGGAATGAGCAGTCTATATGTTGGTTTACTACCTGGAACAGAGGTGGGCAAACTCTGGGCCATGGGACCATCCTGCCCAGCCATTGAGCTCCTGGCTGGGAAGGCTAGCCCCTGGCCCCTCCCCTGCAGCCTCAGTTTGCCTTGCTGCCAGCACTCTGGGCAGCATGCTCCTGCTTGGCAGCATGGCTGCAAGAGCCACTGGCCTGCCCTGGTGCTCTAGACTGCATGGCAGCGTGGCTGGTTCTGGCCAGGTGGCGTGGCTGCCAGTCCTGGTGCTCTGAGCAGCATAGTAAGTGGGCGGGGGGAGCGGTGTGGTCAGGGAACAAGGAGCAGGAGGTTGGAGGTTCTGAGGGGGGCAGTCAGGCTGTTTGGGGAGGTACAGCCTTCCCTACCCGGCCCTCCACACAGTTCTGGAATCCTAATGTGGCCCTCAGCCGCCCCCCCCCCCCAAAAGTTTACCTCCAGATCAGGGGTGGGCATACTGTACCTTTTGCAAGACTGGCTTAACATGTGCATGATCATATAGGATGCAATTGAATGATCCATACACTCCATCATTCACATAGTACATAAGAGTTTTGCCATTAGTATCATCTTCATCTAAAAAAAGATGAAAATATGCAAATAAAAGCCTTTGAAAGCAAGTTTTGTATCTGGTTGCAAATGAGATTAGGAGATCTAGGTTTACATACCATCAGAACCTGACTGCTCCTTTAATACAACTTTTTTTGCAATTATGTTAACAGCGAGTGTGAAAGCTGATGCAACGTAGTATCTGCCAGGCTCTGCAATAATTCTTATTCCAGAATCACAAGGAAAACATTTGTCCAATGCTGGATTGATTACATTTGTGATCTAATCAAGAGACACAAGGTTAGTGACTGTACAAAGTACCAAACTAAAGTTATTAGACTTGCTATTGCAAGAGCCAAAAGGATAAGGCTATAAAACAGTGCAATGTTGTCTGGTTAGACTGACCTGCCACTTGGCAAGGCAACTCCCATTCTTTCACGTGCTGTGTATTTATACCTGCTACAACCTATCCTGAAAAATGATCACTCACAGATCTTGGGAGACAGGCCAGTCCTTGCTTACAGATGCCCCCCAACCTGAAGCAAATACTCCCCAGTAACCACACAACAGTAACCCAGGAACCTATCGTTGCAACAAAGCCTGATGCCAACTCTGTCCACATATTCATTCAAGTGACACCATCATAGGATTTAATCACATTAACCACACCATCAGGGGCTCGTTCACCTGCACATCTACCAATGTGATATATGCCATCATGTGCCAGCAATGCCCCTCATGTATATTGGCCAAACCGGACAGTCTCTACGCAAAAGAATAAATGGACACAAATCTGACAACAGGGATCATAACATTCAAAAACTGGTAGAACACTTCTGCCACTCAGTGAAAGACTTAAGGGTGGCAATTCTGCAACAGAAGAGCTTCAAAAACTGACTCCAACGAGAAACTGCCAAGTTTGAATTAATATGCAAACTAGATACCATTAACTAGGGTTTGAATAGAGACTGGGTCATTACACATATTGAATCTATTTCCCCATGTTAAGTATCCTCACACCTTCTTGTGAGCTGTCTAAATGGGCCATCCTGATCACCACAACAAGAGTTTTTCTCCTGCTAATAGCTCATCTCAATTAGCCTCTTACAGTTTGTATGGCAACTTCTACCTTCTCTGTATGTATGTGTACACCCCCCCCCCCACCACCACCCCTTCTTACTGTATGTTCCACTCTATGCATCTGATGAAGTGGGCTGTAGCCCATGAAAGCTTATGCTCTAATAAATTTGTTAGTCTCTAAGGTGCCACAAGTACTCCTGTTCTTTTGTGGATATAGATTAACACAGCTGCTATTCTGAAACCATTTACTAGGTCTGTTAATGAAAGCCATATATGTATTTAAAAAGGCTAAGGTGCTCTACTTGATTCTGCAATTAACAGAAGAAAATGATGACTTCAGTTCCAAATCAAGAACAGACTCCACTAGTCTTAATACTAATCAAAAGCAAGATACCAGGTAAATAAAGGTTTGCCCAAGTTTACTATATCAAAATACCTTCACAACCTGATAAACCAAGTATTAATTAGAAATCCAACATACCTCTTCAAATTTAAGCTTGACATCTTCAGAACCAGGGAAGCCACCACCAATATCAAGCAGATGCATACTGAAACCAAGTTCTGTCTGCAATGTGACCATGTTAAAATGGGACAGTCAAGCAAAGAAGGGATTCTTGAATAGTCTAACATAGGTCAAAACCAACTCCGTTGGAAGACCGATTTTATTTAAGAGTTTCATTTTATGGATACTTCTGACAAAGAAAACAGACTAGTCAGTTTACAAAGCACTAGTACAGGAGAACCAGCAAGTGTAAAGTTTTTTTTAAATTGGTCAGATGTCTTTTTTCCACAACACTTAAATATCAGGTCAACTATCAAAGGATTACCAAGATTCAAAAAGTAATTGACCATATGAAGCTGAATACTAACTGTACAGGAAAGGGTATAAAGCCTCTTATTTTAAGTTTCTGGTTCCAAAGTTGTACATTACTTTGTTCGAGTGGCATTTCATTCTGACAAGTCGGTTGTATGGTCAGTACTGTGAAAGTAGTGGTCCAGAAGCAATACTCTTAGGCAAGTAAATTCATACTTACTCCCATATCAAAGACACAACGGGCATCAGATATAGCTTGAACAAAGGTCTCTGGGTCAGTACAGCCACTTCCAACATGGAAACTGGAAAACAGATGCAATCTCAATTGTCTTTTGGAAGATTTAAGTTTTAAGCAACTATTTAGACAAAAGTAATATGTAGTAGCAGATTATGGTGTCAGTTCTTGTGAGTGGGCAAGTCATTTACATATTTATAAAGATATTACAATGCATATTTCTAGATGGGTGTTTTGAGAGTTTGTATATACAGATCATAGTTACTAACCTGACTCCAATAATGTCAAGGTCAAGTTCTTTTGCCCGCTCCAAAAGAAGTCTGCTAGTTTTCAGGGTAGCTCCAAATTTAACACTCAGGCGACAAACTGCTTTGGAGTCATCAGTTGCAATGCGCAAGACTAGCCTAGAAACAGTGTCCAATTTAGTGCCAATCCACTAGATTTTATAGAGCAGACAGACAATCTGGTTGAAATAGGTTTCAGGTCAGGAGAATGGGGTTTGTAACTTCTAGAAGGGGTTCTCAAATTTCATTGCAGCATGACCCCCTAACAAAATAATTACTACATGACCCCAGGAGGGGGGCTGAAGCCTGAGCCTGCCCAAGCCCTTCTGCCCCAGGCAGGGGAATAAAGCCAAAGCCCAACCCTCGTGCCCCAGGCTGGGAAGGGGTAGAAAGGGTGACAAAGCCAAAGCCCCATGGCTTCAGCCCCAAGCAGGGGGCCTCTAACCTGAGCTCCACTGCACAGGGCTAAAACCCTCAGGTTTTGGGGCTCGGGCCCTAGCAAGTCTCACGCCAGCCCTGGCAACTCCATTAAAACAGGGTCCCAACCCAGTCTCTCTCAGCAGTTCTCAAACTTCTAGTAAGTCAAATTTAAAATAAGCTAACTTTGCTGTAAAATGTTGACAAAGGTGGACCAAATTTAACATGCAAGCAAGTTTATATTGTTCTTTATACATCAATATGCTATAAAACTGTACTTGACAAATATGTCAATATTGACAGAAAAATTTGTGTTCTCTTCCAATTGTGTTAGTGTTAAAAGCTTAGAAATAAAGCTGAATGTGTGTTACCTAAGCAGACACTGCTAATACAGGATAGGTGAATTTAAACATGTTAAGCCCATTAAGAGGCCCAAAACCAAAAACTCCTTACTTTGCCTTTGGATGAGCTCTTGCAACTTTCATTAGCTCTACTTCACTATCAAAAGTCATCATCTGCACACCACTGTTTGCAGCATGTTTAATCTGAGAGATTTGTTTACAAGGATTTGCATATATTATTCGTTCTGGAGGTACACCAATGTTCTGTACCAACTGGATTTCAGTCTGGAAAAAAGAAATAGATTACTTTCTGGATGAGGTCATTCATTTGTTGAAAGATACCCTTGTTTCTAGCTAGCAGAGTGTGAAGAGATAACATTGACATTCAAGAAACACTCCTAGTTATATACAAACAAAGCTGTAACATCCATATATGAATTTACCATAAAAAACAACAAAAAAAACCACAACTGAAGCTCTTACCTTACTAGCACAATCAAACCCTGCACCAAGAGCAGCAAGTGTCTTCACTATAGCTTTACTGTCATTACATTTGACAGCATAAAAGGGTGTTACTCGAGGGAGTGCTTTGTACCATCGGAAATGCTTCTTTAGGACATCCCCAAGGTCAGCAACATAGAAAGCATCTTTATCATCCTAAAAGAAAAATATCAGGTCATCTTCAGGAATGCCCCCAACTCAATTTTTTTTTTTTAGCAGAAAGTGTAATATATTTCTAAGTTTGAGTACAGTTAATATATAAAATTGTATTCTCAGAAAATGCACTGTTTTGCTAGCATACTTACAGAGGAAGAAACTTCATTTATTTTTTGGTCTAGAATATCCTTGGCAGTAAAGCCTTCATCAAGGAAGGTGAAGTCAAACTCCTCATTGCTGAAGCTGAACATCGTTTCTAAGAGTGTAAATGCAACAAACTGTGGATATAGAAAGTATGTTAGTTCATTCAAATTAGCAAAGAGACTCACAGAACACTAAATGATAGTCAAGATCCACAAACTTACATGGACAACTAAGAAATATCAGCTTTGTTCAAATTCTTTCAACTGTGCACCCAAAGATGTGCTTCAGAAAAGCAAAGTCTTGACAGATGAAGGCAAGTTTTCTGTTCTCTGTGCAGCAGTTGTATGATGTTGCATTGAAACTGTTCAAAGAAAAAAGAGAAGAGAAAGATTAAATCAGTTATGGAAGTTTAGAAAAATGACAATTTAAAAAGCCTTCTTTAGAAACAGGAATACATTGAAGACTATACACTAAGCAGAGCAAGTTGTTATATAAAAAACATCACAAGTATTTTAACATGCCCATTTACTATCATCTAACATTTCATCTCTTTCAAGTCACTCTACAGGTAGCTACATATGCAACAAACATTTGGGCAAGTTAGGTCTCTGAAAACTGCCATCTGCACATACTCAGAGGTTGGCAGGTAAAGTCTCTGAAAATTGTTTGTATAGAGTATGTTCCAGACCAGGGACTGAATAGGCCTTTCCCTGCAATTGCTCCACATGGCTGCCAGCTTGGTGTGACAACAAATGAGGACAGAAGATGGTTTCTCCTGTTCTGCCAATGCTTCCCCCTCAGGCATCCAGGCAATGTGAAGAGAAAAGTAGCCTCACTCAAATGCTATGGGACAAGCTGTGAAACCACTAGAGAACACTCCCTTCCAGAATCTGGAACTGAACTTAGGAATTCTAAGTCTCCGTTTTCCTCAGCTGTCTAACAAATAGCTGTAAAACCCAGTAGTAAAGTATATGTATTTCATGCACCTCTACAGGCTGGTCCAAATGGAGGATGGCAACCAATTACTTTATTAACTCAAGTGGTAGAAGTCTGTGCTGTGAATCTAAAGAACCCAACCCTGCTAGTGACCTGGGTGGAGCTTGATATGGTTCCACATGACAAAGTTGAGGTATTTTTTTAAGCTTGGGAAAATACATAAGCCACTACATATTAAAAGGGTTATGGCTGCAAAATTTAGTACTCAGGAAATGCCCTAGTGTTGTATGGATTAGGGGGTCTTTAATTACCATTAGCCTCCCACCTCCCCCAGAACCTTCCTCCATTCAATGGACAGGAAATAAATTGGGGTTGGATAGTCAACAAGGCTACTGTCTGTAAGACTGCTGCCTCATCTGAGGGGAAGTTTGGAAGGTGTTTAACAAATGAGGCAGGGGACTACTGGAAGAGGGGAAGAAAAAAAAAAGTGATAAGGCAGCTGAATGCAACCCTGGAGAACTGGTAGATTTTCTCCCTGTCTCTGCCACAGAGTTCCTATGTAAGTCACTTAAACTAAACTTTTTACAGGTGTTCAATTATGTACTCATTTTCTGGGTGCCCAATTTGAGACAAATGGAACCTGATTTTTACTCATGTGCAATTGACATGTTCAAACCACAGCTCCCTTTAATTTCTATAAAATGCCAAGTAGTCACATTTAGTGCCCTGTTTGCCATATGCACTGAAAGAAGCAAGGATACTATGGAAAAAATAGTGTATCATGTAATTAAAACTGTATTCTAATATACAAGGGGGCTGAATTTAGACTGCATGGCCAACCTTAACTCTGGCATTTCTTAACTTTTGCCTCTTGGCTTTGCAACCTTAATGTTCTTTTAACAGGTACTATGAAATTGAAACAACGGCTCTAATGTCTTCATGTTATCGCAAAACTGTTCGACTGGCCGCTTTAGCTCATGCCCGAGTTAACACACGGGAAGTCTGAAGCATCACTCTGCATGCAGCTTCTTACAGATTAAGTCTTCTAAATGACCACATGTCCTGCATCTCTCAAGGACAACTGACAAGAGTTTTACCGTTCACAAAGTTCACATCCAAGTCTATAAACCTGGAGGTTCAAGTGAAGGTTTAATGCGTTCGTTCCAGAGTACAAAAGCCTCAGTCCTACGACTGGCAGCTTCACGGAAATCCCCCGGGGAAGCACCCCTCAGTGACAGCTTTGCGGGTTTCTCAAAACGCAGATGATTTCAGGAATTCACTTGTGGGCCAATTTAAGGAGCCAAAATGAACGTAGCAGGAAACCTTATCGTCCCCTTCCACGTAAGCGGTTCAGGCCAGGCTACGTGCCCACCGTTTTGTAGGGATCTCTACTGCAAGCACCGGGGCGGCTCTGTACAATTTCAGCCGCGCGTGCCCGCCCCGGTGGCCAGGCCGTGCCCGCCCCAGCCGGGTGCCGGGCCCAGGCCCGCGGTGGAGCAGGGGGCCGCGGCCGCCGGGCCATTACAGCAACCGCCGCGGGGCCGGCTGCCCGCGCCAAACCGGCTCTCGCCAGGGGCCGCGCAGCCCCGTCCGCCCCGGGGGCTCCGCCGCCCTGCCCGGGACGCCCCCTCTCCAGCTGGGTTAGCGACGCTGCGCAGCGCGGCCCCCACCCCGCCTCTCCGACGCGGCTGGCGCGACACGTGGCTCCAGCGGCCGGCCGGCTGCCTTCCAGCCTCCCCCGCCCGCGCCCCTCACCTCAGGCAGCGCCCGTCATGGTTCAGCGCGTCGCCCGGCAGCCGGTCGGTCCCCGAGTCCCGTGCCTCCTCCTCAGAGACGGGCCCCGCTGAGCTCGCGGGCTGCCGGAGTGGACGCGCCGCCCGAGGAGGAGCCGGGCTGGAGGAGCCGCCACAGCCGCTGCCGACCGGCTCGAGAGCACCGACTGACAAAAGCCGTAGCGCCAGGAGAGCTCTTATTTATAGGCCGGACTGCGTCGCTATGACAACGCACCAGCTCAAACCAGCCCCGATCGGCTGGGACCGGGCAGGAGCCGCCGCCGCAGGCCGCTATTGTGACGTTAGAGTTTTCGAACACGCGCATGGGTTCGCCACGCCTTCTCCTCCCTGCCCTCAGGGGCCGCGTTCTAAGGCCTTGGGTCTAGACCAGGCAGGCAACCTTTCGCTGGTGGCTCCTCCTCCTCCTCCCCCTCCTCTCTTCCTTTCTGATGCTTCCACCCCTCCCCGTTCTTCTCTGCTGCTACTTCCTCGCTGCTGTTCCCTTTCCTGTGTACCCACTCCGGTTACCTCTACCCTTGCTGTTGCCCCCTCTGCTGCAATCCCTCCACCTACTCCCTCTTTCCGTCCTGCTCCTTTTCCTGGAAGGGTTTCATAACAGAGTGGGGGTGTTGAGACAGCTCCCAATCCCCTCTTCCTGGCTCTGGGATTTCCATTGAAGTTCACATCGGTTTGCAATGGTCATTGACTAGGAACCCTTTAAAAATCAACTTGGATTCAAATCTCAGCTGGGCCAGTTTAGATTCGAATGCAGTCAGGGTCAGCTCACCTTTTTACCTTTCTAGAGTAGATAAATTGAGGACCATGTGCTGTCTTTCACTTGAGCCCTTAAAGACAGGTCCTGGGTAAAGCTTTCAAAAGAATCTATGTGACCTATGCCCAGATCCTCTTGGTATTTAGGTTTCTAGCTCCCATTGATTTCAGTGGGAGTTAAGCATGTTTGAGGATCTGGGCTTAGGAGCCTAAGTCCCATTTTCAAAGGGGATTTAGGCACTTTACAGACTTTGGCTCCTGAGTGAAAATTTTACTTCCAGTCTCTGAGTAATCTTCAAAGAGACTTATACAGGGGAAGGGGTGTGTCTTGCTTTCCTGTATCAAAATGTCCCTTCCCCTACTGATACTACTGTTGCTACTTTCTGCCCCAGCAGTGGTTGTGGTTTTACAACCTGTATGCAATCCTTTAGGCTGAAAAATGCAGTAGAAGTGTGATGCAATTATTATTGTCAACAAGCTGCTGTATTGCAAATTAACAATGTTATTGAACCAACAACTTTAGGTTTAGTGAAAATAAATATTTTGCTGCTACTTAATTTTCCCTCTAAAATGTATATGATTTGAACCTTGTGATTTTGTTATTTAATCTTATGACACTTAGACCTGCTTGTGATACATTTCACACATAAGACATTGCACAAAATTGTTTCTTTGTGTGTGTGTGTGTGTGTGTGTGTGTGTTTTTTTTAAATCAGATCATATTTTATGCCATGAGTCTGCATAGCGGGACTGTGTATATGTTAAGCACATGAGTCTTTACAGAATCAGGGCCTAAATCTTTAACTGAACTATGCAGTACATGGAAGGACATGTCTTCCTGCACTCTGGCCAAATTCAGTTCTGGTGTAAGCAGACCCTTCACCAGCCCTGTTAACACTGTATCTGAACTTTACCCAATGTTAATTTAAAAAGTAGGGGAGTAAGGTATCTGTTGCTTAAGAATGTATACAGTACTAAAAATGTAGTTTGGGGGAGGTTTAAGGCGAAGCCAAATCTTGTCTTGACTTTGTTGAGAGTTGCTCATCCTATCTCAGAATTTAGCTCACCTGTTGTGAAGCTAAATTTAACAGAGGCAGTTTCCCCCCACTGATAGTTGCAAAACAAAAGAAAATTTAAACTATCTAACTGATCTGTTTCACAGTTTTCTCTTTTATTACATAAGGGGATTGTAATGATAAAGTCAGCATGATCTAACATAGGATTAAATCAGTGGCAAAGTTCCATTAACTTTAGTAGGAGCAGAGTCACTCACACACACAAACTGAAAACAAAGTGACACACCACATTTTTGGTACAAACCAAAGAAAGGAAATTCAGAGTCAAGGCTGACATTCTGGGCCAAATTAATCTTTAGTGTAATTCCACTGAAATTGATGGAGTTACATTTGGGATGAACATCTCTTAAAGCTATCCTGCATATGCCTATATTTCAACACTTGCTATGTATGTCAAAACTGTCATCTGTACACAGATGCTTACCACAGCCATAACAAGGCAGAGGACCGGAAATGGCTAACAGTATCTAGAGGATGTTATGCAAAATGCTTGTTAGAACTTTAACAATTTTTTTTCCTTTTTGTCTTGACAGTGAAATGTGTTTCCTTTGTGAAGTTATTTTGTCTCCTGGTGCACTGGCTTATTATTGTAGGGCTGCTTACATGGGATTGGATTACTGGCATTGATTTTTTGTGTGTGTGTTGGTGGTGGGCTTTTTGTTATTAGGGGAAAAAAACGAATTGGGCGGGGGAGTCACATATACATATATTTTCATGAATAATGCTCCTTTTAAAAGTAACCATTTTTTTCTCTTGGAGTGACTGCCCTTGCCACCATTCTGAGAGGCACTATCTTTACACTGGGACTTCTTTTCCCTCTGCCAGTATTTTCAGAGTCCTAGATTAAACATTTTGCCATCTCAGATTAAATTAAAGGATCGAATCCTGCTCCCATAGTGTCAGTGGGAGTGCTGCCATTTTCTTTAGTGGATAAAAGACTGATTCCAAAGTTAGTAACTACAGGGCAGATTTTTTTTTAAAGTCTCTGATTATTTCTAAGAAAAGCATGAAATCTACAAGTAATTGCTATCACAAAAAGACAAATCAGGGTGATCTGTGCTCAGGTGTTGAGCATTTTCCTAATTCCCAAAGAGTCTGCTCCTGTTTTCATTAAAGTCAGAGTTTTACCACTGTCTTCAGGAGTAAAATGTGCTATCAGTGTAGAAATGACAAGTAATGAGAACAAAGGAGAAGATATACTCAGCCCAGATTCACCCCTCCCTCTTAAACAGGTTAGGATTCTTGCATGGGGTGCCACAAATTGTAAGGACAGCCCAGCAAGCTGTCAGCTAGGGGTACTATTGAAGCAGTGGGCCTGATTCTCTGCTGCATTGTGCCTTGTAGGCGTCATTACACCTGTGAAAAGTTGATGTAAAATGCTGCTCATTGGTACAAGTGAGTGGGAAATGCTAACCAGGTAGCATTTTGCATCAAGTTTGCCCAGGTGGAACTGACTTACACAAGATGCAAGGCAAGAGATACTCAGGCACAGCCAGGAAGGATAGTCTCTCATTGCTTGAGTGACCCTCTTCGGAAGGTAGAAGAAGCTGCACCCAGCTCTCCTGAGGTCTTTTGAGAGTGATGCTGAAGAATGGGATCCCAGAGGATTCCCATTTACAGATTGTGTTATAGCGCGCACTCACCACCAGAGCGCCCAGTTGTGTCATGGCACAGCATCGCACATCACAGCTCAGACTCTTCCTCTCTAGCGCCTCCCTGTGTCTTGGTTCCACAATGGTCTGCTGCTTCCCAGGGAGGGTGTCTATGCATCCCCTTGATATCTTAACCCGCTGCTTTTCTCTTCCAGCAGGACACTTTCTTAGGGCAGGTTGTGAAAAGAGAGTGGGGCCTCCAGCAGGGGTCAGTGAATGCCTGGTCCACCCTGTCACAGACTAAAATAAAGAAAAATAATTAGAAGAGCAGGTAGATAAGAAAGAGAAGAGAATTTTGAGCAGCATCCAATGAAATGTCTAGGAATGCTACTGAGTTTGGTTAAAAAATAAACCAATTAAAGAAAAAACAAAATAATCTCCAAAAATGAATTTTTTGAAATTGTGTGTGCATGCATGCGCATGCTTAATTTTAGGAAGGTTTCATAAATGATTAAACCCAGGAAGTAGGGGGGGGGAAAATCAAGCCTTCATGAAACATCAACATTAATTTATTTTTGAAGTGCTCCTTTCCATATAGACATTTGTGGTACTGCACAAAAATTATATATATCAAAACATCATCAATCAAGGGATGTCTAACAGAACCCCTGCCCCTCTCCCCTAAAAAACATGGGGTGAGTAGTGCTAATGCTGAAAACATCTCTGGGAATTTTGTTTAATGTGTTAGAAATCAGGAAGGACGGACTGAAATGGATGTCATGGGGGTGTCACTTTAGGGCTCACTGCAGCAAAAGTACAATTCCTTGCTGACCTAATATGGGACAGTAGGGCCCCTAAATGGCAGGTGATATCAGAAAACAAATACTCATCAGGCTGAGGCCAAAACAGATGATCATGGATATAACTTGGGCCTATTCCTTTGAGCTTTAGAAGGCAGCAGGGCCCTCCTCAAGTAATTTTTGAAAAGCATCCAAACTTTTGAGGTCACTTCTATTTATTGTTGGCCTGTAGCATAACTGATGCCTCACCAGGCCCCTCAATCTGTTATTTTTCCAGCAGTTGTCTGCTGACCCGCAGCTGTGCTAATGTGTCTCAGAAGGTTCTACTATATCACCCATAATGGATGTGCCATTCAGAGCCTTTTGGGGCATATCAGTGCTATGACAGATGAATAGGCCACTTTTTAATACAGAGGTTCATGAGATGATCCGAATGCAGAGAGAAACTGGGGATGACAAGCAATTGTAATTAGATGGAGGGAGACCTGATCTCTGGATGAGAGAGCAAAGGCAATGAATATTAAGTAGCAATTATACTGGGTAGGAAGGCAAGAATACATGAAGGGGCATGGGAATGCAATCATATTTGGCGAGGGAACTCAAGTGATACAAGGGAAAGAGGTCCAGATAACAGCAGGGGGTTGTAGTTAACTGAGGTGCTGGTTCACTCCTAAACTCTCCTGATGCTGTATTGGCTGCTTTAGAATTGCATTCCAATATTTGATGTATTGCATTATTTTCTTCCAAAAAAACGTTTTTGCTGGGTGATTCTCTCTTGACACCCTTGAAAACGTTTGGTTTTAAGGGAGAGTTGGGGGGAAGGTTAGGTTTTGCTGGGGAAGTCAGCATTCAAATATATAAATGAGAAGAGGGCCTAAACTGGTAAACTGTAGAAACACAAACTGTCATAAAATGCAATCTTTGCTTCTTATTTTGTCCTCTCCCAGAAAAATGCCCTGGGTCTCAGTGCTGGCTGCCTACCTGAGATTACCAGTCATGCTCAATAGTCAACAACAAAGGAAGCTTGCCCATTATTCTTTTTTTTCCTCCAGTGGACAAGCTGTCAAAAGACTTAGAAAAGTGTTACGAAGATAACAAAAACTTGTAACATGCTTCTTACGATAGAAACAAAACATTGGCAAACTTGGTGACTGTCCAAATCCTGAGTCTGAAGAGCAGAACCAAGGTCATTTGGGATCCCATGGGGATATTGAGACGGAGCCTTCAGAACCTCCATAAGGCCTTAGAGACTACATTAGATTTAATAGTTACATGGTCCACTGTTGTCTGGCAGAAGAGGAAGTTTATGCTGTTGTGGCAGAAGAATGTATTTCATATGCTACCACACATTTTTATTTTGTCCCCCTCCCTCTACCCCATCTCTTCCTTTTACTGTCTTCTTGTTGTGTTTTGTCTAACCTTAGATTGTAAGATCTTTGGGGCAGGGCTCATGCCTTGTTTTGTAAGGCATCAAGCACACTTTTAGGCTTTGTGTAGATAATAATAACAATAATAATAATATAATATAATGTATGGGCTAGCAGAAGAGTAAGTGTACGTAGCTGGAACTAGGGTAGCTTGCAGGGGAAGTCTGCTACTGGCTGCTGTGAAATACTTAATTTTGTTTCTGGTGAAGGATGTTAGACTTTGGTGTGAGTAGCAATACTTCTGTAATGCTTTCCATCTGAGGCTCTCATAGTGCTTTTACATTAAGAAATTAAACTGTCCAAGACCCCGTGAGATAAGGTAAATATTAGGGCTGTCAATTAATCGCAGTTAACTCACGCGATTAACTCAAAAAAATTAATCGCAGTTAAAAAAATTAATCGTGATTAATCGCACTTTTAATCTCACTGTTAAACAACAGAACACCAATTGAAATGTATTAAATATTTTTGGATGCTTTTCTACATTTTCAAATATATTGATTTCAGTTACAACACAGAATACAAAGTGTGCACTGCTCACTTTATATTATTATTTTTATTAAAAATATTTGCACTGTAAAAATGATAAAGAGTTTTTCAATTCACCTCATACACGTACCATAATACAATATCTTTATCATGAAAGTACAATTTACAAATGTAGATTTTTTTTTTGTTACATAACTTCACTCAGAAAACTAAAACAATGTAAAACTTTAGAGCCTACAATTTCACTCAGTCCTACTTCTTGTTCAGCGAATCATAGAATCATAGAATATCAGGGTTGGAAGGGACCTCAGGAGGTCATCTAGTCCAACCCCCTGCTCAAAGCAGGACCAATCCCCAATTTTTGCCCCAGATCCCAAATGGCCCCCTCAAGGATTGAACTCACAAGCTTGGGTTTAGCAGGCCAATGCTCAAACCACTGTTGTTTACATTTACAGGATGTAATGCTGCCTGCTTCTTATTTACAATGTCACCTGAAAGTGAGAATAGGCATTTAAAATACATGGCATTTTTGTAGGTGGCATTGCAAGGAATTTACTTGCCAGATAAGCTAAACATTCGTATGCCCCTTCATGTTTCGGCCACCATTCCAGAGGACGTGCTTCCATGCTGATGATGCTAGTTTAAAAAAATGCATTAATTAAATTTGTGATGCACTCCTTGGGGGAGAATTGTATGTCTCCTGTTCTGTTTTACCTGCATTCTGCCATATATTTCGTGTTCTAGCAGTATCAGATGATGACCCAGCACTTTCACTGCAGATTTGAGAAAACACAAAGAAGGTACCAGTATGAGATTTCTAAAGATAGCTACAGAACTCAACCCAAGATTTAAGAATCTGAAGTGCCTTCCAAAATCTGAGAGGGATGAGGTGTGGAGCATGCTTTCAGAAGTCTTAGAAGAGCAACAGTCCAATGCCAAAACTACAGAACCCGAACCACCAAAAAAGAAAATCAACCTTCTGCTGGTGGCATCTGACTCACATGATGAAAATGAATATGCATCGCTTAGCACTCCTTTGGATCATTATCAAGCAGAACCTGTCATCGGCATGAATGCATGACCTCTGGAAGGGTGGTTGAAGCAGGAAGGGACATATGAATCTTTAGAGCATCTGGTATGTAAATATCGTGTGATGCCAGCTACAAGTGTGCCATGCAATCACCTGTTGTCACTTTCAGGTAACATTGTAAACAAGAAGGGGGCAGCATTATCTCCTGAAAATGTAAATGAACTTGTTTGTCTGAGCAATTGGCTGCTCGAACAAGAAGTAGGACAGCGCGGACATGCAGGCTCTAAAATTTTAGATTGTTTTATTTTTGAGTGCAGTTATTTTTTTGCACTTAATTCTACATTTGTACATTCAACTTTCATGATAAAGAGATTGCACTACAGTACTTGTATTAGGTGAACTGAAAAAGCTATTTTCTTTTGTTTTGTACTGTGCAAATATTTATAATAAAAAATAATATA
The DNA here is from genome assembly GCF_015237465.2 of Chelonia mydas. Lineage (NCBI taxonomy): Eukaryota > Metazoa > Chordata > Testudines > Cheloniidae > Chelonia > Chelonia mydas. Next base: position 28,872,448 of record NC_057851.1, on the reverse strand, counting down.
AAGTGAGCACTGTACACTTTGTATTCTGTGTGGTAATTGAAATCAATATATTTGAAAATGTAGAAAACATCCAAAATATTTAAATCAATAGTATTCTATTATTCTTTAACAGTGCAATTAATCGCGATTAATTTTTTTAATCGCTTGACAGCCCTAGTAAATATCTCAATTTAACAGACAGAGAAATTGAGGCATAGAGAGATTAAGTGACCTACTCAAGGTCACACACAAAGTCTGTGGCAAATGTGGGAATAGAAATCAGATTTCCTGGGTCCCAGACCTTTGTGTGAGATGCAGAAGAGAATCCTTCCCCTCTGGGCTACATTGTGTGAGGATTTAAACACAGCCCTGCTTTGGCTGGTGGGGATGGAGCCAACCTACCACAAGCTTCACAGGGGACAGTGGGGCAGTATGAGGCTGCAATCACCCAGCTGACTTAGAAGGGAGAACAGGAGCATGGCTTTGCCTCTTCTTGCTCTTACTTGCCTCCTTTGATTAATGTGTACCCCAGAGGTACACCGAGGATCCAGTTCTTGCGGGTGCTGAGTTCCAGGCACTGCCATTGTGGCTGGCTATTGCATAAGGCAAATCTTCAGGAGGAGGGGCAGGGGCCATGTCTGTCCCTAAGCAAATAGAAATACTAACATGGATCAATGAAATTCAAGTCCAATGTGCCTAACAATTCAATGTATTTTTTCCCTCTTTTTTTAGTTTGTGAATGAAAGAAATCTTGGCCATGGCACAACAGAAGACAACTCAGATCCCTTCCATCATTCAAAAAATACCTGCCAAGGAAACATACCATTTTTAGGATATTTTTACAATGCCTTCTAGCATATTTTCTTATGGTTTGAATTCTATTTCTTTCCTCTCGTTGCTACAAATGTTCAATAGCAGCAGTGCAGTTTTATTTTTTAACTTGTCTTTGTTAGCAGGTCACTGTTCTAAAACATTCAAATTGCATCGTTCACTGATGAGTATCAGGGTCAACATAAAGGTTTTGTCTTGATACAGCAACAATTTCATGCCACTGAAGAAAGATTTGTTTTTCACTCACTCATGCTCATAGATAAAATATCCCTATTAAACAAAACTGATACCATCATATATGTGTAATTATGATTCTGTCAGGTCCGGAGTATTGAACTCAGTAGACTCATAGACTTTAAGGTCAGAAGGGACCATCATGGTCATCTAGTCTGACTTCCTGCATGTTGCAGGCCACAGAACTTCACCCTTCCACTCCTGTAATAGACCCCTAACCTCTGGCTGAGTTACTGAAGACCTCAAATCATGGTTTAAAGACTTCAAGTTACAGAGAATTCACCATTTACACCACAGTAGAACCTCAGAGTTACAAACACCTCGGGAATGGAGGTTGTTCGTAACTCTGAAATGTTCGTAACTCTGAACAAAACATTATAGTTGTTCTTTCAAAAGTTTACAATGGACCATTAATTTAATACAACTTTGAAACTTTACTAAGCAGAAGAAAAATACTTCTTTTAACCATCTTAATTTAAATGAAACAGGCATAGAAACAAGTTTCAGAGTAGCAGCCGTGTTAGTCTGTATCCGCAAAAAGAAAAGAAGTACTTGTGGCACCTTAGAGACTAACAAATTTATTAGAGCATAAGCTTTTGTGAGCTACAGCTCACTTCATTGGATGCATACAGTGGAAAATATAGTGGGGAGATTTTATATACACAGAGAACATAAAACAATGGGTGTTACTATACAGACTGTAACAAGAGTGATCAGGAAAGGTGAGCTATTACCAGCAGGAGAGTGGCGGGGGGGGGGGGGAAACACGACACATCTTTTGTAGTGATAATCAAGGTGGACCATTTCCAGCAGTTGACAAGAACAGTAGGGGGTAAATAAACAAGGGGAAATAGTTTTATTTTGTGTAATGACACATCCACTCCCAGTCTTTATTCAAGCCTAAATTAATTGTATCCAGTTTGCAAATTAATTCCAATTCAGCAGTCTCTCGTTGGAGTCTGTTTTTGAAGTTTTTTTGTTCAAGAATTGCAACTTTTAGGTCTGTAATTGAGTGACCAGAGAGATTGAAGTGTTCTCCGACTGGTTTATGAATGTTATAATTCTTGACGTCTGATTTGTGTCCATTTATTCTTTTACGTGGAGACTGTCCAGTTTGACCAATGTACATGGCAGAGGGGCATTGCTGGCACATGAAACATAGAAACAGTTTCCTTACCTTGTCAAAAAAATGTTTAAAACGTTCCCTTTATTTTTTTAGTCATTGACATTTAACACAGTACTGTACTACTGTATTTGCTCTTTTTTTTGGGTCTCTGTTGCTGCCTGATTGTGGTGTGTGGGTGACCGGTTGTGATGTTCCCCTGGTGTTATTTGGACCGGTGATCTGCTAGGTCACTCCAATCCTCAACTCTGGCAGCCAGTCTTACCCTGCTCTGCTGTGAGAACCCCCACTCCCAGGCTGTTCACACACAGCCTCTAGCATGTAAGCTGCTCCCAGCTACATAAGTGAGCACTTTTGGCCAGCTGCTGCTTGGATTGTGCAACTGAATGACACTAGCCAATATCTCTGGTCCCAGACTCAACCCTAGGAACCTCCGTTTTGCAGTGTCCAGTTATGCCCGCTGGACGCTGCAAGCTTATATGAGTTCGTCAATTTAACAAAGAAATTGATATGTACCAGGCTTGTTATCCCAAGGGGAGTTTCTGACACGCTTCAAACCAAATGCACTGCTTCAGGTAGACTAAACAAACAAATTTATTAACTACAAAAGATAGATTTTAAGTGATTATAAGTCAAAGCACAAGAAGTCAGATTTGGTCAAATGAAATAAAAGCAAAACACTTTCTAAGCTGATCTTAACGCTTACAAACTTAGATGCTTCTCAACACAGGCTGGCTGATTGCCCTTCAGCTAGGCTCGCCCCTTTGTTCAGGGCTTCACTCACTTCGTGGTCATGTCTGTAGATGGAGGTGGAAGAGAGAGGAAGAGCATGGCAAATGTCTCTCCCTTTTATCATGTTCTTTCTTCCCCCCGGCTTTGCCCCCCTACCCCCTTCAGAGTCAGGTGAGCATTACCTCATCACAGTCCCAAGCTGACCAAGGGAAGGGGTGTGACTCACTCGAGAGTCCAACAGATCCTTTGTCTCTGCCGAGGTCAGTGGCCTTTGTTCCTGTGAGGCTGGGCTTGGTTTGTCTCATATATGCCCCGATGTGGTGTGAACTGCCCCTCTTCTCCTGGAGAGTTTTGCCTGGGCTTGTTTTAAGCCATGAAGACACATTTTCAGCCTTATAACTATATACATGAAATTACAACCTATAATATTACTATAACAACAACCAGGCTCAGTGCATCATGAGCCTTCCGAAGACACATGACATGACAAACTTTGCATTGGATACCACACAATCATATTATAAGGATGAACATGGGGGTGGTGCAGGGTGTTCCCCCGAGTTACAGAGTGTCACATTGGTCAGTTCGTAACTCTAGTGTTCATAACTCTGAAGTTCTACTGTAATTTAAACCTGCAAGTTACTCATGCCCCATGCTTCAGAGGAGCACAAAAAGCCCCCAGGGTCTCTGCCAATCTGACCTGGGGGAAAATTCCTTCTTGACCCCAAATATGGTGATCAGTGAGACGCTGAGCATGGGGGCAACTCATCAGGCAGATACCTGGGAAAGAATTCTCTGTAGTAACTCAGAAACCTCTCCATCTAGTGTCCCATCTGTAGGCATTGGGGGTTTTTGCTACTGGCAGTCGCTGATGGACCGCCCCACATGCCATCATAGGCCGTCCCATCATATCATCCCCTCCGTAAACTTACCAAGCTCAGTCTTGAAGCCAGTTAGGTTTCACTGCTTGCCTTGGAAGGCTGTTCCAGAACTTCACTCCTCTGATGGTTAGAAACCATCATCTAATTTCAAACCTAAACTTGCGGATGACCAGTTTGTATCCATTTGTTCTTTTGTCAACACTCGCACTTAACTTAAATAACTCCTCTCCCTTCCTGGTGTTTATCCCTCTGACGTATTTATAGAGAGCAATCCTATCTCCCCTCAGCCTTTGTTTGGTTAGGCGTCAAAGGAGCTCAGAACCACACAGGAGGCACTCTGAACCTCAAGATTTGGCTCCTGTACTATCATAACACAATAATGCTGAGGCTTTTTATAGAGCTTCAAATCCTGACAAACAATGGATCTCATCTTCCTCCCATTGAAATCAATGACAAAATTCCCATTGATATCAAAGACAGGCAGGCCTGGTTAACTAAAGTGATACCATCAGTTTGAAATCCGAGGCTCAGGATAGAGTATGGAACTAATGTGTTGGACTAAGGGGGGAAGAGCACGGAACTGATGGGATTGTTTTATATGTATGAACAGAGGAACGATACCTATATCAGTAGCAGAGATAAAAAATGTGGGAATGAAAATGCTGGCAGCACATCGCTGGTATGCTCAGACCGATAGACCGGACAGTAACAGTAGTCAGGTGGGGTGAGTGGCATCTGATGTGCAATGCTTCTATCACATAGTAATGATGGTCAGAGTCTGAGTATGCCTTTATGCTGAGTAGCACCTTACTCCAAAGATAACAGCAAGGATTCAATAGTGGTTCACGCAGAGTAAGGAATTACTCAGCATGGGTAAAGCTATCAGAACCTGACCCAAAATAATTATTATGATGCCTTGGGACCCAAAGGTGGAGATGGATGTCATTAAGCTGGAGTAACCCCCATGGAGCACCTCTCCACAAACAGCCCCCCACTTAACTGCATGGAGTTCATCAGCCCCAGCAGAGTTAATGGGCAGAACATAAGGGCAGAATTTGCCCCTTAAAAAGCAAGAAAATGAGTCTAAAGGAGAATAACTAACAGAAATCACCAAATGACACTAAGTCATAAAACAGGTAAAGCATTTTCAAACAATGAAGCATGTAAAATACAATTTTCTGTAAGTAGCTTTAACTATACAATATCCATAGGCCCAATTCATTCCCTGTTTTACATTCATCCAATATTATTAGCTGGAGATGGGCCTGAAACAAAATCCCAAAGCTAAATGCCCCACACTTGGGGAGCTGTTCACATTTTAAATCAACATATGGATTCAAATTTTGTGAATAGCTTATGGGTGAAATTCTAGCTCCATTTAAGTCAAAGGGAATTTTATAACTGACTTAAATGGAGTTGGATGTCATCCCATGCGTTTATATTGCCAGTTGAACCAATATATTGCCAGTTGAACCAATTGCCAGGTGAACCTGGATACCATGAGCTTAGGGATGGTCAAAATCCAGATCTGAATTTTGTGGCCTGAACTCATCTCCTCTATTCGTAAGACAGACTAAAATACGAGCAATGGAAAAATTTGTATTAAGTGAAAATAAAAGCTTGCCTCATTGTGATGTCAGTAGGCATACAAGGGTCTTTTCATTTCACGAACGCAGTGCCCAGTCCTACAACTGTCCCATGTGCAGAACTGACTGCAGTCAAAGGGAGTTTGGTGGGCGGAATGACAGCTCGCAAGGAAGGGTCAGGCCCTTTGAGGTATATTTTCATCATAATGTTCAGAGATTTACGTATATAACTACACACCTCAGGATGAGAATGTGCCTCTAAGGCAAAACATATGAACTCATAAAGAATTTATAATTATAATATTTGCATTTCTATAGAACCTTTCATCATAGGTTCTCAAGTACTTAACAAACTTGAATTAATTAATCAGTCCTCACAATACTCTTGTACCATCTATTGTGGAGAGACAGTTAGCAACTGGCTTTCCATTATAAGTCTCAGTTTAACTTCCCACTAACTTTTTGCCAACACTAAAGCAATTCACACAAAAATTTAACATGCAAGATCTTGTCTTCAATTAGGATCTTTTTGAAATGTTGAGGCAAATTGGATAAAACATTTTAAGATAAGGAGGTCTCTTCAGCTTCTACATAATTTTGTCAGCACCATGGTGACAAATTAAGATAGAGGAGACCCAGGGTAAGTTTACACTTGTGGTGGCCTATGGAGTTTGACACAGCTAGCATGAGTATAAATAGCAGTGTAAATGGTGAGGCGCTGCTTAGGTGGGTAGAGCAGAGTAGAGTGCCCTACATGCCTGAACCCTATGGTATGTACTTTACACACTCAAGGCTGCTCGAGTCGCTCCCTACTGCAGTGAAAGAATCCAGCAGTGGGGAAAGGCTCTGGCAGGACGGAGGCAGTGGGGAAAGGGACTGGCAGCACTCCGCCCCCGGCACACACACTGCTGGAGCTTTTCACTGTGGTGGGGAAAGGCTCCAGCATTGTATTCATAGACTTCAAGGTCAGAAGGGATCATTACGATCATCTGGTCTGGCCTCCTGCACATCACAGGCCACAGAACCTCACCCATCCCCTCCTGTAATAGACCCATAACCTTCCTGGGCCATTAAGGCTTGGAGCAAACCAACCAGTGCTAACAGTGACAATAACAGTGGACAGTGTGACCACAGGCCATAAGGACAAGAGAAATTTCAGAAGCAGGAAAAGACTGTCCAGTGCAATATACTTGCCTATTTTTAGTTTACCTTAATCCCAACACTGTGCTCTTCCATCGTGCTCCTTAATTCCCTCATTCTCTAGAAATGAATGCAAATCTCCCTTGAATTCATTTGTACCTTCAGTCACCTTTTCCAGCACCCTGTTCTATATGCTTATCATCTTTGGTGTAAATGAATTCTGCCTGATTTTCTCATTTATTCCAGAGTTTCCTCATTTTTATCTTATGTCCTCTAGCTTTTTAAGCTCCTACCAATATGAGTCTCTACAGAGTGAGCTACATCCTGCGGTCCTTACTCAGGCAAAGCTCCCATGCAGGCCCAACATCATTTCCTTAATCATGAAAACTTCTATTAGGTCACTTCCATTAACCCGCCTCTTTTCCAGTGAGAATAAGCCCAGTATTTCCAATGTTTCCTAATATTTTAGAACCCTGAGGAGTGGCAACATTGTCAGTTATTCTATTTAATGCCCTAGGCCTAGGCAGGCCTAGCCTAACTTGGAGATTTTTAATGTGGTTTTGCCTCCATTACTTCTTTTCCCCCCAAAGAAATAATTGTCACAGATATATTTTTGAATACTGTCACTCACACGCACAAAACTTTTTAAAGGACCATATGAGGTTTCTAAACAGAAAAGTAACTCCATCGCAATGCAGTTTAATTCAAGAGGCAATAATGCATTCATGTTAATATATACTAATTAAAGAAAAATTGTGATGGACTAGATTGTGACTCACACTAGACAAACACACAGGGCAGTAAGACTCTTCTTTACACTCCTATGTGACTAGATAGACTTTGGATCTGGATACATAGCAGTAATCAAGGGTACTTGTCCAGGAAATGGCCTAGGAATGGGTAGAGCCTTGACTGCAGCTCCCTACATGTGGCCAGCACAGCTGAGTTGGTGCAGAGGTTGTAATAAATTAGGACATATCCCAAAAGCAAGAGCAAAGCAGGAGAGGAATAGCAACTTAGAAGCATGTCTCTGAATTCCAGTGCCTCCCACAGCTACTCCTGGGGTGAAGCAGTTTACACATCATCCTTTGCACAGAGCTATATCTATAGTATTGATCTCTCCCTATAATTCTAGCAAGTTCTGAAAAATTGTAGGAGAGAGAGCACCACAACAGAATGTTCTATAGGTAAAGGAGTCATTAAAGATAAACTGAAGGCTTCATCGTATCACATTAAGAAATCAAATATCATCCTTGGAATCAAGTTGAGGGATTTCACCCTCACACATGTAAGGAGTCTACAAAATAATAGCAACTAGATTATTTTGCTGATATGGTTTAACAATACAAATGAAGCTGCTTATACAGAATAATCCTTTCCCACTGCTTGCTTCAATGGGTTAGTTTGCATAGATCAAAACTCAAAGCCTTTCTCCTGCAGTGTCAGCCTCAGTTTGGGACTGTATTCAAAGCACTGTTAACAGAATAATTTACAACAAAGACTGCTGCCTAGGGGTTCTTTTCATATGTATTTGGGTCTCTAGAACATCATAATGATAAACTGATGGATTAGTATAGAATATCTTTTGTGTTTCAGATTATTCCATTGTATACCTTTTTTATACCATTTTTGTACTCTTTCATATAAAAGAGCATCAGAGTGTGAAAAGTTAAATGGCTTTTGAAAGGCATGCTAGAACCATTTAGGTCCCAATTCTAACACCCTAACTCAATCTGAATAATAATTTACTAACCCTATTCAAGTCAATAGGGCTGTCTGTGGAGTAATGTACTATTCCATGTGAGTAAAGATAGCAGAATCAGGCTCTGAATTCTACAGTAGCCTGAAAAATACTGTAAGGACTTTCAGCGTGATTCTCATCTACCCTCATAATAATGGGTCAAATTACATTTTGTGACAAAGGTATGATCCCTTGGAAGCAAGAGATTTACATTTATGTACAATGGTTACCATTAAAACCTTACCAATTGTCTTTGATAATTACATGGAATAACTTTACCTCTGAATCTGTAATGTTCAAAGTATTCATGTTGTAGGAATGGGGAAATACAAGGGAAGGCTGCAAATATGAAGGTAACCATATCTAATTAGCAAAGGAAAACCTGGCAAGTTTTCAAGGGTGTGATTGTAATCAAACCCTGGAGGCCAACGTACCTTATTTATATACAGTACTCTATGACTTATCCTTGGATAATTTCATCACTGCAAAACATGAAACAACCATTAACTAATTGATCCCTACAGCCCTGTTACTATAATAAATAGAGTATTCTTAACTGGGATATCTTGTTGGCCAGCCTATTGTCTGGATCCTGATTAAGCGGAGACTGCGTTTATCATCATCATGGCAGGGACCATGAAGTCAACTCTTATTGCTGGTTTCAGAAGGATGGTTTTAGGGATTAAGGCACTAGACTGGGACTCAGGAGATCTGATACAATTCCCGACTCTGCCACAGATTTCCTGGGTGACCCTGGGCGAGTCACTCAGTCGGTCTGTGCCTCAGTTCCCCACATGTAAAAAAGGAGATAATGCTTTTTTCATCCTGTGGCTGTCGCATGTATTTAGACTGTAAGTCTTTGGGCAGGGCCTTCTTTTATGATGTGTATGTACAGTGCCTAGTACAATGAGGCCCTGATCTCACTTGGGACCTCTAGGTGCTACCACAATACCCATTTTATTAATAATAATAAACTAGTCATGTTTTACCCTGCATTGCCAGCAATGTCTCTCTGCCCCTCTATTTTGACTACATTGGATGAGAGTCTGAATGGTACTGATAGCAGACAATCCTTTCCCTGGCTGCTTTTATCTCTCCCAAATGACTCTGCACCTGGAGTGGACAATCCCCTTAAAGCAGCAGGCTCTACCCTGCAACTCCCTCCTTGATGGATTCACTAACAGAGAGATTCAATGTAACCACAGTTTTTACTGCAGTTTTAAAAGCATCCTATAAACATAACATCCTTAAGACCTGGTCCCAGAGAGGATCTTGCAAGGAGTAGATATCTTAACATTAGCATGTAGAGCTGTCTTCATAGTTCCTAGCCACCGGGTTTTAGTTACTTTCTTAAGGGAGGAGGCCATTTCGAAGACTTAGAATGCCACAAATTACAGCTCTGAATCAAAATACTGGACAAGAAATGGCTTTTATTGCAATTCATCTTAATTTGATCGCTGTTTCATCTCCTGTTCAGGCTAGATCCTGATTTTAGGCTCTGCTCTGAGCAAAGGGTGATGCGTAAGCTGCATCAACCCAGGAGTAGTCAGTCCCTGGAGGCCTTGTGCCTCAGAGACACCTGTCTGAGTCACAGTTTCCATTCCCTGCTTCCTCCTTGCTCCTGAGGAGAGTGCCAAGGGGTAGTGATTTCCTGCTGGTATAGACCTGTACTAATAAACTACTCCCCCTGCTGCACTGGCCAATGGACAAGGCTCCATGCATTTCCCCACCCACTCTTCACACTCCTGCTCCAACAGGAAAACAGGAAAGCAGTCCTGCTTTCTCCTTCATACCTAGACCCAAGGTCTGGGTAGCTCACCGTGGGCTTTAAGGATGAGTAATTACTCTTTTCCTCCCTTCTGCAAACATTTAGTCAGAATCTAGCCCTTCATCTTTGGCAGCCTATGTACTGAAGGTGACATCCCCCTCAGTACATGGGGCCAGTGCTAGGCCCCTCTGTACCATTCCAAGTACAGCCCTATGGTTTGAAGGTCTTAGGGGAAGGAGCTAAGATTCCAGGGGCAAGCAGCTAACAAACAGATTTTCCACCATAGTTACTCAGACCTCTATCATTCTCTTCAGCCACAGAGGTGGAAGGAAAGAGAAATGGTGTATCTGGCTGGAAGGAGCACAGAAGAGTGAGTGCTGCCTAATTCTTCCTTCTACCAACCCTTTGGAAGCATCTCTGTGGTTCCTCCATAAGGGCTGAATTGAATAGCATGGGTAAGGTGGGACAGAGGCAGCAACTGTGTGGAGGGTGGGGTGTGGGAGGGAGGATGGCGGGACACACAACAAGCTGGCCCAAACATATGTCTATATGCATAAAAACAAAGTCAACAAAGATGCTAAAACCCCAGTCCTTTGCTAGAGAGAGGATCAGGTTGCACCTTTGATCTGTCCCTCAAGCTGATGGCAGCACTAACAAGGACATGGGCTGTGGTGTAGGCATGATCTCATGTGTCGCAACTCAGAATCCCCACTTCAGAACTGCCAGTAGGAGGATAAGAGTGCAGGGAAGTTGTGTTCTCGTTTGCTGTCTGCATCAAAATAAGATTTAGGGTTTGCATCATTTCAGCAGAGAGAACTCAGCTTGTGTGTGGCACTCTCTGATTTTGACACAAGACACCCTTCAGCATCAGGGTATCATTTATGAGACACATGAACTTACATAGCCATCAGCAATATAAGCACTTCTTCCTTCCAAGAGCTTTGAACATGACATCACTTTTCCATAAGTTTGCAGGAATCTCCAGGATGGATGTAAATCATATGCTGCAGCAATTGCTAAAGGTATTGTGCTAAGGGGCTGTAGAGATACTAGTCACATCAAACACTCAGGGCTTTTTGGCACTTTTGCCAGGATGTTTGCCAGTTGAGTCAGATTGAGGACGAGATTATTTTTTTCCCAGTAAATCTGTTGGGGAGACAGGATGGTTCAGGAGATTAGTAATGAGATATAGAGCCTCTTACCCCTAGGTACCTGGACTGGATCCTGCTCAAGTTAGGGCCTGATCCAAAGCTCACAGAAGTCAGTGGAAAGACTATCATTGACTTCAGTGGGCTTTATATCAGGCCACTAACATCTGATGGCTAGTGGCCTTTGTCAAATGAGCTGGTGCATGGACACACATCCATGTAATATTTTGTATTTATACAGCACCTCTGATCCCAAAAACCTTTGCTACCTGAAACAGAGATTATATGTCACCTCACCTACCCCTAGAATGGATATCAGCCATATTTGCAGAGAAAGTGAAAAAATGATTTAGTGGCCACCAGTTACTTCAACCTACCTCCTGCTCTCGCTTCAACGAGGAGACTCTGGCTGGTATAACGGGTTTGGGGAAATCAATATGCTAATGTCAGGTGGTATGTTTCTTTCCCCTTCCTGTACCTCAGCTCACCTCTCTGCTGTGGTTCAGACCAAAGGTTAGTCTTTTCAGGACTCTATATGGGAGTTAAGTCTCTGATAGAATGAGAGCCACACCAAATCTCTAAAGGAAAACATTTACATATATGTGAATACATAACAGTTTCCTCAGTAGTTCATTTAGGAAGGGAAAAATCAAATGCACAACTACAAACTGGGGAATAACTGGCTAGGTGGTAGGACTGCTGAGAAGGATCTGGGGGTTATAGTGGATCACAAATTCAATATGAGTCAAGAATGTGATGCAGTTGCAAAAAAAATTTAATAACCTTCTCGGGTGTATTAACTCAGAGTGACATATGTAGGACACATGGAATGAATTGTCCCACTCTACTTGGCACTGGTGAGACCTCAGCTGGAATACTATGTCCTGTTCTGGGTGCCACCTTTTGGGAAAGATGTGGACAAATTGGAGAGAGTCCAGAGTAGAGTAACAAAAGTGATAAAAGGTTTAGAAAACCTGACCTCTGAGGAAGGTTAAAAGAACTGGGCATGTTTAGTCTTGAGAAAAGATGACAGTGATAACATGCTTCAAGTATGTGAAGGGCTATTATAAGAAGGACTGTGATCAATTGTTCTCCATGTCCACTGAAGGCAGGACAAGAAGAAATGGGCTTAATCTGCAGCAAGCGAGATTTAGGAAAAACTTTCTAACTATAAGGGTAGAAAGCTCTGGAACAGGCTTCTAAGGGCCGTTGTAGAATCCCCATCATTGGAGGTTTTTAAGAACAGGTTGGACAAACACCCGTCAGGGATGGCCAACATTTACTTGGTCCTGCCTCACAGCATGGAGCTGGACTTGATGACTTTGAGGTCCCTTCCAGCCTACATATCTACGATTCTACTATAATCCTTGAAACAACTGTGGATATTTTCAGTAGCAACTTTTTCAAATACAAAATTTTAAGGGCCCTCGCTCCCCAAGTGTTAATACTTGTTACTATCACAAGTTCAATCACACGCATAAATTCCCCTAGGGCTTTTCTCTCAGTTTCTCTGGAATGGTATCCAAACCCTCTGTAGGACATGCAAGATCCTTAAAGTCTCAGAAACAAATGATAGTGCCACAGTCTCCTTGATACTCCTTTTGAGTCTGTGCAACAAGAGTCTGTGGTTTGCACAGCCTGCAGCAATTTTAGACTTCCTCTTCTCCAGTGGGATGAGGGAGTCTAAATCTGACAGGCTGGGAAAGTTCTTGGAGCACAAGTCTTACGGTAGACTATAGCTGGCTGAAACTTGTGGGTTTTGGATTGTCCGAATTTTTGAATTTGCTTTCATTCTGATTTCAGTGGAAACCTGCCTGTGTTTCAGTGAAGGTTTAGTTGAATCTGTAATAGATTCGACATAACATTTCAGTCCAGTAAATTGGCATTTTCTGACAAAACAAAGTCCCACCCCTTGAGTTCCCATTGGTTCCACTCTCAGAGAGTGATTCTAGTTATATCCTGCCAGGCTGCTTGCCCACAATGGAAATCACCCAAGGAGCTTCAAACAGCTAAGGAATACGTCTAATTCCCACCTCACCCAATTTCTGGATGTTTCTGGCCTGTCCAGCAGAGCTCAGTTCTGGCAAGTCTACAGGCACACAGAGTCCCCCAAAACAAAAATAAGACCTATGCAACCTCCCAACTGTTTCTTCCCTTATTTACGTGACTAAGTGCTGCAATGCAAGTATCTGGGTTACACTGGTGCATACCTCTCTCCATGAAGCTCCTAGCATTCTCCATTCTCATCCCTTCCACCTTATTCTATTTAAAAAAGAAATAGGTACATTATTGATATTGCTCCCAGTCCTAGTGATTGTCAGAGGAAAGAGCAGTTAAAGGGAGTAAACATTTCTCTCCTGGGAGAACAGCTAAATAGGAAGGATGACATTATCATCCTGTTCTCTCCCACACAGTGGCAACTCCAGAGTTAAATAATTCATTTGGGTAGCGATTTTCCAAGCTCTATGGATTTAAATGACCCCTCCCCCCCTGTAAAGTATCAGAATCATGAATAATTCTGCTCTTTGGGGCTCCTTTTGTTCTGTGTTTGTACAGCACCTAGTACAATGGAGTGGTGATACATGATGGGGGCTCCTAGGCACTGCTTCGGTAATACAAATAGTGAATAAGCTTGTAACTAAACCAAAATACTGTATTAATGTTTCATCAAATGTAATAGAAAGGCACCTCTAGATGCCTTCGACAAAGGTTACAGACAAATAAGAAAAGGAGCAGCTAACCCTCCCTCCCCTCATAAAAGACTCAGACACCCCTCACACCAGCCTCCAATGCCCATTAAGCCTTCCTTTGCCAAAAACCTGAGGAAATAGATCATTTTTCAGGGCATTCTGCATAATGTAGATGTAGCAAACCCAGGCTGATTTGGACCAAGGCAGAGGGGGGCTAGGAAGACAGTTGGTTCTAAATCTGAGAGCCTCTCACAGAAAACCCTCTATCACCAGTCTCCTTTCTTTTAAACCAAGGACTATTCAGGTCCAGCACCTCAGCCTTTCCCAGCTGCAGCAGTATGGCAGAGGGAAACAGGCAGGACCTCAAGTCGGGGGAACCTTGTAATGTGCCCTCAAATGATGTGATCTCTGAGACAGTGTTATGTCTATACTTACAGTAACTGGCTTAGTTTATAAGAGCTCAGATCTATTCATGATATAATTATAAGTTTCCTTCCTGAAGTTGATTATATGACCTGCCTCATGTATCAAGATTAACTGATAAGCATCTGTACAAAAGAATTTCCACTTCTGTTACTGTTGTCCAGACTAGATAGAGATAAGGATGCTTTTTAAAAAAGGATAGAATGTCCCTGATTTATGTGGACAATAAATATTGTTTCAAACATACCAGTGTCCATAACCCAGCACTTGCAGAGATGGCTTGGAGTGGGTTTCTGACAGAATCACATTCCCTACTGCTAGTGTATTTCTTTGTTGAAGCATTTATCATTCCTTACCTAGTTGCACTGATCGTCTAGATACAATCCTAAAAATCTTTACTGATAAATTTCCAAATGGGGAATTCATTTAAGCATGAGATTTTATCAGGCTCTCCATTACCCTGCATGTCAATTCACACTTGATGTTATTGCTTCAAGGCTCTGCCCTGGCCTGTATCTCTAACCTTGCCTCCTATCACACTGTGCCCCTTCCCCCACTTCTTCCATGCTGCCAAGGATACCAGCCTTGACAATCTCTTCCAGGCCACTCCTATACATGGATTCCCCCCCCATCACCAATCCCCACTTGTCAAACACCATCCTCTCCTCATTTTAGCCCCAGTGTAGGAAAGCACTCAAGCACATATATAACTTGAAGCTTGTGTTTGAGTCCGATTGACTTCAAGGGTCCTGAGCATATGCTTAAGTTCTTTCCTGAACTGGGCCTTAGGGTCTGATCTAAAACCCACTGAAGTCAATGGGAGTCTTTCCCATTGAATACCCTGCCAAAATGCTGGCTAAGCCCTGCTTTCTGGTAGGGAACCCAGGTGCAGGGGCCCAGCTGCAGGCCCTAATGAGAGCCGGCTCACAGCGAGGACTTGAGCTAAGTAGCGGCAGCTGGGCTGAGGAAGGGAAGGCCTATAAAAGCCCTAGAGAAAGCTCAGTCAGGAGGCTAGCCTGGGAGGGGACAGGAGGCTACAGCTCTGTCTCCTCTCCACAGGAATGGTACCTCATGGGCCAGGTTAGAAAGGGGATAATTGTGGGGGGATAAAGGGGACTGCACTGTAAATAAAAGCACAAGGGTGAAATGTCGGAAGAGGGCGTGAGGACTCTTATTTTGCCAGCCTCAGCACAGGGGAGAGAAGGAGGAAACCTGTGGGGACCCTGTGACACCCCTACACACCCTATTTGTCCCCCTTTCATTGCACCAGATCTAAAAATTGTGCAGCTCACTGTGCCTGGGCACATCCTTGCCTCTATGCAAATACCCACTGAGTTCAGTGAACTATCGGAGACTAGTGCCTAGGCATAGGCAATTGCAGAATCAGGACTTTAGGGCATGTCTATACAGTGGGGTAATGTGCTCTACTGGGGTGTGATTTCTAAAGCACACTAATGTGTTGCATGTTAATTGGTCTGTATAGACCCTGATGGTGGCACTAAAAGTTCCCTAGTGGGCTCTAATGTGAAAGTGCACTAGAGACTTTTTAGTACGCACCAACAATCCTTAAAAGTGTTCTACCACCTACTGCCCACTGAAGTCTATGGGAGTTAGTCACTTAAATATCTTTGAGAATCTGGACCCAGGCCTTTTTATGTGCTTTGGTAGAGTCTGTACCACACTTCTGGGCACTGTAAACATAATGAATAATCATTTGACCTACAGTGAAAAGCAAGAAAAGTTCAGCATAGCAACCCAAAAGGGAAGTGCTACAATTAAGGCACAAAATAGATGGTCCCACCTGTTTGATTGTGAAATCAAGATACTGCTCAATATTAGTTTCCATTTTGTTCTGAGGGAAAGTGTAATTGTCTATGGATAACTTCCTGGTTACATCAGTGATTGTATGAGGAAAATCTGAACATTGGAAAGCCCCCAAAACAATGTTTGGTAATCTAAAGCATTTGAATGGAGATCATTGTAACAGGATGGTGCCTATCAAGACTTAGCATAAAAATGTAGAACCCTTCTGTGGAGTCACCTTAAAAGTAAGTGCTGGAACCCTGCATCCATAGTAATTTCTTCTGACTCATGCTGACAAGTGGATTTTGTTAGTTCTAGCCTGTCACTCAGAGAGGGGAGAGATCTAACATAGAGGACACCCTGCAGGTAAGACCTTAGGAAAAGCCAAGCTTGAGGAAAAAGATTAAGCTGATGTGTTATTGCTGATTGTTACATACTGTAACCCCTTCTGACCTGCACAGTTAGCCAATATTCAGGGTTTAATGGGTTGTTTTTGTCAGGAGGAAAAATGGATGATGGAGTCAGGTATTTCTTTGATGCAATCTTGTTTATTTACAAAGAATGTACACAAAGTCCTGTTTCCCTGAACACAGTAGGAATCAAACAATTGGGGGCAGTTTCTTTGCTCACAGTTCCAAGCCTCTTTCTAGCTGGTGCCATACTCTTAGCTCTTGTCTGCTTGGCTTTTTGACTGCTTTTCTCTGGCTGCTTCTGAGTTCTTTTGCTCACAGATTCAGACACCTCTGTCAAATACCAGCAAAACCCCTCTGCCCATGTAGCTCTGCTTCTGACCATCCTTGCATGTGGCCCGTGTTTTGGGTGGTGGCTAACTTACTCCAGAAAGGAGCTTAACTGCTTCTTACATTTATCCTCAATAAAAGACAGCTATCACACCCACCAACTTCAGTGAGGGTTCACCCAACCTCCACCATAACATTGCCTATAAAGCCAGACTCAATTTCAAAATGTACACAGGAAAGACTTTTACACACAACGTGTGATAAAACTGTAGAACTCATTGAGGCCAATAACTTCACAAGATTAAAAAAGGGATTGAAAATATATACGGATATCAAGAATATTCAGAATAATGACGAATGACGACAAAATTTTTGGAATGATGTTATACCTCATGCTTCAGGACTTGAACCAGCCTCTAAGTACTAGACAGCAGGAAGACAGGTGTGTGTGGGGCAGGTTACACCGCAACTGCAGAGTGCTTACACCTTCCTCTGAGGCATCTTGGACTGGCCTGTGAAGGGGTAGACTCGCCACTACTGCCTCCTCGTGGCCAGGCATAGCATCTCGCTCCCTGTCAGGTATCTCTTGCAAATGGTCACTCCAGACCTGCGGTGGTCTGCCTCTTCCTGTGACTTGACCCTCTTGCTGGGTCACTTTAATGTCTCTCTTCCAGGGTGGTCAAGGAATAAAAATTCAAATATATTGAATTCACAGGTAATAGAGGTTCCCATTCAAGTTGCATCAATATCTGGCTCTCCCTTTCTGCAGGGAGAGACTGCTGTGCAACAGTTCACTAGGGAGTTTCTGCCTTCAGTCCGCCCTCTCTTCAGGAGTTGAGCTCTGAAGGTCTGCCCTCCTCCGTGGTCTGCCGTCAATTCATTCTTTCTTCTTTAATGGCAAAACAGACTTGACTGAATAATCTATAGCTGCCACCAACTATAATTCCTAATTATTTATGGTTTATATTCTCTCACTCTGCCCTGTGTCTTTCAGGTAATATAACAACGCCTTTCTAATAATACCTCATTTCCCTGATACTTTTACTAAAGCCTCTACCAAAGCACATAAAAAGGCACGGACCCAGATTCTCAAAGATATTTAGGTGACTAACTCCCACAGACTTCAGTGGGCAGTAGGTGGTAGAACACTTTTAAGGATTGTTGGTGCGCACTAAAAAGTCTCTAGTGCACTTTCACATTGAAGCCCACTAGGGAACTTTTAGTGCCATCATCAGGTTCTATGCAGACCAATTACATACCCATAAAAGGTGATCAATTGTTTTTTCCACCTTACAGAGCACACATAATCCGTCTTTGTGTCTATTTATTCAAAAAAGATTTTTGTTTAAGCCACAATGGCCAGTTAATACACTAAACAAAATCACTTCATTTTTCCAGTCCAGGCCCTCAACTCTGGGGCACAGTTCAAAATAATCTTTTTTATTATTATTTTTTTTAATCAACTTTTTTTGCCATTCCTCTTTTAATTTTTTCTGTACTATTCTTTTGACTTCCCATTTACTCAAGGTTATTTCTATGTCAATCCTTCCACTTCTTATAGCATTTTTAGTGGCTTTGTCCTCAGTTTTATTCCTTGTCCCAATATGCCGTGGGATCCAAACTAATGCTCCACGTATCCCCATCTGTACTAACTCTGTTATTAGAGTAATTCCATTGATTAAATCACTTTTACTTACTGAGCCACCCTTTTTTTTATCAGTATAAGGGTTGAGATTGGTTCTGAAGAAATGACCGCTGCTGCTGGTCATACACCCTAGATCCAATTTAATACTAGCATTATTGTTACTAGTTCAGTTGTCATGACAGCTACAAAATTGGATATTCTTTTAGATGTACTAATTCCAAATTTTGGTATAAAATACGCCATCTCTACTCTTCCTGTTTTTTCTTATTTGGACCCATATGTATATATTTAACAAAATTGACTCCACTTAGAGATGTGTCCCTAGCCTCTCTTTGCCAGAATCTGGGAATGGGTGACAGGGGATGGATCACTTGATGATTATCTGTCCTGTTCATTCCTTTTGGGGCACCTGGCATTGGCTACTGTCAGAAGACAGGATACTGGGCTAGATGGACCTTTGGTCTGCCGTTCTTGGTATGGCCGTTCTTATAACCTTTCTGCCAGTCAGAGTTGACAGGAACAAGGGCTGGGTTCAATACCCAGAGGTTCCTTTTCAACAATATAACACAAAACCATCTCGAGCCCCACCCAGTGACCTGGGACAATTACACACCACCCGTGGGTGTCTCTAAAAGCCAATACTTCCCATCTTGCAAGCACAGAGTCTGAGTGTAGCAAAGAAACTTTTAATAAGAGGAGGGAGGTAACCCAGCAACAAACTGGGAAAACACCACAAACAGGGTTCATAAATATAAACCATGAGTAAAAGACCCATCCCCAAGTAAGTTGGGCAGTGTCCTTTTCCCTCAGGTTCTTAAGTCCAGCAACCAAAAGTCCCTTTAACATGCCCGTCTCTTCTCTTCACCTCACTCACAGTTGTTGTCCTGGGTCACTGCAGGCCCAGAGTTCAGAGGTGCATCTGCAGAGGTCATCTCCTTCCCTGGGGCAGAGATAGAAGAAGAAGGTAAGGAGGCACCTTACTCGCTCTGCTGCCCAGGCACTCACTCGCCACTCCTCTTTGCCAGCTGATTGGTGCTCTGCTTCTCTCCGCCAGCCACCCCATTGTCTGATTGGTGCTCTGCTCCTCTCCGCTAGCTGCCATGCTGGCCAATTACCACAACTCTCCACTAGCCACTTTGCTGGCTAACCTGCCAGCTGATCATCAACCTGCCAGGCTGTTTTCAGGTCCCACCACTTAAAACAGCTCTCAGTAATTTCAGCTATTTGGAGGATCCTCAGTGATTTCAGCTCTGCAGCGTGTAACAGGACTCTCAGTTGAGTCTTAATCAGCTCCATTATTACACAGTGGAGAGAAAAAAAGACCAAATGGTGTCTGGAGCCCTTAGACAGGACCCACACCACAAAGACAAACATCTGTCTCCACTCACTGGGCTTTGGAACTCACGTCCCCTGCCTAGTGAATGTTGTTTAGTTGCTGGTGAGTCCCTCAATCAGGGCATGCCAAGCACAGTTCTGCTGCCCTTGATTCACACAACAAGGATAACAACGCTTTATTACTCCTGCCCCAATAACAAAGGAGACTGGGGATCCAAGACCAGCCAAAAGTGATCATTTGGGCAAGCAGTCCCATCATGCTGAGCACCTATGCTGTGTGGGTGTGCCCATGTAAACAAGATCAGCTCCTGAAGTCCTCTTCCACAGCTCATCACTAGATGTCAGGGGAGAGCTCATTCAGACTCTGCTTACATCCTTTTCATTTACATACTGGTATACTTCATTTTTAATATCTACTGTCTCTTTTTTATCTTAAAGTTTATAAAATAAATGTAAATCCGTGTTTGGACACACAACTTTCTTTTCATAACTAATTTTTGCATAAGTAAATTTTTTTACTTTATTTAGCTTTTCCATGTCTTTCAACTTCTGCACACTTCTCCATACGTTAACTCAAACGGCATGTGGAGTTCTAACATCATGTGCTACAGTTTACATTCTTAGTTCCCAACTATCCTCATGTTTTTGTTTGGTACTTTGGCCCAGAAAGTTAGGCTCAGTAGTTCCATTTGTAGTGTAACTAAAAGCTATCTATCGCATGCGTATAGGTGGTATAATAAATGCACTACACACAATTTGCAGTGCCTGGGCTTGTATTAAATCTAATTTTTTTAAGTTCCAATTTTGATGCTGACCCAAAAGCTTGGCAGCTGTGGTCAAGAACTGGTCTGATTAAGGCTCTTTATACTATCAACAGTGTTTTCTTATCTGCTCCCCAATTAGTCCCAGCAAGACTTTTAAGCAGGTTAATCCTCCTTGTACATTTATCTTTAACATAGTCTATGATCTTTCCAAAGTAATTTAGTATCAAGTATTACTCCTAGGAATTTAAACCTTTTAACAATATCTATTTGTTCTTCATACAGATACAGTTTATATTCCTTTGTTACTTCCCTTTTGGTAAAGATCACTTCTTTGGTTTTAGCAATGGAAAATTTGAAACCCCTTGCATCTTGCCAGGCAGAGATCTCTTGTAACATTTTGTTGATTCTCTTTTTTGCCACCTCAATATCCCTATTCCCAACCCATAGAGCACAATCATCTGCAAATAGAATGACACCTACCCCAGCATTTATTCATTTTAGCAGATCATTTATCATAATATTAAATAAGATTGGGCTGATAACACTTCCCTGTGGTGAACCATTTTTAAAATTATATATATTTGACATTCTGACCTGCATGGTCCTTTTACTCAAAAATTCTCGAATCCACCCATACATTCGTCCTCTTATCCCTAGAGTACCTACTTCATACAACAAGCCTTCCCTCTATCTCATGTCGTATGCCTTTCAAATATTTATATCTAATGTTTTTAAATTTCAATTTTCTAATTTAACAGTGTGATCAGTGGTGCATCTTCATCTCCTAAAACCACTCTGCACCTTATCTATTATGCCATACTTTTCGAAATACGCAACCAATCTTTCATTCACCGTTCTCTCCATAATTTTACCCAGGCAGGCTGAAAGGGCAATTGTTCTATAAGCATCGACTTTTCTGGATAATTTGTCAGGTTTTCATACTGGAATTACTACTGCATGTTTCCACCCTATTATATGTTTTTCCCATATAGAGTTATATAATTCCACGAGAAACCTCAAACTGCTTTCAGAGAGCTATTTAAACATTCTGTGGCATATATTATCTTTACCTGGAGATGTATTCTTGCTGATACCAATAGCTTTCTCAAGTTTCCACACACAAAACCATTCATTCCGTATAGTATCTTCATGTTTACTTCAACTGCATAATAGATCATGACTCTTTACAATGAATTGTCTTTTAATATGATTGAAAACTGCACGTTGATTTTCACCATTACTCATCCCCTCAGAAAGTTGCTGCCAAAACTTCCGTTCTCTTGTTATCAGAACTTCGAATTATTTGGTCAGTCCCAATAAGAGCTGGGATGTACTACTCTTAGTCTGAATGCCACTCATTCTTCTAATGAATGCCTGTATATTTCTGATTTCTTGGTATCTTTATTTATCCACCTGGAGTACTTCCTCTAACTCTCTTACTTGGACTTTTTAAAAATATAATTCTTTATGCTATTGCCTTACTTCCTTTATACTTCATTAGATCGTCACTTTTTCTTCTTTTTATAGGCTTTATTTCTTTCTTTAATCAACATTTTGCATTCCTCATTCCACCATGGAAGTGAGTTTTCAGTTTTGGGGTACTTCAGAATTTTACCTATGGCTACGGTAACTGTTGCTATTAATCCCTTTAGCACATTGTCATTGAAATTCTCTGTGTCATCACTCACACAATGATCATTCACAAATTCAGTACATTTACTGTTAGCTTTCTTAAAATTCCAGGTGAGTACTTTTTCATTACATGCAATCTTACCTTGCCCTTGAATAGTAATATGTGTAGGGAAATGACCATTCCCCATTCCTTCTTCCTTATTTATTTCCCAATTGCATCTACTTGCAATACGTCCTGTTATAATTCCAAGGTCTAAGCAAGAAAAACTAACATCCACTGCATTAAATCTAGTTGGGGGGGGGGCCATCGTTTAAAACCGCTGGATTGTTTTCATCAATGAACTTTTCAAAGCATGCACCATTGCTATCCATTGTTGTACTGCCCCGCAATTTATTATGACTGTTTAGCTCACCACATATAATATATGGCATTCTTCACTATTTCTTGTAACTCTGAACATTCTAATTTCCCACATTAGTTATAGATATTATATTTGAGACTTCTTCGTTCTCTACTTCCAAGTTGTTTACTCTTTCCCTTATGAAAGTACAAACTTCTCCTCCTCTTGCTAGTTTTCAGGCAATATACCAGGGAATTTTAAATGCAAGCTTTTTAACCAACCATGTTTCCTGGCTACATATGAAATGTAGTTTAGCTTTCATTTCCAGGATATTTTCCTTTAGTTCTTGACCATGTGCTATCAAACTGTGCTTATTCCAACAAAAGATTGTGATCCCTATATTAGTCATATTTCACCATTAACCTCATTCAAAATCACATGGATTCAATCCATTGACAGATTGCTAACATACAAGCATTTTTCCACTGCCCTTGGTATAATTTTCATTTTTCCCCATTTGTGATGTGATGTATCACTTCTATCATAAATGCTATAAACCTTTCTTTTTTCCACTACTAGTATATTATTGCCTATTCCTTCCATAAAGTTTATCATATTCTTTAAAGAGTGAGGTTGTGTTTGCAGTTCCTCTTTTCCTGTGATGATTTTCATTTCCTTCTCCACCTGATGTTTTGAGAGTCTCCATACAGCTTCCACATAAGTAGGGCCCTACCAAATTCACGACCGTGAAAAATGCGTCACGGACCGTGAAATCTGGTCTATTGTGTGCTTTTACCCTAGGCTATGCAGATTTCATGGGGGAGACCAGCGTTTCTCAAATTGGGGATCCTGACCCAAAAGGGAATTGCAGGGGGGGTCACAAGGTCATTTTAGGGGGGTCATGGTATTGCCACCCTTATGTCTTTGCTGCCTTCAGAGCTGGGTGGCCAGAGAGTAGCTGGAGAGCGATGGCTGCTGGTCAGGAGCCTAGCTCTGAAGACAGAGCTGCCACCAGGAGCAGCGCCATGATCAATGCGTGAACTGCCGGCTGGGGGAGGCTAGCCCTCAGCCCCACCCTTTATACCTGTGGCCCCGCCCCTTATGCCCCCCACCAGAGCCGAGGCCCCCCATGCGCCCTCCCCACCGGAGCCCAGAACCGCCTCCCTACTGCAGCCACCAGCCCAATCCCCCAGCTAGCCGCCCAGCCCCAAAGGAGCATGGGGAGGGCAGGCAAAGCACGGCCCCAGCCCTGGAGCGTGGGAGGAGCATAGCCCCAGCCTCCCAAGCCTGGTGAGGGGCAGGCGGCCGCTGGCTGCAGCCTCCCCAGCTCCAGAGCGCAGGAGCGTGGGCAGTGTGTGGCCCCAGCCCCCCCAGCTCCAGGGTGCGGGAAGGCAGGTGGTGCAGGGCCCCAGCCTAGCAGAGCCCTGGGGGGCTGGACTGGAGCTGGAGGACTGGAGTCACATCCAGGGAGTAGTCACAGCAGGAGGCAGGGTCACGCCTGGCTGTTTGGGGAGGCAAAGTCTCCCCCAGTCTATGCGACCAACAGCCCATGAGCAACATAGAAGTAAGGATGGCATGGTATGGTATTGCCACCCTTACTTCCCTGCTGCTTCCTTCAACCCTGTGCAGCCAGAGAGTGGCAGCTGCTGACTGAGGGCCCAGCTCTGCAGACTGCAGCGCACAAGTAAGGGTGGCAATACCATACCATGCCACCCTTACTTCTGCGCTGCTGGTGGTGGTGGCTCTGCCTTCAGAGCTGGGCTCCCAGCCAGCAGCCACCGCTCTCCAGCTGCCCAGCTCTGAAGCCAGCGCCACTGCCAGCAGCAGCGCAGAAGTAAGCCTAGAAGTACCGCAACCCCCCTACAATAACCTTGCGACCCCCCGCAACTCCTTTTTGGGTCACGACCCCTCCAGTTACAACACCATGACATTTCAGATTTAAATAGCAGAAATCACGAAATTTACAATTTTTAAAATCCTATGACCATGAAATTGACCAAAATGGATCATGAATTTGGTAGGGCCCTACACATAAGAAAAGTTATTAACAATTGTTGTCTTTTGTATCTCTTTAGTTTTTCTTGCCGCAATACACCCTCTATATGCCAGACTGTGATTGCTACCATAGTTACTACACTTGACCTCTGCCCATTCTATACAATTTTCATAGGAATGTTCCCCCCATCACATTTACCACATCTCGTTTTCCCTTTTGCAAATATTTGCTACATGCCCATACCATTGGCACTTATAACACCTTAGAAGAGTGGGGAATATATGTCTTGGTTCTGAATATGTGAAATCCTAGTGTTACTTTTTCAGGTAGAGTCCTTCCCTTCAATGTAATCAGTACTGCTGTTGATGGCCTGCTTTCTCCTCCTCGTTTACTAATTAGTAATTTACTTACTAACATTTTAGCTTCTCCTATGCTTTCTATTATCTCATCATTGGTCAGTTCTAATGGCACTCCAGTATTCTTGTCAGCAAGTTAAAGAAGTATGGGCTGGATGAATGCACTATAAGGTGGGTAGAAAGTTGGCTAGATTGTCGGGCTCAACGGGTAGTGATCAATGGCTCCATGTCTAGTTGGCAGCCGGTGTCAAGTGGAGTGCCCCAGGGGTCAGTCCTGGGGCCGGTTTTGTTCAATATCTTCATAAATGATCTGGAGGATGGTGTGGGTTGCACTCTCAGCAAATTTGCGGATGATACTAAACTGGGAGGAGTGGTAGATACGCTGGAGGGCAGGGATAGGATACAGAGGGACCTAGACAAATTGGAGGATTGGGCCAAAAGAAATCTGATGAGGTTCAATAAGGATAAGTGCAGGGTCCTGCACAGG
Source organism: Chelonia mydas (assembly GCF_015237465.2). NCBI lineage: Eukaryota > Metazoa > Chordata > Testudines > Cheloniidae > Chelonia > Chelonia mydas. The sequence goes on along the minus strand of NC_057851.1, from coordinate 28,847,073 downwards.
AACCCAATGCACAGCTACAGACTAGGGACCGAATGGCTAGGCAGCAGTTCTGCGGAAAAGGACCTAGGGGTTACAGTGGACGAGAAGCTGGATATGAGTCAGCAGTGTGCCCTTGTTGCCAAGAAGGCCAATGGCATTTTGGGATGTATAAGTAGGGGCATAGCGAGCAGATCGAGGGACGTGATCGTTCCCCTCTATTCGACATTGGTGAGGCCTCATCTGGAGTACTGTGTCCAGTTTTGGGCCCCACACTACAAGAAGGATGTGGATAAATTGGAGAGAGTCCAGCGAAGGGCAACAAAAATGATTAGGGGTCTGGAACACATGACTTATGAGGAGAGGCTGAGGGAACTGGGATTGTTTAGTCTGCGGAAGAGAAGAATGAGGGGGGATTTGATAGCTGCTTTCAACTACCTGAGAGGTGGTTCCAGAGAGGATGGTTCTAGACTATTCTCAGTGGTAGAAGAGAACAGGACAAGGAGTAATGGTCTCAAGTTGCAGTGGGGGAGGTTTAGGTTGGATATTAGGAAAAACTTTTTCACCAGGAGGGTGGTGAAACACTGGAATGCGTTACCTAGGGAGGTGGTAGAATCTCCTTCCTTGGAAGTTTTTAAGGTCAGGCTTGACAAAGCCCTGGCTGGGATGATTTGATTGGGGATTGGTCCTGCTTTGAGCAGGGGGTTGGACTAGATGACCTCCTGAGGTCCCTTCCAACCCTGATATTCTATGATTCTATGATTCTATATATTACCTCCTTCATTTCAGTCCAATTCTTTGGTAGCTGGCAACTTATTTTAACTTTCCTTAGTGTTTCAGCTTTTAGCAGGTTATCAGCCTGCTCTTCGTTTTTACATTCAATTAAAAGATCCCCATCTCACAACCTCCTGGCTCTTATTATATCCCCTGTGCCTTTTTTAATCCAGTCAGCTGCTTTCACAGGGTTAACATCAACTAATCTTATTTCTGTGGTCACTCTGTCTCTTCTGTCACAGCTGTGAAGCATAATATTATCCTCAGGTTTAGGACATAGTTCATAGAACTTTTGTCCATTTTTCATTTTGGTCCATGTTTCTTGCCATTCCGTCTTAGGGTCTCTCTTTATCAAATTTTTGAAGTCCTCTGTGTACTCAGAGGGATCTTTAGATCAACCTCATTTTTTAAGGGATTTTTCGCTGCTTTATCTGCCATTTTATTGCCAGGTATCCTGACATGCACCAGAATCCACGCTATTACTATAGGTATACATAATTGTACTATCTCCATAGTTAAGAACAATATTTCATTGATTAAGTCATTCCTGCTTTTTTCTGAGGTTCCCTTTCTGATCACCATTATACCCAATAAAAAATCAGACAGGATAGGAGATGTAGCTCAGCTTATCCAGGCCAGTGCCAACAGCATGCCTGCCAATTCAGCTGTCATAATGGCCACAAAATTGGATAGTCTCATAGACCTTAATTACCCCCCCCCCTTTTTTTTTTGAGCTGTCTGTCTCTCTTTTAAGCTCCTCCTCCATCTGGAACAGGCTCTGCAGGTGCAGCAGAGTGGAAGCACCGGGGCCCAGAACTGCTCCTTAACCCCTTCTGTCCCAGTGTGGGGTTTATACACCTCCTCACAAATCCACACTTAAGTCAGTGGAGTCACACAGGTTTAAAACTGGGGTAAGCAAGATAAGAATTAGTCAAAACTCACACAACTGTCACAATGTTAGTTGTATATAGCTGGAGTCTGGTCACACTTACACCCTTCTCTTCCAATTTAACTCTCTTGCCATCAGTACAGTTACTGCCGATTTAGACTATGATCCTGCAAACACTTATGCTTGTGCTTAGCACACGTGCCTGAAGTTCAGCATGTGCATAAGTGTTTGCGGGATCAGGGCCCTGCACATGTAAGGAAGATTAGAATCAGGCCTGTGTAGTTTCTTCTGGATGCCTGTGCAGAACTCCTGTTAGTACCACTAGGAGTGATGCCCTCCCAGGGAGGAAATGTAGGTCTTAGAATGAGATCACGCTGCAGTGATTATGTTCTGCATCTGTCAGCAGCTTTCTAGGCTCTTGTGTTTTCACATGTATGAATTACCCTTTGGCGGACGGTAGGATTTCTTTTTTCTTTATGCACATACATTTTTAAAGTGAATGCAAAATTTATTTAACCTTTTAGCTTTTCCTTCATGTTCCCACATTCTCTTCACTTGGCTGACTCAAGAAAAGAGGTGGCTATTCAGCAAGCACTGTCAACCCCAACAGTAATTTTATTTGTCACAGTCAATATATGATCCAATGGTAAAGTTGATCTTGTATTTCATTGGGTCCTTTCTGTGTTTTTATTGTCATTATTCATAGGTAATACATATGGTGGAGCAATATCTTATGCACGTTTCTTATTATAATAGCATCAGTATAATATACTATATAATCTGTACAAGGACAACCACCTATAAAGGCAAATAAACAGTGAACTGAAATGCTGGGGATCTATTCCTAGCTCTGCTACTACTTGTTCTGTGACCTTGGACAAGTCACTTAACTTCACTGTGCCGCGGTGTCCCCCATCTATAAAATGGCAATAATAGCTCGCTACCTTAGAGGGCTGTGGTAAAGCTTAATGCTTGCAAACTAACTTTTTTGAGGTCCTTAGCTGTAAGCACACCTCAGATTTGCTTTGTCTAAATAAACATTTAAAAGCTATTTAACAAAACTTAACATTAATAGAAATGTTTTCAGGATTAGTCTGAAATAATTGTTCAATCAAAACATTTTTCTTAATTTAAATAGCTCCTAGCAGTGTTTGCAACTCAAACATTGCAACGATGTGCTAGTGCAAGGCACACAAAACTGACTAGAAATACACCGGTGTAATTTCACTGCCCCGTGAAGGGAAATGCAAGAACTAAGCATACACTAGATCTGACGAAACATGAATTAGATTCTAAAAGTTATTTCCATTTTAATACTCTAATGCAAACCAAGGTCCTGCATTACAATGAACCACTTGGAGGAGGCTTGTAAAAGCAGTGGCAAACAAAAGGGCTGGAGCCAACATAGCTGCTTCTGCTACCAGGTACTGCTATCTGAGAGGAAACAGAAGGCCCCCTCAGGGATGAGAGCTGCCAGTGGGATAGGAATGTCCAAGGGAGAAGGTAACAATGAAGCTGGGCAGTATGTATGGGGGAGGGGAGGATGCTGCACAGCATGGCTGGAGAAGAAGGGAAGGCAGAGAGCAGGAAGATATATGCAGAAAAAGAGGAGGACCAGACAACTGGGAAGTATAAAAGGGCCAGGCAGTAGAAGGGCATGTGCAGCAGAGCAAGAGAAGATGAAATGAAGACCAAAAGAAATCAGTAGTTCCAATCCTGGTCTGCATCTAAGCTGCTCATCACGCATAAGGAGAGGCACAAAGGTGGTTTTACAGTCCCCCAAATAAGCCAGGAACTGGGCCAGCCCCCATCATAGGTTAGAGCAATCTCAGGGCTGTTTTAATTTACTCCCAGTTATCGCCCCTATGATCCACTATGGCAGCTGGAAATTGCCATGGTGTAGGGATGTCCTGGGAATGCCCTGTACACCAGGGTGGTGGTGGAATAAGAAACACTACAGGAGCCCTACATCACATGGACTCCCTCACACTGCCTTAAGAGTTACCTTCCTCTGTAGTGGGCCGGGGGAGCACAGATTGACGGAGCCCCATTAATATTAATCAACATCAATGTCTCTGAGTGTGTTGCTGTAGGATCAAGCTGCAACAATGAGTGAGTGGTAGTTGCTTTCCACTGTAGAAACCAATTACTTGGTTTAGCACAGGACTCAAACATGGAGAAAACAAAGTGCACTAAAAACAGGAGCTGGATCCGGGTATCTTACACCTCTTCAATGCCTACAACAGCTCAAGATCCTAGGATTATAACTGACCACTGGAAATCGGCAAAGATCCAGTTCCATGGACCTAAGCTAGTTAGTTTCAGCTCTGCTCACGATAAATAGCTTTCTCTGACATAAGTCTAGATTTCATCTCTTGCAAGGCATAATGACCTCAGTCAGCCTGGGGAGGTGAAAGGATGTCAGCAACAGGACAGTCCAGTATGTGTGCATGTACACAACTTGGGTGTGCACTTTATGCCTCAACGCAGCCAGGGTGTGAGTAGACTATACTCTTGGGTGTGATTATAGCCATTATCATCTTCTAGCAAACCAGTACATTTCCTACTGCTTTGTCTAGTCTAATCTTAAATGTCCCAAAGTTTTCATCACTTTCCTAGGAAGCCTGTTCCATAATTAACAGATTGGTTGCATAAAACACACCCTGCGTTTCTTATTGAGCTTATTAAATCATTTAATGGGGTGGAGATGGGGGAGGAAAAGCCTTTAAAATCTAATACATTAATAACAGATTAATCCACCCAGGAGAATAGTCATAAAGTAAAATGGCATATAAAATAAAACACATAATTAAATACAAATGAATATAAAATAATAAACATCAAACTGCAGCATAAAATTCATTCCTGTACAGATGGCCAGCACAAGCTTCAAGTTTTCCTCCTGAGCCCTGTTCTGAGATCTGAAGTGGAACATAAGTGGTGCATCAGGCCCTCAAGAAGAGGGTGAATTTCAACCATTTGACCGTACTTTTTGAACGGTAACTGCACAGTCTAACCACAACTCAACACTGAGACAGTATGAGACATACTGAAATGTTGATTATGGCTAATGAAGACCAGCAGAAATTGTCATAGCTTCATTTTACATCATCTGAGGATCTACCTGCTAGTGTTTAAATCCCTGCGACTGAAAAGCCCTGTCCCTCATTTTCTCTGCTATCCGCCCCTCGGCAGCTCTGCTGCGAGCTAGGTCTCAGACACTCACGGCAGGTCTACACTTACAAAGCTGCGGCGGTGGCACCATGCCGCTGTAGCCGTTTAGTGAGGATGCTAACAGAAGAGCTTCTCCCTTTGGCGTTGCTAATCCACCTCTGTGAGAGGCAGTAGCTATGTCGATGGGAGAAGCTCTCCCGTCGACGTAGCACTGTCTACACTAGGGGTTTAGGTCCATATAACTGCGTCGCTCAGGGAGGTGGATTTTTCATGCCCCTGAGCGACATAGTTATACCAGTGTACATTTGCAGTGTAGATGTAGCCCAAACAGTCGACGCCTGTCCCCCAGCAACTCAGCTGACTGGGGAGCAGCAGCCTGAGCAAGGCTGAAAAAGGGAAGTCACAGCCATGGCTCAATGAGTAACCAAAGCGAGGCATTCTTCCGGAGCCCTGCTCCTGATCTGGTGAGTGACTGCAGGACAGCAACATCTTTCTTTTACAAAGCGTTGCTCAGTCTGTTGTTGCTGAGGTGAAAGAAGAAAGCAAAGAGAGGAACAGGAGAGCCTCACAATAAGGATTTCATTAAATATTTGTAATTGTAAAGGTTTGGGATTTTGTAATGAGGATTGTTTAACAAAGCACATTTGGATGTGGCATGGTGATCTGCCTGGTGAACAGGCTTTGTAGTTCCAACTTCCACATTTATTGGGTAGTAATCATTGGCTGAAAGCCTCCTGAGACAATCAGATTGCATTTTGCGGCCAAAATCATCATGTATTGGAATGAATAAACAGAGCATACAGTGCTTAGAACAATGGGGCTATAACAGTATAACTTTTATTTGATGATCCCAAAGCATTTTTCAAATGTTAAACAAACCTCACCACCCCCTGGGAGGTAGGTTAGAGAAAGGCAGCCAGGAGAAGGTAGTTGCCTTTTCCCTTTGTGTGTTTTTTCCATTGGTTTGCTCCCTTCCACCCTTCTCAGTGAGTGGTGAAGAGCAACAGAGGGCCACAGACGCTGAGGCTCCAGCTTTAAAGTGCAGCTCTGCGCTGACCAGCAACTGTAAAAATGGCACCTTCTAACTCCATGGGTTTGCTCCCTGGATGAAATTCTTACCCCACTGAAGTCACTGGGAGTTTTGCCACTGGCTTGAGTGGGACCGGGATTCCCCACCCCCTCCCTGGGTATATTTAGACACATCTCCGCTGATTTTACTGACAAATAAGCTGTTGCTGTTTTATACTCCTGAGAGCACAGCAGAAGCAACAGCTATAGGGAAGTGAGATTCTCTTGTAGTGCATTCATCACAAACTTCATTTGTAACTAAATTCCAATTATGGGGCCAACTGCTGCCCTCATGTACACCATGCAACCCCATTGAAGACACTGGAACTGCACAGGTTTAACAGACAGAAGAATTTGGCCCCTGGAGTTTTTATGACTAGTAATGACAATGAGCCAGAAAGAACCCAGCTTCATTCTCCAAAATCAGGTTGAGTGTTCTGGGCGAGTAGTAACAAAAAATTTTTTACTTGCACACCTAGCAGATTTGCTGGGGAAGTCACTGAGACTGAGTCCTCCTGGAACCCTCCAGTGCTGTTTGTAGAGCCATGTTTCAGAGAAGAACTTCACTTTAACATTGCACAGTTAAGAGTGCTATGGTTTCCTTATAGACACATATTTGCTCTCCCACTTCTCTTTTCCCAGTCCTGTATCTTCAGGCAACTAGGCAACAGAACAAAAAGGAAATGGCTTGGAAAAAGAAAATATATTTGTCTGCTTTATTTCTTTTGATCTTCAAACATGCCTATCCCAGGCTCTAGCTGCCCTGGCAAGGGTTAACCATACAGAGTGAGATTTCCAAATATACTCAGTATTGGCTTAACTCTGTTCTCATTGAAGTTCATGGGTATTTTGCCATTCTCTTCAGCAGGAGCAGAGTTAGGCCAGTTGCAAGTGCTTTTCAAACTCCCCTCCGCAGTCCAGAACAATGAAGAAAACCAAAAACAAAACAGTGGCAATCCCACCTGACAGAAAGCAGCCATCCCACAAGAGAACCTCAGACACTCCAACCCCTCAGCTCTCACATGTCCTCAAACACCTCAGCCCTCCCCCAAAGGCCCATTCCAAAAGATGGGCTTTAAAAAGGTCAGTAAACATGGATTACTTTATTTGAAGAGGGGAGTGAATTCTCAGGGCGAGGACACACACACTCACCCACCCCTTCCAGCAGCAGCCTCTCCAAGCTGCCCTGATTTTGCCTCTTAAGATGATCTGGCGTACTTGGTATAATTGACTGACCTTTATTTTGAATGCTCTGCTTGACAGAAGGGGAAAACAAAGCAGAATGTAAATTATGAATCAACAGGCAGGAGTGTATATCTGGGTGAATCCGAATAAGGGTGGGACATGGTGAGTCACTGCCGTGACTTACTCTGAAACGCCATGTAATCAATGACTCACCAGTTACTGACGTGTGTTATGTAACTCCTTATTGTATTGTGTCTGTCAGCCTTTTTGCTGGCGTTCAGTCTATCAGGATTAGATGGGTGCCAATTGAGTTTTAGAAATGCCACATCTGCTGGGCACTTGATAACGCTGAAAAACTGAATGAAAGATTCCAGTGCTGTATTCCAGTGCAGACATCAGCTCCCAGACAGTAGAAAAATATTTCAAAATATCTATTATAAGCCTGTATCCATAAGAGGTTCAGTAAATTAATCCATGATCTAATTCTGTTTACTTTCAGTGCTCTGTTACCTCCTTCAAATGTCATCAGCTAGTTATTCAACCAGTTTATAAATTTAGCTCTATATTAATATAGCTACCCAACAATGGGGTCTTGCAAAAGGGTGTCTCACATTAATTTTTCACCAAATAAAACAAAGTTAAATGTTTGGATATCTGAGTTTTGAATCTGCAGTTTAGTAGGAACTTTTATTAGGGAGAGCCCTTTCAAATCAGGGTTTAAATATTCATAGAGTGATAGCTGTGGAAGATGGAAAACACCTGGCAGCAATCATCTAGTCTAACTTCCAGCCAAAGGATCTATTGTACTGATGCCCCTTTGAGCCAAGCAGTTAGCCAATATTTGGGGGGCTTGCTGAGTTGTTTCTGTTAGGAGGAGAAATTGATTACAAGAGCCAGATGTTTCTTCAGTGCAATCCTATTTATTTATGAAGAATGTACACAAAATTCCCTAAATGCACCAGAAACAAACTAGAGGTAGTTTCCTTGTTCAGAAACCCAAGTCTGCCTCTCTAGCAAGTTCTCTGCCCCAAGGAGCATGCTGTCCACTGCTTCTCTCGGTCTCTACGGGCTTTCTGCCACTCACACGACACACAGAGCTGCAATATGGCAAGGCCTGAGAAAAAGTTAAGCATGTGGGCTGAGGGGCTTCCCTGGGAAGTGATTGCAAACACAGGTTTGCAATCACTTCCCAAGGAAGCCCCTCAGCCCACATGCTTAACTTCTGCTCAGGCCTTACCATACTAGTCAGTGCCTTGGGGGGGGAGGAATGGCTTCTATTGTTTCCAGCTATCACTACAGAGAGTTATTTAATTGCTCTTTCCAGGTAGCCCGAATGAAGATGCATAACTTTAGCCAGTCCTGTGACTGATTATAGCCATTATCATCTTCTAGCAAACCAGTACATTTACTACTGCTTTGTGTAGTCTAATCTTAAATGTCCCAAAGTTTTCATCACTTTCCTGGGAAGCCTGTTCCATAATTAACAGATCTTAAGGTCAGGGTGTTTTTCCATGCTGTTAGGCTTAACTTTTGCCTCTCATGTTCATTCCATTCTCAAAGTCATAGGCGCCGACTCTGTGGGTGCTCCGGGGCTGGAGCACCCATGGGGAAAAATTAGTGGGTGCTCTGCACCCACCGGCAGCCAAGCTTCCTGCCCCACCCCTCTGCCGCACCTCACCTCCTCCTCCGCCTCCTCCCCTGAGCACGCCACGTCCACACTCCTCTGCCTACCTCCCAGCGCTTGCCACTGCCAAACACCTGTAGCAAGCTCCGGGAGGGAGGAGGGAGGAGCAGGAACGTGGCACGCTCAGGGGAGGAGGTAGGGAAGAGGCGGTGTCGGGGCGGGAATTTGGGGAAGAAGTTGAATAGGGTCAGGGAGGGTGCGGGGAGGGGGCAGAGTTGGGGTGGGGACTTTGGGGAAGAGGTTAGAATGGGAGCAGGAGGGGGCAGGACAGGGGTGGAGTCGGGGCAGGGCCAGGGGCAGAAGGGAGTCGACCACCCACCGGCGCCATTAGAAATCTCTTAGTAATTTTTAGCTTTCACTTACTTCACTGACCAAAATAAATGTTTTTTTACTCTAGGTAGCAGGGCAAAACCAACACAGCTACGAGAAAATGACCTGAATTATTTTCTGGCTCTTGCCTCACTAACAGAATTGTTATCTAGGTGACAGCTATAGAATCATTATAAGTGATGATTATGTTCCAGGCAGTTTGAAGAGCTGGCTAGTAGAAAAACCCATTGTTTTACTTGTAAATTGAGCAAAGTTGATCTGGCATCACTGAGAGGCAAAAGGACAGGCTTTGCTACAGACAGCCCCAATCTAGATGTCTGAGTGTAGCAAAGAAACTTTTAATGAAAGGAGGGAAGTGACCCAACATTAATTAGGGAAAATGGCACAAGCAGGATTCATAAACCTAAAACTGTGAACAGGACACCCACTCCAGAGTGTGTGGGGCAGTGCCTTCTGCCTCATGTTTTTGAGTTCTACAACCAAAAGTTCCTTTTCTGTGCCCCTCTTTGCTCCCTCACCATACCCCACTCACCGTGGTTGTCCTTGGTCAGTGAGGAAGTGCATCTCTGTGAGTTCACTTCCCACCCGGGGAAGAAGACACCTGGCTTGCTCCGTCATCTGAGCACTTGCTCTGGCTGACCACCCCACCATCTGCGGTTCCTGGCAGGGCCATCCCTAGCTATTCTGGGCCCTACGCAGTCCCCCTGTGGGGAGGGGGGGCAGGCTTCCAGGGGGGAGCTGGCCCCAGGCCTCCGTGAAGGGGGGTGTGGCTTGGGGGCAGGGGGGAACTGCCCCCCAGCACTCACCGGTGGCATGGCTGGGGCCGGGTCTCTGCACTTCCTGTCGCAGGTGGGTGCAGGCCCGACCCTGCTGCAGTCCTCAGGGGCGGGAAGGGGTGGGCTGGGGCAGAGCAGGGCAGGGGCTTTGGGGAAGGGGTGGAGTGGGGGCGGGGCTGGGGCAGAGCAGAGGCAGGAAGAGGTTGGGTGGGGGTGAAGCAGGAGCAGGAAGAGGCGTGGGCCATGGGGAATAGGCGGGGCAGGAGCTGGAGCAGCACGCAGCTGCGCAGGGCACCAGGAAATGTGGTGCCCCAAATTTCCTGGTGCCCTATGCAGCTGCGTACTTTGCGTATGGGTAGGGATGGCCCTGGTTCCTGGCCACCCTGCCGCCTGCTGCTCCTCACCACCTGATGGCTCTGCCAGCCACTGCTCCTTGCTGCCCGATCACCCTGCCAGCCACTGCTCCTTGCCGCTTGGCCACCCTGCCAGCCACTGTTCCTCTCCACCCGGCCACCCTGTCGACTGCTCACCACTTTCGCCATCCGCCCATCAGTCACCTCCTGCTGCCACCTGCCTCTCTGCTGTGACTTCTGTAGGTCAGTCTCTTAGTGATTTTTAGCTCTCAGCAAGCTGGGCAGAAACATAGCCCCACAACTGATTTCAGCTCTCATTGAGTACTTAACATAACAAAAGGCTCCTAGTGAAGTCTATTTAGCCCTATCTTTGAACAGTGGGGAGGAACAGGTTAAACGAGACCGGGGACCCTTAGGGAGGGTCCATACCTCCTGGCTGGGACACCTGTCCCCACGCCTCTTACTTTCACAGGGGGCTGGCATTCAAGCCCATGGATTAACGAGGTCCTTTCAGTTGAGGGTTCATTTGGAACAGGTTAAGCACAGTTCTGCTCCCCTTTATTCCTACAATAAAGACAACAACATTGATAACATCATTTCACTTCCCCTGGATTCAGATTTAAAAATTTTATTAAGATGATGTTTAAAAAAAAGTGAATGGTACAGAGTTTAAGCATAGAAGTTTCTGGTTATCGGGGAATAACGTACAGATTATCAAGGGGTGCAAAATTCGGTTTAAGATCGGATGGCATAAGGAATACATAATCTGCAATATCCCCGATTCGGGGTAAAAGGTTAACGGGTCAAAGTACAGACATTGAGATATGAGGGAATGTTGTTCATACAATGGCGATGTTCAGGTGTGGAGTATAATGAGTGGATACGATGATGAGGATGGATTGACCCTCATTTGGTGAGATTTAACGTTCAGTGAGTTTATGGTTCCTTTCTCGATGCACAATGTTGCTCCAGCTCATGCCTCCTGGTACTGCCGGTGGCCAGTCATGTGCTCGGTGTAGATGTCCCTGGACCATCGGATGGTGTCTGAGACCATGAGGCGCAACATGAGCCGTGCGTAGCGTCAACCGATTCCACAGGTCTGCAGCACACGCTTGTTGCAGGGGTCCCAGGCGCCCAGGACTCCGACGATCAGGGCGTCCTCCTGCACCTTGTAGCCCTTCGCCCTCAGGGGGTTGGCCAGGGGAGCATACTTTTCCAGCTTATGAGCTTGGGCTTTGCGAAAGGCCGGGGTCCTGCTCTCAAAGGAGACCAGGACGTCGGTGAGGATGATCTTTTTCTGGTCCTCGTTGGTGATGACGACGTCAGGTCGAAGCTGGCTGTCGGTACTGGGGATGGCGCAGTTCACAGTGACCTCCCCCAGGTGCGGTGCGATGGCTTTCACCAGGCAGTTCTGGATGGCATTGTGGCACAGCTGCCAGGCTCTGGAGTGGGGCTTGCAGCTGCACAGGACTGGGGCAGGGTCTCGTTGGAGTAGCCGCACTTCCTGCAACGCTTGTCTCAGTTCCCATGGCAGATGGCTTTAAAGTGATTTGTAACCCAATGCCAACCAAAGTTGATCACTTTGAGCAAGACCACTCTATCTGCTGGATATCTAAGCAGAATAGGTGAGTTCCTGTAAACACAGTTTGCTCCTGCAATCTCTCCCCCTCCCAGCTAGCTGTCAGGGGAGAGTTCATTCAGACCCTGCTTACACATGAAAGTTAATTTGGAATAAGGTAGGGTGTGAATTTAAAGCAGCTTAACTATTCTTGATTTTTTACAGAATAAGGGCATCCACACATGGAGTTAATCAAGAATAGTTAATCAGGAACAGCTATTCTAAAATAACTCTGTGTGTAGACAAGCCATCAGGAACCATGCTGATGTACTGTAATTCTTCCTACTTTGGAACTTGAAAGATCATGCTGCCCAACAAAATTGTAAGAGCAAAGACATGGACGGGAATCATGTGGATGAGAAGAACATTATTCTATATGAAAGAACATTATCCCTTCATGTATACAGCATTACCTATCGAGGGCTGTGAATGTGCACATCCTTTACAGATCTAAAAAAGACAAAATCCGTGCCCTAACAAGCTAACAATCTCAGGGCTGATCCTGTAAAATCGCTGAATGCTGAGTTCCCACTGAATTCAATGGATGGATAGAGCTTGTGAGCTAAGTTCCCTCTAAGCTGTGTGGCCATGCAGCAGTCTATTAAGTGCCGCAAAGGCACTCAGGGCTGCAGCAGGGAGAGATACCTCTCCCCCAGCCCGGGACCTGCAGCAGCTAGGGGAGAGGCTCCGTTCCCCCAGACCCAACCCAGCCCAGCCCAGGACCTGCTGTGGCTGCGGGGAAAGGCACCTCTTCCCTGGTCCCAGCCCAAGCCCCGACCCAACCTGCCACGGCCAGGGGAGAAGCATCTATCCCCTCTCCGCCAGCCCAGGTGCTGCTGCAGGGAGAGAGAGCCGGGGGGAGTCCTCTCTCCCTGCTATAGTTCTGGGGAAGCCTGCATCTCAAACCCCTCATTCCCAGCCCTACCCCAGAGCCCGCACCCCTAGCTGGAGTCCTCACCCCACCCCAAGCCAACCCTCTGCCCCAGCCCTGAGCCCCCTCCCACACTCCGAACCCCTCAGCCCCACCCCCACCACATGAATTTTGTTATGTGCACCAATATGAAAGTGATGTGTCACACATCACCTCCATATTGGTGCACATAACAAAATTCATTCCGCACATGGGTGGGAAAATTAGAGGGAACACTGCTTGTGGGCTAAGTTCCTTAGTCAGGCCTGGTTTGCACTTAAAATTTAGATTGACATAGCTACAGCGGTGAAAAATCCACACCCCTGAGCACCGTAGCTATGCCAACGTCATCCCTGGTGTAAATGTGGCTAGTTGATGCTAGGAATAATGCTTCCATTGACCTAGTGACCATCACTCAGGCTGGTGGGTTACCTACAGTGATGGAAACACCCCGTTCATCACTGTAGGAAACATCTACACTACAGCGCTACTGTAACAGAGCTGCCACTGTAGTGCCCGTAGTATAGACCAGTGGTCTCCAAAGTGGGGTGCGCAAGACCATCCTGTGAAAGTAGAATGAATTATATTGAAATTATAATTCATTAAAGAAATGCTACTTGAAGGGTTTGTTGAAATATAGTTGTCAGGAAGAGAAACATTAAGGCGTGTGAGACAATGGGTCCTCAAACTAATTAACTTAGAGCTCCTACTGAGCTAGGAGATTGGTAAACGTTAGTATGCAAATAAGATATGTATGTATATTTGTCAGTTTCTGCTTCCTTTCGTCTCTTATGTTAAATTGGCTTTGGCTTAGCTGTATAAATAAGTTATCTTTAGCCTCAGAGAGGGGCTCACATCTGGGTGCACTGGCAAAGCGCTTTGCTAATAAACAGAGTGGTCTGACAAATTATGTGAGTCCTGAATCTGACTTTGACAATTTGGAGGTTCCACCGAGATGGCAACCGTCTTCACTGGGGCCGTGTGACTCCTGACTGTTCTTAGGATGGCCGTGGCAAGCCGGCACCTGGGCATTTGGCCCGAGCGGTCCTCCGCCAGAACGGAAGGGTGCATGACCACAGTGAAGTCTACGCCATCGAACCTGTTGGTTCCCACTCTGTTCTGGTAGGGATCCCGGGATCTGACATCAGGAATCTGGTCAGGTAATTATTTCTGTGTTTTGTCCGGACTGAGGACTGTCTTGTCTCTGTGTCTATCCGTCCTCCCTGTGGTGTGTTTGAGTCTGGGCGCCGTCTCCGTCTGGGGATCGGCTCACCAAAGGGTTCCTCTCCCCACGGTCTGAGTGAGTGAAATCTGCACAATCGCAGCTGCACCGCGCCTTGGGTAAAACCCTTGGTGTGAAAGCAAGGGCGATTGAGGCAGTAGCCTGTGGGCTCCTTTTGTGTGTTGCACCGGGCATCGCTCTGACGAACCCGACTTTGCTTCTTGTGTGATTGGTGTGTAAAATCCTCCTGTATGGATAACCAGACGTCTAAGTCGGGACAGTTCCCTAAAGGAACGCCGGCTCAGTTTATGTATTTTAGGAAGAGTCCGGACTCCTGTAAATTTCTGGAAAAATGGTCTAGGCTAAGGGGGTCAGGTAGAGTGACTACTACCAGCACTATGCTTCTGTCCCCAGAAGCTTTTACTGCTATTCTGAGGGAAAATGGGCCCTTTTCCCACAGAAATGGTCTATAAGGGACTGCTGCAGGCAGCAGGCAGAGAGAGAATCTGATCAAAATTGTTTGACTATTGGGTAATGTAATCAAAATCACTAAAGGATGTAAGGGGTTTCTATTGGAACTTAACTTGGCTGCTCCTGGTTGTGTCTAGTTGTACAAGATGGAAGTGTAATCGGGGTACAGTTGTGTAAAAGAGTAATCTAAGCGCAAGAGATGTTAGGCAAAAGAGAATTTTGTGTGTGTGTATCGTGCTAAAATCTGAAGCTGTGTCTCTGCTATTACCTGAGAATAAACTTATAGCTTGGTACAGCAGAGAAACTATTGCAAACATGGTCTGTTGTACAAGAGGGGAAACTGAGGTACACCACCTCATGAATTTCATAAATGACCAGTGAGTGGGGTAATTCACTAGCCTGACTATAGAACAGCCTGACTATAGAACAAAAAAGGACAGCCTGGAGGTAATTCTTCTGTTTTTCCCGCAATTAGCAAGGAAATTTGTAAAAGAAAGTGGTATTATTATTAAGCAATAATCTGTCCCCACCAGGGGGGTGGAAATTGTTTCTTTTGTTTTTAGACTCTACAAGCAAGCTGGTGCCAGCGGAAGAATAACTCAGAACACCGTGGATCTATGTTTTGTGTTGTTTGTCTGTGGTGTTTGTCTTGTTGCTAGCATTGCTGTGTTTTAATGAACAGAAAACCTCATGACATTGTTGGGGGATGGCTTCAAAAGGCTGACCTTGGGGGAGGGTGGGGGAAGATGTGTATGGGAATGCAAAAGGCTAACTCAGGAGAATCCCAAAATTCAGTAGCCACTGTTAGGATCTTGGGACAAAGACCGAGTAGACATCTTAAAAGAGAAACTCGGCCAACCTACAACTAAATTGGCAAAAGGAGAGGTTGATTGTTTCATGCAGTGGTGGGAAGAGGCAAATCATAGGTGGACAGAATCAAAATTTGCCTCTCTCAAAGATTCTGGCTTCTATCCCACCAGATGCAACTCATTTTACTGTTGTTGATTTGTGCTCCGCTTTCTTTTCTGTCCCAGTTCACCCTGACTCCCAGTTCCTGTTTGCCTTTTCTTACAAGGGGCAACAGTACATACACATGGACCACACTGCCCCAGGGGTATACTGAAAGCCCGTCATATTTTTCCCAAGCATTAGCCCGAGACCTTGCTGACCTTGTTTTCCCGTCCAGGTCCACACTAGTCCAATATGTAGATGGTCTACTCCTCTGTTCCCCTTCATTGTCTGCCTCTGAAACTGACTCTTTAGTGCTCCTTACTGATAAATACAAATAAGGGTCACAAAGCTTCTCGCTGTAAACTACAACTCTGTCAAGCTTCTGTCACATACCTCGGCTTTCTCCTCTCCCAAGGTTCCCGTGCACTTTCTCCCACCCGCGTCCAAGCTATCCTTAGCTTTCCCCGACCCCGCTCCCCAAGCCAGGTCCAGAAGTTTTTAGGCATGGCTGGATTTTGCAGACAATGGATTCCCCAATATGCCTCCCTTGCAAAACCTCTCCAGGAACTCACTCGATTCTCTGTGCCTGACCCCATGCCGTGGCCCCCTGAGGCCAATTCTGCCTTTGTTTCCCTCAAACAGGGTTTGGCTTCTGCCCCTGACTTAGGACTGCCTGACTATTCTAAGCCTTTTACCCTTTTCTGCCACGAACAATCTGGGTGTGCGCTTGGAGTTCTCACTCAGATGCATGGAGAAAAGAACCACCAGTGGCTTATTTCTCTGCCACTTTAGACCTTGTTGCCCAAGGCTTACCCCCTGCCTGTGTGCTGTGGCTGCTGCAGCGCGCCTACTCGAAATGTCTGATTCCCTTGTTCTCCGCTCTCCTCTTACCCTCCTGGTCCCTCACTGACCTCACCCTGCTCCAAGACTCTGCCCCAGAAACCGAGAGAGAATCCTGGGTTGCCCAAGGTTGCTCTCTACATCCCACTTCCTTTTGGCGCTCGCCTACTGGCGCCTTTATAGCCCCCTTTTCACTCTACCCGTCTCTGGCTGCCCTGCTACACGGTGTTTCGCATGTCAGAAAGGAGGGGATGGTCTCTGCTGTAACAAAGACAGGATGGTGGGCCCCCCCATTTTAGCTCTTTTGCAGCCTGCCACTGTGCAGCCTGTACCACAAAGCCATAATATTGGTAAACCTGTACAAGTGGCCCAGGGGTTCCAGGGCCTGCCTCAAGCACCGTTCTTGCACAAATGCCTAAGTGTCAACAATATGAATATATATTGGTTATGGTATGTTTATTCTCCGGTTGGATTGAAGCCTTTCCTTGTCGCAAGGCTGACTCACTGTCTGTTGCCAAATGTTTGTTAAATCATATTATGCCTGCCAAGGGAATTCCTGCTATTCTGTCCAGTGATCAGGGTACGCATTTTACTGGACAACTTGTTCAACACCTGGACCGTATATTGCATATTAAACACCTGTTGCACTGTCCCTACCACCCACAGAGTGCAGGTGCAGTTGAAAGACGAAATGGTGTACTTAAGCCTATGCGAGCTATGACTCCCATTCCAGATTTGAACTTGACTCACAGTGCGCTCCTTTAGTATTGCAAGGGACTAATGCAAGCTGTAAGTCACTTCCATTCACAGGTTCGAGTCACCTGGCCCACGGAACCCACCTCCGAAGCTTGCCACAACCTCGAGCCAGGTGATTGGGTCTACATACGGTGCCATCATCGAAAGCACGCCTTGGATCCCTGGTGGAAGGGTCCTCATCAGGTATTGCTTACTACACAGACGGCTGTTAAACTATCTGGCATTGCAGCGTGGATACATGCTTCACAGTGTAAGAAGGCACCATCCCCAGAGAACCAATCATCACCTCAGGACAATGCAGAGTCAATTTTGACTCCAGAAGAAGATGTAGAGGAACAGTCTGCAATACCTTACAATCTACGCTCTCGTAAGGGTTGCCAGAAGCAGACGACGAACAAAAAAAAAAGCACTGGCGAGCCTAGCGCCTACTGCCTGGTGGACGTAAAACCGTGACTGCGGTTCCCTCAGTTGAGGTTGTCAGAACCAGAAGAGCCTTGCCTCCAACATGCGCCTCTGCCTGTTCCTCGGCTGCTGGTATCTTACAGTCTGGGGAGACCACGATGACAATTCTTTTATCCAGCAGCAGGTGTGGATAGCTCAGACCCTTAATATTTCTAATTGCTGGGTCTGCAGCCACATCCCAGCCCCCTCTCAAACTGGTGTTCCTGTCCTGGCTATCCCACTCAAGTCCCCAGACCTCACTGGAGGGCCTCATCCGTTTAACAAAATATGGAACAGCAATGACACTTGGGAAGCGGTGGGAATAAATGCAACTAAATGGATAAGTGTGGTGGAGGGAAAAGGTCTTTGGTGTTGGGTGTGTAATGGGACAGGGCTGGATCTGGGGAAAAGCTGTTGCCTTCAGCATATTGTGGCCAATGGTGTATGGGATTATTCAAACAAAACTAAAAAGTGGCGGGCCGGGTATGGAGATATGATTTTTTTTCTCAACCTGGGGAGAAATCAATCTCATGTTCCCCCTACAGTAACCTTAGTGAAAACAATACAATCTTTCAGTGTCATGCAAATAACACCACTCCTCGGAAGGAGAATTACCCTGTACCCTTTGGGGGATACTACTCCTCCTTTGCAAACACCTATATGACAAATGGGTGCAACCGACCCTTCCTGGCCTTAATAGGCCATCACTGGGTGTGTGGGACCAGAGCTTATACCGAACTAACAGCTAATTGGTCAGGAATCTGTTATCCTGCCCGACTCTTCCCACAATTCCGAGTGCTAAGAACCTTCCCTCGAGAACGCCTCCGCAATTTCAGGCGAAAAAGAAGGGACTTAACAGATGCCCAACGGCACGTAAATAACATAAGCCCCTTAACCTGGGAAGAGGCCATTGGCAGTTCCTTAATACCATTAGGGGGAGTAATACACCATACAAAAAGGCTCCTAAGGTTACAAGCAGTAGTTGAAATAATGGCAAATGAAAACGGAGAAAGTTTAAGAGCCCTGGCCAAAGAAACAGGGGCAATCCGACAGATGGCCCTCCAAAACCATCAGGCATTGGACATAGTGCTGGCGGCAAAAGGAGGGACTTGTGCTCTCATTGGAAAAGACTGCTGTGTGTATCTACCAGACAACACCAATGAGGTAATAGATCGCGCTAGCCACTTAGAACAAATCGCATATCTTCCCCACGAAGAGCCAAGTTCTTTATGGAAGTGGCTAAGTAACCTTTTCAATTTCTCTGGCATAGGAAACTGGTTGTTTCAGGGAGCCCTAACTCTCCTGTTTGGAATCCTAATAATTTTTGTATGTTTTCAGTTACTTTCCTGTTGTATCCAAAATTGTGTCAGGCATGCTACACAGATAGCTGCCCCAAACCAGAGAGCTAATTTGATGATTTTAAATATCACTGATGAACAAAGAGATAAAGAACGATTGATATGTGGAACCCAGTCATTGTTGGTCATTGCGTAGCTTGACCAAAAGGAGGGATTGTGAAAGTAGAATGAATTATATTGAAATTATAATTCATTAAAGAAATGCTACTTGAAGGGTTTGTTGAAATATAGTTGTCAGGAAGAGAAACATTAAGGCGTGTGAGACAATGGGTCCTCAAACTAATTAACTTAGAGCTCCTACTGAGCTAGGAGATTGGTAAACGTTAGTATGCAAATAAGATATGTATGTATATTTGTCAGTTTCTGCTTCCTTTCGTCTCTTATGTTAAATTGGCTTTGGCTTAGCTGTATAAATAAGTTATCTTTAGCCTCAGAGAGGGGCTCACATCTGGGTGCACTGGCAAAGCGCTTTGCTAATAAACAGAGTGGTCTGACAAATTATGTGAGTCCTGAATCTGACTTTGACAATCCCTGGGGGTGCGTGGCAGGAGGAGCGCCGCCGAAGGAGTGCTGCCGGCATGGTGGCAGCAGTGCTCCTGGATCTTTGATTCTTCGGCGGCACGCCAGCGGCAGCTCTTCTTCTTCTTCTTTTTTTTTTGCTTCCCTAGAGCTGGCCGTGGGGGTGCGTGATCCAAAAAGTTTGGAGACAACTGGTTTAGACAAGCCCTTAGACAAATATAACACACCATAGACATCTGTCCAATCCTGAGAGGGTGAGGGGATACTGGAGACATGGAGCTCAATGTTGAAAAGAGCTGTGGAAAAAGTTGGCTTAATGAAGGGATTTTTAGTTGGGAGTGGGAGGGCACTTGACATGCAAGAAATGGGCAGCTGTCCCAAGCAAAAGGGCTGGGTTGAAAGAAGGTGCAAAGCCAAGAGTGGGAAAAGGAAATAAAAGGGAGTGGTTGAAAGAGAGGATTAAAAGCAGGGCAGAGAGGGAAGGGGCAACTGGGAGGAAATGGGAGCAGAGAGATAGGCGAGGCAAAGTTGTGTATTCATGTTGTTCAGATTTGGCAAGTAATTCAAAAGGGTATTGTCATCCTAATTCCCTAAGAATGTGGGCCTTAGTGGACTGTTTAACTTCAGAGCTTTCAAAAACAGAAAACTAATTAGATGCTTGAACATCTGGTTTCATAATTTTTTGAATGGAACCTGAATATTCATTATGCACACAAGAGATAAAGGTCATTTTCAAACATGGGTGCCTAGCCCTACAGCACTGCTTCTCAAGCTATCTGATGTGGGGGACTGGCAATTTTTTTTTTCCAATGTGTGCGCAGACCGGCAGCTGATGGCTCTGGATGCTGCAGATGCTCAGCATTGAAAATCAGTTCACTTTTACTTAGGAGCCTAAATAAGGAATCAGGGGCCAGATTTTCAAAAGCATGTAAGTGGCTAAAGATGCAGATAGGCACCTAGTGGGATTTTCAAAAGCACCTAAACAGGTTAAGTGCCTAAATCCCATTGATAGCAGGAGTTAGGTTCCTAATCTGTTTAGGTGCCTTTGAAAATCCTAGGCACCTAGCTGCATCTTTAGGCACCTAGGCCGGAATACACAAAAGGCATTAGGTATTGTGATGTTGAGTGTCACAACACCTAATTTTTAGGCACTCAGAAAAATCACTGAACTTCACAAAGCCTGAGTTAGGAACCTAGGCTCCTATACAACGAATGGGAATAGCTAGGCACCTCAGATTGAGATCCGCAAAGCCAGCATACTAGGCAGGGACATGCCTAAACTAGCCAATGGGAGATGCCACCATGAGAGGAGCCCTGCCCTGCTCTTGGAGATAGTTGCCCAAGTACAGGCAGGTGCCTATTTCTGCTTGTGATTATCAGCTGCAAACTCTTTCTTAACTATAGGTGCCTATGCCATTAGCAAGAAGCCCCGGAGGGAAGGAAGAGAACTTCCCTTGTAACTTTTAGCCCCATGGTCAGGGTGCTTGCCTGGGATGTGGTAGATGCCCCGCTCCCAGTTCAAGACACCCTTCCATCTGAAGGGTAGAAGGGATTTGAACAGGGATCTGCCACTGCTCCAATGAGTGCTCTAACCATTGGGCTATAGGATATTCTGATATGGGTCTCACTCCTTGAAGCTGTTGCACTCTGGATAAATAATTAAAGAGTTATTGGAGTAGGGGGACTGGATCTTGGGTCTCCCACCTCCCAGGTGAATGTGCTAAACACCAAGCTATATAGAGTAATTCATTTTCCCTGTCTCTGACTCGGGGCAGGCTGTGTTTGTTATGTGCTGTGTACACTTGCTGGGTTTCTGATAGTCGGTGTTTGTTTTTATTTTGTTACTTGCTGTTTCTTTGTTTTAGGGGTGTCGTTGGTGCCATAGGTGCCGATTCCGTCGCGTGGGTGCTCCGGGGCTGGAGCACCCATGGGGAAAAGATGGTGGGTGCGGAACACTCACCGGCAGCCCCCTTATCAGCTCCCCCATCCATCCCCCAGCACCTCTGGCCCACTGGCAGCCTCACGGATCAGTGCCTTCCCCCTCCCTCCCCGCACCTCCCGCCCACCGCAAACAGCTGTTTCGCAGCGTGCCGGGAGGCTGGAGGGGGAAGGGAGGAGGAGATGGGAGGTGGCGTGCTGGGAGAGGGGCGGGACTGGGCAGGAAGAGGCAGGGTGGGGAGGCCTTGGGGGAAGGGGCCTGAGGCAGAGCCGGGGAGTGAGCACCCCCCAGCAGTTTGAAAAGTTGGTGCCAGTGGTTGGTTCCCCTTTTTTGTTAGGGAGACAGTTCTCTTTGGGGTCCATTCCAGATGGGTTTACCAGTTTGACGCCCCAAGCATGGGGTTTGGTATGTGCCTGCTGTCTTCTGCACTGTGGAGGCTGCGTAGCTGAGTGTAGGTAAGGGTATTGGCTGTGCTAATATAAAATCTGCCTCTTGAATGAGCAAATCTACAGTGATTTTCCTGGCACAGGAGCAGTTTGTGAATTGTTTGGTACAGGAGGGACTCTGCATCAAGGAGTCTTTTGTATAAGTTTTCCCCTTGTTTACTCCTGCTATGAAAGTAGTTTTTTCCAATGTCCCCTCTGCCCCCACTCCCTCACAGTAAAACACTAGTGTCTGCTCTCTCCCATTGTGGGAAGGTAGGTTCTGCTGTTAGGATGATTCCATTAGACTGCAAGAACCCAGATGTGAGCCAGGTTATGTCGTTCTGGCACCAGGTTTATGTGGTTCTAAATAACTCTGAACAGCCCCAGAAACTGGCTTTGAAGCACCACATAGATGGAAAAGATTATAGGGCTTGCTCTCGACAGGCAAGACTCCAGGAAACGATGGGCTGCCATCTGAATTTTACAAGCATTTCCAGCATCTTCCTGATCCTGACATTTTTCTAGTGGTGCCAGAGTGTCCCCAGGAGAAAAAAGCTGACCCTCATTTGCCACAGGGCTTTGATCAAAGCTGCACAAAAACGGGGACCTCTGTGATTTACAGAACTGGAGACCTATTTCTCTTCTCTGTTCTGACTATAAGGCCTGGTCTACACTACACGTTTATGTCGGATTTAGCAGCCTTAAATCGAATTAACCCTGCACCCGTCCACACAATGAAGCCATTTTTTTCGACATAAAGGGCTCTTAAATCCAATTTCTGTACTCCTCTCCAAGGAGGGGATTAGCGCTGAAATTGACATCGCCGTTTCGAATTAGGGTTAGTGTGGACGCAATTCGAAGGTATTGGCCTCCAGGAGCTATCCCACAATGCACCATTGTGACTGCTCTGGACAGCACTCTGAACTCGGATGCACTGGCCAGGTGTACAGGAAAAGCCTCGGGAACTTTTGAATCTCATTTCCTATTTGGCCAGGTGAGCTCATCAGCACAGGTGACCACGCAGTCCCAGAATCGAAAAAGAGCTCCAGCATGGACCGAACGGGAGGTACTGGATCTGATCACTGTATGGGGAGAGGAATCCATGTTATCAGAACTATGTTCCAAAAGACAAAATGCGAAAACATTTCAAAAAATCTCTGAGGCCATGAGGGACAGAGGCTACGGCAGGGAAGCAACACAGTGCCATGGGAAACTTAAGGAGCTCACACAAGCGTACCAGAAAACCAAAGAATCAAATGCACACTCTGGAACAAAGCTCCAGACATGCTGCTTCTACGCTGAGCTGCATGCAATTCTAGGGGGGGGCCGCCACCACTACCCCACCCCTGTCTGTGGACTCTGATGATGGGGTACTCTCCGCCATGCCTGAGGATTTTGCAGATGGGGAAGATGATGAGGAGGAGGACGAGCTGGAGGAGAGCACATAGCACACCGTTCTCTCCGACAGCCAGGATCTTTTTATCACCCTGACTGAAATACCCTCCCAACCCAACAAAGTCGGAGAAGGGACCTCTGGTGAGTGTACCTTTTTAAATATAATACATGTTATAAAAGCAAGCGTTTTTTAATTAATAAGTAGCCCCGAGGACTTGGGATGCATTCATGGCCAGTACAGCTACTGGAAAAGTTTGTTAACGTGTCTGGGGATGGAGCGGAAATCCTCCAGGGACATCTCCATGAAGCTCTCCTGGAGGTACTCTAAAAGCCTTTGCAGAAGTTTTCTGGGGAGAGCAGCCTTATTCCGTCCTCCATGGTAGGACACTTTACCATGCCATGCTAGTAGCAAGTAATCTGGTAACACTGCATGACAAAGCCTGGCAGCATATGGTCCCGGTGTTTGCTGGCATTCAAGCTACATCCATTCTCTATCTCTTTGTGTTATCCTCAGGAGAGTGATATCGTTCATGGTAACCTGGTTGAAATAGGGGAATTTAATTAAGGGAACATTCAGAGGTGGCTGTTCCTACTGGGCTGTTTGTCTGTGGCTGAAAAGAAATCCTCCCCGCAGTTAGCCACACAGGGGGCGGGGGGCAGGGGGAGACATTGGCGCTGAGCTGTTCCGTTTGGCTAGCAGGGATCTTCCCTGATACCAGTCATGTGGTGGGGGGAGGGGTTAAGCGATCATCCCAGAGAATTGGAGGCGGGGGGTTAGTTTGGTTTCTGCTGCTGCACGTTAACAGGAAAACCGCAGCACTAAATGGCCAACTCAATGTGCTTTGCTTGGTATGGGAGAGAAGGGCACTGCTGTTATGAA
Source organism: Chelonia mydas (assembly GCF_015237465.2). NCBI lineage: Eukaryota > Metazoa > Chordata > Testudines > Cheloniidae > Chelonia > Chelonia mydas. Next base: position 28,823,139 of record NC_057851.1, on the reverse strand, counting down.
GGCTGCAGAAGCCAAAAGACTATGGCTTACCATGGCCTCCTGCAAGCTGAATTCTGTTGCCCGGCACTGTGTGTGTGATCTCTAACACCAAATCCGCAGGCAGTCAATATAAGATGCAAAATGTGACCTTGTACCAAAATCACATGTGCTATGTGATGTGAATAGTGTTGTTCACCGTGAAAGAGTATAGCCATTGTTCTGTAAAATGTATCTTCACTCCCTTTTTTTCCCCTCCAGCAGCTGCAAATGTTTCAAGCCTCCCTCCTCCATCCCAAAGGCTATCTCAGATAAGGCGGTGAAAAAAACGCACGCGCGATGAAATGTTCTCTGAGCTCATGCAGTCGTCCGGCACTGACAGAGCTGTGTGGAGGGACACAAGAGCACAATACAGGAAAGTGGCCGATGAACATGAGGAGAGGTGGCGGCAGGAAGATCAGAGGAGGCATGAGGCAATGCTGAGGCTACTGCGGGATCAAACAGACATGCTCTGGCGTCTGGTGGAGGCTCATGAATGGCAGCAGGATCACAGACTGCCGCTGCAGCCCCTGTTTAACCCCCTCCCTCCTCCTCAAGTTCCATAGCCTCCTCACCCAGACGCCCAAGAACGTGGGGGCGTGGAGGCTCCAGGCACCCAACCACTCCACCCCAGTGGACAGCCCAAGCAACAGAAGGCTGTCATTCAACAAGTTTTAAAGTGGCCTTTTCTTTCCCTCCTCCCATGCCCCACCCTTGTGAGTTATCTCCCTATTTTTATAATCAATTAATAAAGAATACATGTTTTTTAAATGATAGTGACTTTATTTCATTTGCAAGCAAGCTGTGATTGAAGGGGGGAGGGTGGGTGGCTTACAGAGAATTTAGAGGCAACCAAGGGGGTGGGTTTTCATCAAGGAGAAACAAACAGAAGTCTAACATGGTACCCTGGCCAGTCATGAAACTGGTTTTCAAAGCTTCTCTGATGCGCAGTGCTTCCTGCTGTGCTCTTCTAACCGCCCTGCTGTCTGGCTGCGCATATTCAGCGGCCAGGCGATTTGCATCAACCTCCCACCCCGCCATAAACGTCTCCCCCTTACTCTCACAGAGATTGTGGAGCACACAGCAAGCAGCAATAACAATGGGAATATTGGTTTCGCTGAGGTCTAACCGAGTCAATAAACTGCGCCAGCAACCCATTAAACGTCCAAATGCACACACTACCACTATTCTGCACTTGCTCAGCCTATAGTTAATCAGCTCCTGGCTACTGTCCAGGGTGCCTGTATATGGCTTAATGAGCCATGGCATTAAGGGGTAGGCTGGGTCCCCAAGGATAACTATAGGCATTTCAACATCCCCAACAGTTATTTTCTGGTCTGGGAAGTAAATCCCTTCCTGCAGCCATTTAAACAGACAAGAGTTCCTGAAGAAGCGAACATCATGAAACTTTCCCGGCCATCCCACGTTGATGTTGGTGAAACATCCCTTGTGATCCACCAGTGCTTACAGCACCATTGAAAACTACCCCTTGCGGTTTATGTACTGGCTGCCCTGGTGGTCCGGTCCCAAGATAGGGATATGCATTCCATCTATAGCCCCACCACAGTTAGGGAATCCCATTGAATCATAGAATCATAGAATATCAGGGTTGGAAGGAACCTCAGGAGGTTATCTAGTCCAACGCCCTGCTCAAAGCAGGACCAATCCCCAACTAAATCATCCCAGCCAGGGCTTTGTCAAGCCTGACCTTAAAAACTTCTAAGGAAGGAGATTCCACCACCTCCCTAGGTAATACATTCCAGTGCTTCACCACCATCCTAGTGAAAAAGTTTTTCCTAATATCCAACCTAAACCTCCCCCCACTGCAACTTGAGACCATTACTCCTTGTTCTGTCATCAGCTACCACTGAGAACAGTCTAGATCCATCCTCTTTGGAACCCCCTTTCAGGTGGTTGAAAGCAGCTATCAAATCCCCCCTCATTCTTCTCTTCTGCAGACTAAACAATCCCAGTTCCCTCAGCCTCTCCTCATAAGTCATGTGTTCTAGTCCCCTAATCATTTTTGATGCCCTCCGCTGGACTCTTTCCAATTTTTCCACATCCTTCTTGTAGTGTGGGGCCCAAAACGGGACACAGTACTCCAGATGAGGCCTCATCAATGTCGAATAGAGGGGAACGATCACGTCCCTCGATCTGCTGGCAATGCCCCTACATATACATCCCAAAATGCCATTGGCCTTCTTGGCAACAAGGGCACACTGTTGACTTATATCCAGCTTCTCATCCACTGTAACCCCTAGGTCCTTTTCTGCAGAACTGCTGCCTAAGCCCTGTGTCCCTAGTCTATAGCAGTGCCTGGGATTCTTCCGTCCTAAGTGCAGGACTCTGCACTTGTCCTTGTTGAACCTCATCATATTTCTTTTGGCCCAATCCTCTAATTTGTCTAGGGCCCTCTGTATCCTATCCCTACCCTCCAGCGTATTGCAGCAAAGCCATCCACTATGACCTGCACATTTCCCAGAGTCACTACCTTTGATAGCAGCAGCTCAATGATTGTGTTGGCTACTTGCATCACAGGAACCCCCACAGTAGATTTGCTCACTCCAAATTGATTGACCGGTAGCTGTCTGGTGTTGCAAGCTTCCACAGTGCTATTGCCACTCGCTTGTGAACTGTGAGGGCTGCTCTCATCTTGGTATTCTTGCGCCTCAGGGCAGGGGAAAGCAAGTCACAAAGTTCCATGAAAGTGCCCTTACGCATGCGAAAGTTTCAGAGCCACTGGAAATCATCCCAAACCTGCAACACTATGCGGTCCCACCACTCTGTGCTTGTTTCCTGGACCCAGAATCGGCGTTCCATGGCATGAGCCTGCCCCAGTAACACCATGATCTCCAAATTGCTGGGGACCGCGGTTTTAGAGAAATCTGTGTTCCTGTCCTCATCATCGTGCTTCCGTCGCCTCCTTGCCTGATTTTTCAGGTGCTTGTTCTGCATAAACTGCACGATAATGCACGAGGTGTTTACAATGGTCACAACTGCTGCGGTGAGCTGAACGGGCTCCATGCACGCTGTACTATGGCGTCTGCTCGAGCAATCCAGGGAAAAGGGTGCGAAATGATTGCCTGCTGTTGCTTTCACGGAGGGAGAGGGAGGGAGGGTTGACTGACAACATTTACCCATAACCAGCCGCGACAAATTTTTGGCCCCATCAGGCATTGGGAGCTCATCCCAGAATTCCAATGGGCAGCGGGAACTGTGGGATAGTTACCCACAGTGCAGCACTTGGAATGTCGACGCTTGCCACGGTACTGTGGACGCACACCGCCGAATTAATGTGCTTAGTGTGGACGCATGCACTTGACTTTATATAATCTGTTCCCAAAAATCAACTTCTGTAAAATCAGAGTACTTTTGTAGTGTAGACATGGCCTAAGATTTTATCCAGGGTCTTAGCTAACCAGCTGAAGGACTGTCTGGACTCGTTGATTCACCCTGATCAAACATATTTTATTCCTCACTGCTGTATTTTTGATAAATGTTTTAAAATTCATTATGTTTTTACTGTTGGCAAACTTTGTAATCTGGATGAGGGGTTTACTTCAATGAGCCTTTGATAGAATTAACCATAGTTACCTTTTAAAAACATTAGAAGCTTTTGGGATTAAGCCAGTGTTCTCATCATGTATTTTTTTTTTTATTGTACCATACTGTTTTTAGCATTGTAAAGATTAACAGTAGATTCATAGAATATCAAGGTTGGAAGAGACCTCAGGAGGTCATCTAGTCCAACGCCCTGCTCAAAGCAGGACCAATCCCCAACTAAATCATCCCAGCTAGGGCTTTGTCAAGCCTGACCTTAAAAACTTCAAAGGAAGGAGATTCCACCACCCCCCTAGGTAATGCATTCTAGTGCTTCACCACCCTCCTAATGAAAAAGTTTTTCCTAATATCCAACCTAAACCTCCCTCACTGCAACTTCAGACCATTATTCCTTGTTCTGTCATCTGGTACCACTGAGAACAGTCTAGATCCATCCCCTTTGGAACCCCCTTTCAGGTAGTTGAAAGCAGCTATCAAATCCTCCCTCATTCTTCTCTTCTGCAGACTAAGTAATCCCAGTTCTCTCAGCCTCCCCTCATAAGTCATGTGCTCCAGTCCCCTAATCATTTTTGTTGCCCTTCGCTGGACTCTTTCCAATTTTTCCACATCCTTCTTGTAGTGTGGGGCCCAAAACGGGACACAGTACTCCAGATGAGGCCTCATCAATGTCGAGTAGAGGGGAACGATCACGTCCCTCGATCTGCTGGCAATGCTCCTACTTATACAGCCCAAAATGCTGTTAGCCTTCTTGGCAACAAGGGCACACTGTTGACTCATATCCAGCTTCTCGTCCACTGTAACCCCTTGGTCCTTTTCTGCAGAACTGCTGCCTAACCCCTGTGTCCCTAGTCTATAGCAGTGCCTGGGATTCTTCCGTCCTAAGTGCAGGACTCTGCACTTGTCCTTGCTGAACCTCATCAGATTTCTTTTGGACCAATCCTCTAATTTATCTAAGTCCCTCTGTATCCTATCCCTATCCTCCAGCGTATCTACCACTCCACCCAGTTTTGCGTCATCTGCAAACTTGCTGAGGGTGCAATCCACGCCATCCTCCAGATCATTAATGAAGTTATTGAACAAAACTGGCCCCAGGACCAACCCTTGAGGCACTCCACTTGATACTGGCTGCCAACTAGACATGGAGCCATTGATCACTACCCGTTGAGCCCGACAATCTAGCCAGCGTTCTATCCACCTTATAATCCATTCATCCAGCCCATACTTCTTTAACTTGCTGGCAAGAATACTGTGGGAGACAGTGTCAAAAGCTTTGCTAAAGTCAAGGAACAACACGTCCACCGCTTTCCCCTCATCCACAGAGCCAGTTATCTCATCATAGAAGGCACTTAGATTAGTCAGGCATGACTTGCCCTTGGTGAATCCATGCTGACTGTTCCTGCAGGGGGTTGGACTAGATGACCTTCTGGGGTCCCTTCCAACCCTGATATTCTATGATCACTTTCCTCTCCTCTAAGTGCTTCAGAATTGATTCCTTGAGGACCTGGTCCATGATTTTTCCAGGGACTTAGGTGAGGCTGACTGGCCTGTAGTTCCCAGGATCCTCCTTCTTCCCTTTTTTTAAAGATTGGCACTACATTAGCCTTTTTCCAGTCGTCTAGGACCTCCCCCAATCGCCATGAGTTTTCAAAGATAACAGCCACTGGCTCTGCAATTACATCCACCAACTCCTTTAGCACTCTCGGATGCAGCGCATCCGGACCCATGGACTTGTGCTCGTCCAGCTTTTCTAAATAGTCCCGAACCACTTCTTTCTCCACAGAGAGCTGGTCACCTCCTCCCAATGCTGTGCTGCCCAGTGCAGTAGTCTGGGAGCTGACCTTGTTCGTGAAGACAGAGGCAAAAAAAAGCATTGAGTACATTAGCTTTTTCCACATCCTCTGTCACTAGGTTGCCTCCCTCATTCAGTAAGGGGCCCACACTTTCCTTGACTTTCTTCTTGTTGCTAACATACCTGAAGAAACCCTTCTTGTTACTCTTAACATCTCTTGCTAGCTGCAACTCCAGGTATGATTTGGCCTTCCTGATTTCACTCCTGCAAGCCCGAGCAATATTTTTATACTCATCCCTGGTCATTTGTCCAGTCTTCCACTTCTTGTAAGCTTCTTTTTTGTATTTAAGAGCAGCAAGGATTTCACTGTTAAGCCAAGCTGGTCGCCTGCCATATTTACTATTCTTTCTACACATCGGGATGATTTGTCCCTGTAACCTCAATAAGGATTCTTTAAAATACAGCCAGCTCTCCTGGACTCCTTTCCCCCTCATGTTATTCTCCCAGGGGATCCTGCCCATCAGTTCCCTGAGGGAGTCAAAGTCTGCTTTTCTGAAGTCCAGGGTCCGTATTCCGCTGTTTTCCTTTCTTCCTTGTGTCAGGATCCTGAACTCAACCATCTTATGGTCACTGCCTCCGAGGTTCCCATCCACTTTTGCTTCCCCTACTAATTCTTCCCAGTTTGTGAGCAGCAGGTCAAGAAGAGCTCTGCTCCTAGTTGGTTCCTCCAGCACTTGCACCAGGAAATTGTCCCTTACACTTTCCAAAAACTTCCTGGATTGTCTGTGCACCACTGTATTGCCCTTCCAGCAGATATCATGGGTGATTGACGTCTCCCATGAGAACCAGGGCCTGCGATCTACTAACTTCTGTTAGTTGCCAGAAGAAACCCTCGTCCACCTCATCCCCCTGGTCTTAGCCACTGCTTCCTGGTTTGCAGAGGCATTTGGCAGGGATGTCCTCTGTCTGAGATACTGTATGGTCTTAGTTTGGAGCCATTTCTGCATCTCCTTGGAAGTCGTCTGACTGGCCTTTCTGTGCTGGGGTGCCAGATGCTTTTCTGGTTCATCTGTCGGCCTATGCTGATGATAGCTCAGTTTTTATCACGTCTGACGGTGATGTGCAAGCACTTTGCACATGTGTATGAACAGGCATCTTCTGCCCGCATTAACTGGGCCAAGAGCAATTCGATCTTACTGGGCTCTTGGCAGTGTAGCGGCCCCCCTTTGTTGCCCCAACAATTGCAATGGGGCACCTCTGGGATTAAGGTGTTGAGGGTCTTTTTCAGATCTGAACAATATATGCTAAGGAAGTGGGAGGAGGCTGAAGAGAAGGTGCAAGGCTGCCTGCAGAAATGGCGCTGTCTCCTTCCTTCCTGGACTCTCTTTTCAGGAACAAGCTTTGATTGCCAATAACCTTGTGGCCTTACTGTTGTGGCATCAGCTGGTATGTCTGGACCCTCCCCTGGGCTTTTTGGACTGGATTCAGAGCCATACTAACCATTTTTAACAGTTACCACTGGTTGTGCCCTGCTTTGCTGTTCCTGTCGTGAGATGACGAGGGCCAGGGGCTTATTGATTTAGGCAGCAGGGTGGTAGCCTTTCACGTGCAGTCTGTTCAGTGATTGCTGTATTCCAACTCCCCACTGGCCTGGATGTCCCTTGCTTTTCCTCCCCTAGGTCATGCTGTGTGGATGGGCTTTGACTCTCACCTATTTTTGCTGGCACCTGGTCCATTACAGAGTCTAGATTTGCCTTTGTTCTATAACGGTCTTTTTAATGCCTGGCAACTTCTGTGAAGTACATGGCTGGACCAGGTGTTTCCCAGTCTATGGCTCTTGGAAGAGACTCACTTTTTCTGCTAAAGCTCTCTCCTCCAGCAGCCTGATTTCTGCTTTGACTCAGGCTGGGTTGACTAAGCTGTCCCACCTTCTTGCTCCTAGGTGGTCAAGCTGGAAGTCAGCAACAGCTCTTGCTGTTCAGACCAGAATATGGTCTGTGTGTCTTTTAGATAAGTTCCCCACTGAATTCCAGGTGGTGCTTCCTCAGCGGGTTGTTCAGTAGTTGCAGAAAGTTTTGCAAGGATTGTTCTTCTGGGTGGAATCCTGTGCTCCCCTCACTAATTGTCTCCCTTTCTGTGAACAATATCCTTGTGCAACTAGGCAGATTGCTGTCCTGGAAGGGTTTGGTGGATTTTTTTTTGCAACCATGACCAAGAAGCAGTTCTATGACATGTGTGTCAAGATGGGGCATTATGCCACCTTCTCTGACCTCCCCAGTACATCCTGGAGGATGCCCCTGTCCCTGGGTGACTCTATGTCGCCAGCTTAGAGGACATTGTACAAACCTCCTCCGCTTGCAATCTAGAGCCCCAATCTTACAGTTCCTGCATAGTATCATAGCAACTAATCGTTTTGTGCACCATTTTACCTCTTAGGTGTCTCTGCAGTGCCCCATCTGTTGAGCGTCAGAGATGGTGGCTCAGTATTTTCTACATTGCCTCTGTTTGATTCCTCTTTTTGTTTTGTGTTGATTTTTTTTTTTGGTAGCAGCTCTTCAGCTGTTCGTGGCTTTTTTTTTTCGGCCCCTGTTTGTTCTTGGAGTGAGATACAGAGCTTGCATTCAGACAACTTCCTGCCTGGCAAACTTTTCACTGGGTCAGGCAAAACTAGCCAGTTTGAAATCTCACTGGAACAGAATGGCTGGAGTAGAGAGGTGTGATGAGCTAGGGCTGTTCTGCAGACTGATTGTGGCCCAGCTGCAGATTGATTACAACTTTTATTAACTGACTCTGTAACCGGGACACTTTTTGGTTGACTTGGTGTGTTAACAAGATTTTGAGTGAACTTGGTGATGATGATGCTTTAGTGATCCATGTGTAATGTTTGCTTAAGATGCGTTTTGCTTTATTTTATTCATATTGTTCTGTACATATATTTTAATTTTATAACATTTTCAAATAGTTTTTAAATGGGATTTTATGTGAATAAAGGTGTTTTTCATGTCAAGTCTCTCTCTCTCTCCCCCCCCCCCCCCCAGTGACTCTTAGGTGCTTAAAAATAGGGACTTAGGCACCTAATTACTTTTGTGCTTTTGGGCTCTAAATACCTTTGAAGATTTGGCCCAGGGTGCCTAGTTTAGGCATCATATTTTGAACATTTTGATTGAAGTCTCTATTAATTTATTTCTCTACTAGTAAACAGTTTCCTGGTTTGGAATAAAATCTCAACTGTATCTTCTGAAAATCTGATGTGAAGATGTAATCCAAGTTCTCTGTTAAGTCAGTTGCAAAAATGCCATTGCTTTTAATAGGAGCAGGACTGCGCCAGTATACAGCATTCCCCTGGGAAAAGATATGCTGTCAGAGTGCAGGAGAGAATGGGAGAGGCCAATGAGCAGCTGAAGGAATAATGGAAGCTAGGACCAAGCCCTGCTCTTTGGGCCCAGTTCAAGACAGCATGTAAGCCTTTATTAGTCAGCAAAGCACTGAAGCCCTGTAGACTTCAGTGGGATTTAACTACATGCTTAAGTGCTTTGTTGAATAAGGATGCTTGCTTGAATCAGAATCTTGGTGAATACAATCATTTTGAGATATCTTAATTACTTACTTATTACCATAGTATTTGAGCACCTCCACAACACCCCTGTGAGGTAGGGAAGTATATTTTCCCACTTCATGGGCAGGGAACTGACTTGTCCAAAGCTACACAGTAAGTCTGTGGGAGAGCAGGCAATCTCTGCAGTCTTAGGCTACAGCCCTAACCACTTGACCATCCTTCCTCCCCCCTATGAGCCAAATTGTCTGTTTCCCAGAGGCGCTAATACGTGCAGCCTGTGAAGGCCCTATAGATTTACTAGCTTTATGAATCTATGCATCTTCCTCCTATAATCATAAGCCTTTAGGCAAGATTACGCCCACAAACAGTTCTTTAGTTGCACTGGCATATGAGCACAATATAAGGCAGGAATTCAGTTTCTGTAATCTGCCGAATCATCAATACCCTGAAGGCAAGCTCAGATAGGAAATGGGTCACTGACTCACCCTTCTGGCTTAATAAAAATACTTAGCACTTTTACAGTTTTTTTATACACATTAAATAATAAATCAATCCTCACTAGACTCTTCTAAAATAGTTAAACATCACTGGGTTTCCAGATGGAGAAAATGAACCAGATGAGTTAAGTGACTTGCCCAGGTAAACTGGTAGTGGAGCCAGTATTAAAACTCCTGATTCCCTGTCCCATGTGTCACACTATCTGTAGTGGCTCATGACCGAGTGCCAACTTCAGGTCAGACTGTCAAAAAGCAGGGCAGAAACCCCAAACTGGTTGTATGTTCTATAATTAGATTTCACCAACTCAGTAACAAGTGTGAACTCCTAGAGCACTACAACAGACTTACGCTGAAGTCACAGGGACAAGGCAACTTTTGTAGGTGGGAGAGACAAACTTTCGAGCCTCATAGAACTCTTCTTCAGATCTGGGAAAGGTTCTCCAAGCATCACAGATAAATGCAAGGTGGAACAGATTGTTTAGCATAAGTACTTAGCACATATTCTAAGGGACCATCTGTTAACACCCCTGCATTCATAGGACAAAACGAGGGGTTAGTGGGTTACAGATTGTTGTAATAAGCCATAAATCTCTAAGAGTTATGAATTTAAGCTCCCAGGTGTGCATGTTTAATAACAGGCCACTCTACTTTGAACAGTCCTTGGTATATGAGTTAACTACCTATGCTAAACAATTTGTTCCACCTTGCATTTAGCTGTGAGGCTGGGAATACCTTTCCCAGACCTGAAGAAGAGCTCTGTCTGAGTCAAAACAGAGAGAGTGCCTGGAGCACTAGGCCTGGTGCAAGACCTGAGGCCTACACCAGAGGCTGTGAACCAAAGTCAAGCCATTCATTAAAGCAGATGCTTACAGGTTCACTGTCCGCAAAGTGAACCTGTAAGCTTGGCAAAGTTGCAACTAGTATTGCTAAAACAGACACTCCGAAGAAGTACTAGGCACTAGATGTTTATGTAAATATATTCCAGAAGGCTAGTACAGATACACCCCAGTCTAGTACAAGATAAGATGGTTCGACAGAACAATGAATAGGGATGTTGTATCTGAGATATCAGGAACAAGGTAAAGTAACAAACAAAACAAATGTCATGAAACACACAAAGTGGTACATAAGTTGTTCATCTCAGTTGTTTGTCTCAGTCTATAAATTTCAGGGTACCTCACTGTACCCCTTTGTGTGGCCTAGGGGACAGCAGAGACTCCCGCTGCTGAGTGAGCCGCTCCTTGGCATGGGGAACTCCTGTGTTAATGTACTTGTGCAAGTTGTGGAAGTCATTAGGACTGTGCCTTGAGGGAAATAAACCTATCCGAGTGCCTTTGTCACCAAACCGTGCCTGTGGTCTTTCTCTATGAGTAACATTGAGGTCTTCTGAATTAGCAGGCTGCACTCTCTGCTATCGCTGACAACACCGGAGCACTACGGACAGAAGCGCTGAGCAGCTGTAACAGTTTAGCAGCTTTGATAGCATTGCAGCAACAACTTTCCACCTTTCTTTATTGGTGACCTAGACCACTGATTCAGTAAGTGACAAGCAACCTGTGATGGCAGAAAACTCTGAGCTAGGAAATCCCCTAATCCCCTCTCTAAATATCCCCACAGAGTTTGATGACATATGGACGCACTGTGTAGCCAGCAAAGGAGGTCCGCATGAGGTCAAAAAGGATCGTGGAAAAACATGTACAGTGATGGCAGAGATCAAGGCTTTAAAAAGTAATAATAAATGTAGAATATTGCAATCAATGGCCATAGCAGTGAGGTGCCCTAGACAACACACCACAAACTTGGTGAGGCAAGTAACAGAAACAAAGAAAAAGTTAGAAGAAGCAACAGAGCACTGGAAAGCACAGGGACAGAACAGAAAATTGGAAACAGCTGTTGAGAATTTGAAAAAAAGAAAAGTGCCATCCCCCACTATAAATCTTGTTGGGCAACAATGGGCTTCAGGTACTTACATAGTGCTTGAAGGATGGGACAGAAATGGAAAAAAGGAGGCCCTAGCAAACTGAAAAGATGGAATGGGGACATGTGGAATGAACCAAACTAACAGCCACCAAGTAGCCCACGGGCAGGGACTACCACATTGCAACCACCACCGTATGATGAGAGCCAGCTTTCAGTAAAACTTTAACTGAGACCTAGACATGTGCCTGTTAAAAGGGGGCAAGTAAGTGCACAGGAGGGAGAAATAGCAAACAATATTTTCACTATATTGATGTCATAAATATAAAGGGAAGGGTAAATACCTTTAAAATCCCTCCTGGCCAGAGGAAAAACCCTTTCACCTGTAAGGGGTTAAGAAGCTAGGATAACCTTGCTGGCACCTGACCAAAATGACCAATGAGGAGACAAGATACTTTCAAAAGCTGGAGGGAGGGAGATACAAAGCCTCTCTCTCTCTCTCTCTCTCTGTCTGTGTGATGCTTTTGCCGGGAACAGAATAGGAATGGAGTCTTAGAACTTAGTAAGTAATCTAGCTAGATATGCATTAGATTCTGATTCCTTTAAATGGCTGAGAAAATAAGCTGTGCTGAATGGAATGTAGATTCCTGTTTTTGTGTCTTTTTGTAACTTAAGGTTTTGCCTAGAGGGATTCTCTATGTTTTGAATCTAATTACCCTGTAAAGTATTTACCATCCTGATTTTACAGAGGTGATTCTTTTTACTTTTTCTTCTATTAAAATTCTTCTTTTAAGAATCTGATTGCTTTTTCATTGTTCTTAAGATCCAAGGGTTTGGGTCTGTGGTCACCTATGCAAATTGGTGAGGATTTTTATCAAGCCTTCCCCAGGAAAGGGGGTGTAAGGGTTGGGAGGATTTTTTGGGGGAAAGACGTTTCCAAATGGACTCTTTCCCAGTAGTATACTGGTTAGACATTTGGTGGTGGCAGTGATAAAGCACAAGGGCAAAAGGTAAAATAGTTTGTACCTTGGGGAAGTTTTAACCTAAGCTGGTAAGAATAAGCTTAGGAGGTTTTCATTAAGGTCCCTACATCTGTACCCTAAAGTTCAGAGTGGGGAAGGAACCTTGACAATTGATAAAACAGTTAACAGAGCACATTAAGGGAGATCAGGAACACGGAAGACCGGGGGTGCCATTTTGCCAGCCTAAGAATGAAAAACTAAAGGCAGAAGTGAAAAGATTAAAAGCTGTTCAGGGGGCCAGCCCAATGAGCAGCATCACCTGGTAAACTCCCAATAGGGCTTCCAGACCCCTGCACCAGAGTTGTCTTTTGTAGCGCCCCTTTCATAGGATGACTGGAGATGCCACATGGTAAAAACCACGATAGCAGGGGATAAAGGAAATGTTATTAGACAGCAAGGCAGCAATAACTATGGCAGGGCACTTGTCAGATGGGACAAAGCAAGGGAAAATTCAGGGAATTACTGGAGTAACTCACCTGGTTCAGATTCGCGGGGAGGGGAACCACTTGTAATAAGATGAAGGAAAGGAGAGTGCATCAACCAACAGGGCCAGCTCCAGTGTTTTTGCCACCCCAAGCGGCAAAAAAAAACAAGTTGCCGCCGAACGGGGAGGCAGAATCTTGCCGGCCGAACACAGAGGCGGAGTGATGGTGCGGCTGCCGAATTGCCGCCGGCGACTGAAGAAGTGTCGCATCCCTGCCGCCGAACATGCTGTGACGAAGCGGCCGCTGAATTCCCACCACCACCGAGGGCGGACTGCCGCCCCAGAGCCCGACGTCCTGCCGCCCCTTTCCATTTGCCGCCCCAGGCACCTGCTTGGTTCGCTGGTGCCTGGAGCCGGCCCTGCAACCGATGAGGCAGAAGTACAGAAGACCAAGTGTGGTTTGATGTCAAAGGAGACCTAATCGAGCACCAAGTGGGATCTAAAGTCACGATCCAAGATCAAGCTCCCTACTAGTCTTTCCCAAAGGCAAGGTGGTACTGGCTGTGCTTGGTGTTGGATTGGCTAGAGCTGGGAAGTAAAGGGCAGAGCTGGGTTCAAGGAAGCCAACTCAAAGCTCACAAAAGTAAGTAAAAGAAGCAGCAAGAAATGGTTTCTTCCCTTTCTGTCTTATAGATTTGCAACTGTGATGTGGTGGAGGCTTACAACACTATGTCTGATGTGAAGGACGTGCAGTTGGTCCCAAGGTTTAGAAACACTCCAACTGGTGATTCCAAGGTTCCAAGAGCACTGCAGGAGTACAACAGACTCCAATTGTACCATAAGAGTGGATGGGAAAATGGTCTACAAACCACCATCTGGAACTAAACGGAACCAATCTACCTTTCTAAAAAATCTGTCTTGTTTGGACACTGGGGTAGTATCAGCAGCAGTTGGAGAACTACAAGGGTTGTGCTTGGATGGTATCTGTGGGCCAAAACAGACAAATGGGGAAGGGACTGTCTGGTTTCAGGGTTTATGGTCTATAATACATTCCAGAAAGACATCTTTAAAAGGTGCTGAATGTTGTGGCATATAAACAAGTCTGGGGTTTTTCTAATGCAAAACAATTGCACTGTAGTAGGCTCAGAATGGTTGGTGGACATGTATGTAAATGGAACCCAACTGTTTTGGTGGCGAATAATAAAGAATACGCAGCCCTAAGTAAACATCTCTAGCATAGAATCTTTTTTTCTTTTTTAAAAGGTGCTCCACAAAAACTGTCGAGCCAGAATGGTCACTGTGGCAACCATACTGGATGGCATGGAAGCTGGAATCTCCCTGTGGAATTCTGCAGACATTGAGGGATTAAATCTTAAAATATATTGATCAGTTAGTGAATTTATCTGAATATTGTGATTGAGTCATTGAATAATAATAATGTTTCTCAGGCAATTGTCTGCAGCACATATGGTAAACTGGTTATGCATTTAATGAAGGGAATAGAAGAAATAAAACAGGGGGCATAATCAAGGTTGTTAAACAGAACACTTATTTGGACCACACTAGTGGAAAAAAGAATTCATAATATTGGGAAAGAAAATTTGCAGTTTTCAAGGCTAGAAGGTCCTGGACCTTGGGCACCAATGAAATTAATAATTCAACTGTGCCAATTATGATTCCTAGATGGACAGGGAATCCTAAAGAATTGATATTGGTATTTGTAGAGGGGTTTGGCCAGGACTCGTCCCTCTCTGGGGTGACAGGGAACCACACTGCCTCGCTACTTCCTTTCAGTTGTGATGGGGAATTAGCTTGGCCACGAGAGTCTCTTGCCGTGGCAGCAGTAAAGGCAAAACATAACAGTTATTCACACCTGGTCGGCGGGCAGTAGTGAGTCATGGGCTTAAGTCCTCAGACAGGAGCTGAGCAACTGTTATATAATGAGCAGGCCCTGGCCCTGGGTCAGGGCAGAGCAGCAAAGAGTCAATGGCTCAAGCCCTCAGGCAGGGGCTGAGCAAACAGGTAAACAGCAAGTCCACACGCTTGGCTCCGAAGGGCCTGGGAGAGGGGGAGACTGCCACACAAAAGTTGGGTGGCAGGGGGGACGCAGGCCCACCCACTCCACTGCATCCCAGCCTGGGGCCCTAGCAGCAGCAGAAGGCCTACTGCTGAGTCAGTGAGGATCCTGGCCACAACACACTGACATAGGCTCTGGCAGCGCTGCAGCCAGACTACGGTCGGCTGCCCCTGAGCTACTTCCTAACTCCTCCTGTATAGGTACCTGGGTCCAGACAGTGTCCTCCAAGGGGTCAAGCACCATTGGCTCCTCAGGGTAACTTGCGAGGGGCAGGCTTGACAGCTCTTCTAGGCTCTGGTTGGTGTCAGGCATCGGCCAGTCTTCAGGTCGGCCGCCGATTGCCAGGGTCTCCCAACTGGGAGCTAGGCCACAGGCATCTGGCCTCTCTGGTGGCTGTTCTTCTAGTGAGCTCTGGGGTTGGGCTTTTACACTTCGTGTCCTGCGCCATGACCTCTGGGGGGTGGGCGCAGGCTTCACTGGCTCTGCCCACTTTGGTGTCCGGAGAAGCTCGTCCCTCTCCGGGGCAGCAGGGAACCACACCGCCTCGCTACAGTATTGGTATATGTTAACAGTATGGGTACAATACAGAATGGGATCTATAAACAGAATTATCCCAGTGTGAAGATGGCAACACAAGGTGGAGATGAAATAAACACAGTCTGCTGTAACCTAATCAAACACAGATGGTTCTGTGAGTGCTCAGTTCGAATGAACCTGACCACAAGCGAGGAAGGTTGAACCCAACTCATCATTAAAGAGAGCATGAAGGAGGTGGTACAGCTCAGGTACACAGTATGTGCTCTGGGATACCACAACTTTTCAGAAGGGGACAATACCATGCCAGGATGGATTTTGTCTGAACCTCACCTCTCTGACTCAGATTGGGATCTATGGCCAAGTGTGCAGATGAAGGAGAATGTGACAGAGATCACCAAATGGGAATCACTGGTGACCAATCTCTTTGCACCTGACCTCCCTTGTCCATTAACACTGCTAATTTGGTACAAAGGAAAATAGAGCAATTAGTGCCCATTGCCCAGCTAATAGCCAAGCAACAAGCAATTGGGGATGATATTGTTCAGGCAAAGGAAACACCATGATAGGCTGTACCCATGATAGGCTGTACCATAGGTGAGCTTGCACCCCCTGGTTTGAACTTTTACCTTAATTCTAATGGTAGTTCAAATGATTACCAGCACTGTGGTCTTGGAAATGTGCTGCTGAGTAATAAACTTGAAAAAGAAGGCACTGAAAGACAGGAATATAATGCAAATGAAATGAATGCTAATATAAAAAGAAAGACAGAAGCAAGGGAATGTAGCCGAGGCCTGGCCTGACAGAAGTAATTAACACATGGAGGGAAGCCTCATTTTTTGGAAGATAGGATTAGGGAAGGAAATAATTTATTAGGTTGAAAACATAATTTTTGTGTTAAATAAGTAAATAAGACAGTAGGCTAAGAAGACAGAATGTCTGAGCCAACTAAAATAAGACAGAAACCATGGTGGGAACTATTTACTATGAATTAGATAACGAGGGTTAAAATAAGAATGTAGAGATGAGGTAAAGAGAAAATCGAACCACAGTTAGTGCATGGACAGTACATGCTGCACAGGGACAGGTTCCTGCAAAATAATGTGATGTAATGTACAGTAAATGCAATGTGATGTGTAGTGTATATAAAGGGAGAAGGTTTCTGTATAACTTTGGAGTTATGATTTATCCTGCATTCATCCTCACTGTATTTGAGTCTAATCAACTCAGCATAGCACTGCTGTATGTAATTTGCCATTTGTATAGACAACTTTTTTGTTAGTATTAGTCATGATCTGGGGTTAGAGACAGTGCATCCTAACTAAGGCACATGTTATTCAAAACAATCTTGTCCAGTGTCAGATTACTGCTATTGAATTCTGACAGCAATATTTGATAAATTACTGTCCTTTCAGTAGGTTATCTGGAAGACAGCATCTACAAGAAACATCTGGATCTATGTCAACTACTGGTGTATTACAGAGCAATGCAAACCTCAAGAGCATCGCACACACTTGTTATGCCAGGAATGTTCTTGACATCGCAAAGGCCACAATAATTCAGGCCAATCCAATGGAACAGAGAAGCTAGCTGCTCCTGTCTCCTGCGCAGCGAAGCTTACCAGGTAGTGACAACCGGCAGTAAGGGTAACCTATAACATGGCAGGACAGTACTGTATAGTAACTGTTGTCAATTGGTGTAAATGCGTGTTCTCTCTATATGCTATGCCAGTCCTGCGCAGATAGCTGGCTCAGCTAGGGTGGCCAACTTTCTAATGTGTGAAAACTGGACACAGTGCTGGAACCTCTGCTGCCCCCTGGTCTGCCTCTTTCCTTGAGGCCCCACCCCTGCTCTGCCTTTTTCCATCGAGCCCTCACCTCCTGCTCCTCTTTCACTCCCCCCACTGTTGCAGGGCTGTAGGGGTCAGGGGATAACTGGGGGAGGACAGGGGGAGGGGGAACCACATTTTGGGGGTCGGGGGATGAGTGGGGCGGGGGGGGAGGGGGAGCCGAGCTCCAGGGGTGGGAGGGGTGAGTGGGGCAGGGAGGGGGTGCCGCCGGTACCTCTCTCTGCTGGAGCCATTCCTGAATGCTCCTCCAGACTCCAGCAGCAGCTGCTGCTATTCCTACCCCCGGTGGCGGAGGCCGGTTACTACAGGTAACTGGACTTTTAGTGTCCGGTCAGCAGTGCTGACTGGACACTGCCAGGTTCCCTTTTCAACCAGACTTTCTGGTCGAAAACTGGACACCTGACAACCCTCGACGCAGCAGACCTTGATAGTCCTATCAGAAAGACCACAGTTCAGTGGTGAAGGCGCTCGGTCAGGTTTATTGTTGGCAAAGCATGATACTAGTGTCCCATAGGAGCTACAGGTACACTAACACATATATACCTGTCACAATGGACCAGCTCAGTCAGCAGCAGGACTTTGTGCTGCCCCCTTACCTGGACAAAAGGGCCCCTCCTATGAGTTCTCATTTTATACATTGATACAAACATGTTACATATTACACTTCTGATGTTAGTTTCCAACCCTACACCTTGTACCTGATGGCTTGAACAAAACATCCTCATCCATTATCCTGACCTCCCATCCTTGTTTTACTCCAGGTCGGTGTGTTTCCATACCGTCATCAAGGATTGTGTTTATACCGTACCTCTGGGTTGGGATGTACCTGTGCTAGCCTTCTACAATGTATTTACTTGAATACTCAGTACTAGTACTTCTTAGGAGGGCTTGTATTTTAGATATGCTAACTATGGTTTTGCCAAGTTCATGTATCGGACAGTGAACTTGCAATCAAGCATCTGCTTTATGACAGAGCCCGCCTTTTGCTCATAGCCTGGCTTTTGCTGACTTTGGTTCAGGCCTCAGACCTTACACCAGGCCCAGTGCTCCAGGCTCTCTCTCTCTCTACTATAATAGCTAATTAAAAAATTATATATGAAGGCCTCATTTGTGATGTCACTATTCCAAATTCCTGTTTTACTCCTCATGTACATAACACTGTGGAACACACTGTAACAGTGCCTATCTGAGTATTTCAGAACAACTGTAAGACTAGACCTCTAAACTAAAGTCCCAGACCTAACATTCACAGGCCCATTACATGAGACTAAGATCAGTTGACTGAAGGAAACTTTCCACAGGTCATATGAGGAAAAGTGCAGACCATTGGACACATGGGGCATGAGTGTATGGATGGGTAAAGCAAAATGGCCAAGAAACTATTTAGCCCAGTGGGTCATTTTCAGTTCATGTATTATGCTTTTCTGGGATGATGGGTAAACATCCTCCCCATAAAAAGACAAAAAGCAGGGAAACGTAGTAAAGAGAGACAGCCTGGAGCACCAGGCCTGGTGCAAGACCTGAGGCCTGTAACAAAGGCTGTGAACAAAAGTCAGGCCATTCATTAAAGCAGATGCTTTCAGGTCCACTGTTCAGTACATGAACCTGGCAAAGTTGCTGCTAGTGTTGCTAAAACATAAGCACTCCTAAGAAGTACTAGGCACCAGATATTTATGTAAATATATTCCAGAAGGCTAGTACAGACACACCCCAATCTAGTACAAGGTAAGATGGTTTGACAGAACAATGAATAGGGATCTTGTGTCCAAGATATCAGGAACAAGGGGAGGTAAACAGATGTCATGAAACACCTAAGGTGGTATGCAAGTCATTTATTCCAGTTTGTCTCAGTCTATAAATATCAGGGTACCTCACCTTAACCCTTTATGTGGCTGAAAGAACAGCAGAGACTCCCGCTGCAGATTGAGCTGCTCCTTGCCATGGGGCACTCCTGTGTTAATGTACTTGTGCAAGTTGTTAGAACTGTGCCTTGAGGGAAATAAACCTGGGTGCCTTTGTCACCGAACCCTGCCTGTGGTTTTTCTTTATGAGGAACATCAAGGTCTGCTGAATTAACAGGTGCGCTCTTTGCTAGTGCTGATAACACTGGAGTTCCAAGGACAGAAGCACTGAGCAGCTCAACGGCCTTCACAGTGTTGCAGCAACAACTTTCCACCCTTCTACAGAAAGCTTGTCTCTTTCAGCACCAGAAGTTGATACAATAAAAGGTATTACCTCACCTACTTTGTTTCTCTAATATCCTGGGACTGACCCAGCTACAACTACACTACATACATGGAGTTGCAGACTGTCCCCTTGGACATTCCAGTCAATCTCGCCACCCAGGCAAGCTGGACTATGGTATAGATGGTCACTTTACACCAAAAATCACAACGATATTCAGGTTACTCCCAGTCCAAAAGGACGAGTCACCCAGGTCATTTGTACTCAGAGCTGAAACCAAAGACAACACCTGCAGCCAATCCTGTAATAGACTAACTAAGATTTATTAACTAATAAAAGAAATGAGAGTTTTTTACAAGGTTAAAACAGTCCCCGCTAACAACTTTCTTCAGCTTCTGTTCTTCCCAGTGTAAGGGGACTGTTGCCCCCTTACTAACATTCAGTGCGGGTGTTTTGGTTGGCTAGCTCCCAGTACTAAAAGGGGAAGGGTCTATGGGAAATCAGGACCCTGAGACTGATAGTCCTCAGGAACAATGGGGAGAGGCCAATGCTCCAGGTTAGCCTGAATGACAGGGCGGGCAGGCTAATCAGGGAGTCAGGAGGCCAGGGAGGTCCCGTCCTCCATGTGAGCTGGATTTGCCTGGGTCAGACAGAGTGGGGCCGAGCTAAGGAGAAAGCAGGGGCCCGAGCTGAGCTGGAGAGCAGAGCTGTGCCAGATCCAGAGAGAGCCTTAGACCCTGTCCTGGGAGCAGAGCTGCAGCCCCAAAGCCAGAGGCACAGCCCAGAGAGAGCAGACTTGCCCTGGGAAGAAAACTGCAGCAACCAGAGCCAGAGGGGCCAGAAAAGCAGCCCATGAAGCAGGTCAGTGCTGGGAGCAGACAGAAGTAGCCTGCAGAGCAGACCTGTCCTGGGAGCAGAGCTGTAGCAACCGGAGGCAGAGGGGCCAAAGAAGCAGCCCAGGGAGCTGGAGGCAGAGCAGCAGTAGCAGCAGCAGTGCAGAGACAGAGTGGTGGAGCTGGGGCTGGGGCTGGAGCAGTCCAGAGCTGGGTGCGGTGAGCAGCTGAGGAGAGCAAGGGGACCCTGGGCAGCAGGCCCAGCACAGGGAGATGCCTCAGCCAAGAGGCTCTGCAGGCCAGGCTTGGATCGTAACCCCGACAGGGCGGGGGCGACACTGGGCAGAAGGATCCTATCACTTAGAGCCTGAGAGCGTGTGGCCACCACCAGAGCAAGTGTCCAACCCACAGCATCCCTGCAGCACAGCCAGGGCCTGAGAAGAAGGCCTGGGACTTACAAGGAACAGACTGTGAACTGCCCTGACATTCCAGAGACACTGTTTGTGATGTTCCCTGCCACAGAGCGGGTTGATGTGTTTGCTTTAACCTTTCTCATTTTCCCTTGTTCTTTTTAAAATTAATTGTTGATTAAATAACTTGCATTTGCTTTAACTTGTATGTAATGGTCAGTGGGTCAGAGAAGTGCCCAGGGCAGAGAGAGTACCCTGGAGTGGGGACACCCTAGCCCCTATCCTAGGTGACTGCAGCAGGGTTGGGGGTCGAGCCCCCCAGGAATCCTGGGCCCAGCCTTGCTGGCGTTACAAGGACTCTGCCAGACAGGAGAGTGGAAGGGGAGTCCTCAAGGGCAGGGAGGCCACAGGGTAAAGGAAATGGGAGCGAGGACTCAGATCCTTTCGCTAGCCCACTTCACCAAGGTAGTGCAGAAGCCAGGAAAGTTCCCCACAATAGCGGGACTATTCCCCCGCTTACACCAGCAACTCTCTTTATCAGCTCTCATCACCATTAGCTCTCTCTCTCTCTCTCCCTCCCAGGTCTCCTGTTGCTCTCTCCCAATAATTCTTGACAGCTTTCTGCTGCTGTTGCTACTTGCTCACTCCTTCCTTTCTTTTGTGCATGCGCATGCACCCACATTCACACTCCACCCTTCCAGTCTCTTTACTGAAGGCCCAGGTGCTCACTCTTAAGCCCAGTTGGGATGCAGCTGACCAGTCACAGGTGCACTGGCTTCTTCCCTCTTAAAGGGGCCATGGCCATTACATCCAGGGTGGGTTGAAAACTGTGTTAAAATTGTGACCTAACACTTAAATTCTCAGAGATTTTCCTGTTTCTGCTTGGCTATGGGGCTCTGCCTACGTGCTAGAACTAGGGGTGCTGGGGGTGCTCCTGCACCCCCTTTCTTGAAGTGGTTTCCATCACATACACGGTTTACAATTTGGTTCAACGGCTCTCAGGACCGCACACCATGCCTGGGGCTCTATCGAGTGTGCAGACAGCGAGCCTGGAATAAGGTGGCCTGAATTGTATCTCTCTGTTTTAGGGAGTAGCCTGTTTTGTCTCTCTGTTTTGGGGTTATTTTGTGTTATTGTTCTGAATTCTAAGAAATAAAGTAGCGTTACTTTGCAACCTTCCAGCAAGAGCGTTTTATGTTTTTATCAAATTTCTGTTTGTATACTATGAAGCATAATGTGTGTATGTGTGTGTAGAACTTGCATATCTACCTCACCCCTTTTTCTTATGTGTCTCAAAAAGTAGGGACTGTTATTAATTCCACTAAAATATTACACTTTTTTTCTTGTGGAAGTAAATTCTATCAATTAATTCTACATGTAGTAAGGAAATATTCCATTTAATTGCATATAAAATTTGATACAACAATAAGACATTTTATGTTCTTACAAGAAATGGAAAAATGTAAAATTAAAGAAAAAGGATTAATTTATAATCTATTATTAAAATGGATCCATGTAGTATTACAAAATGCGAAGGGAAAAAATATTATTAGACCAGTAAGAGAGCATCAATCAGTGAATACGCATTTGATGCCTATTGTTACCTATCAGCTCTGTATTCTTGGAGAACCAAAGTACAGTGCCCAGCCTGTTTGACTCACAAAATACCTTCCCCTCCCCCCAGCCTCTCCTTGAACCAAAGCCGATCAGAAGGAAGACTTACAAAAAGCAATGAAAACGCAGTTGAAGACACACCTAAACCCCTCCAGACAAGGGTGACAGGATTAAGGAAACTCCCCTAGCCATATCTGCATCAAAGATGGGACACGGAGGCATCTCCATTAGCATACAGAATGGAGAACAGAGATTCCAAGGCAAGAATCTCACGGAGCACTGGGACCAGAAAAGCAGGGAAGCACTGCATCATAGGGAATCTCTGCTCCAGATGTTAATGAACCCACACCTGCACACACCCAGCTCAGTAGTTATCAGACCAACTCTAGTAATAAATCCTTTATTGGTATCCAAAGTACTGAAGTTGCCTAATTGCATTGTGAGCTCCCTTGAAGGAACACTGCCCATAGCCAGATATGATCAATTCCTATTGTCTAGCCTGAACAAAACAAATTTGGTATACTGCCTTGAGCCATCAGTTTACCCATAAACAAATCTAGTGTTCTCCCTTGAACCACTGTTCTTTCCCTACAAAAACCCGTACCCACGCTCACGTAAGTGCTCTGATGCCTGGATCCAAAATCTGCATTAGTTCCGTTGGGACTTCATCTTCTCCTGACTGATCATGCTGGGGGCTCTGCCTGTCTCCAGCACTCAGGACCCTCAGCTACCACCACCACCTGGGAACCCTGATCGGTTCAAGCTTCAGGAAGTGGTTAGAACCCAGCTCTCTCTCTCTCTCTCTCTCTCTCTCTCTAGGTATAGCCTTCTGACCCTGATTTGTTTGATCAGTTATAGTTTTCTAAACCTGACTTTTGTAATCAGATTCAAATTAAATAACATTTAACTTAATATTATATATTATACATTATACTTAATATTAACGTAATATTATAACTGTTTTTTTTTTGGTTTGGCTCCCCTTGTATGGTTATCACCTGGCAATAAATAACTTTCATGTTTAAGCTGGTTGCTTCTCTCTCTCTCTCTGTACCCTGCGTGGGTGTTTTTTGGCTTCCCCATTCGCTCTGCAGCAACACTCCTCATACCTAAGCTAAAGATCCCTGCAGCACCCAAAAATCCTGTGGGGTTTGCTCATCGAGTGGATTACTACCAGAACAATTATAACGTGAAAGTGGGGATAGGGACATGCTGAACCTGGGGCATATGAGGGTGGCAACTTGGAAGTGTTGTTCGACCCAGCCTGCTGAGTCTAGGGGCATATAAAGGGTCAGCTTGTGAGTGCTGATTAACCCGGTCCTCTCAGTGTGTGTGTGTGTGTTTTTATCTGATTCTGGGGCTGGAATAACCCAGGCCTGGGGAACCTAGGTCCTGCAGGATAGCTCCAATGGGAGTGGACTTGCAGAAGGGAGAAGTAGAGCTCCGTATGAGAACACAAGTGACACAAGCAGTACATTGATAGGATTACAGAACCCCCCCACCCCGCCCCAGAAGAGTAACCCTAATAAATGAGCATACACCAAAGTAACAGGCAAATCTGGTAACACTATTTCCATCTAATTTTTGCTTCGAAAATGTATATAAGTGATGTCTGAGAAATGGAGAGCTGGACAGGACCTCAAGAAGTCATCAAGTCCATCCTTTGCACTGAGGCAGGACCAAGTTTGCCTAGATCATCCCTGACAGGTGCTTGTCCAACCTATTCTTAAAAATCTCCACTGATGGGTATTCCACCACTTCCTTAAGTAACCTGTTTCAGTGCTTAATTAGTTAGAAAGCGTTTCCTAATATCTAACTAAATCTCTCTTGTTGAAGACTAAGATGATGATTTCTTGTCCTACCTTCAGTGTACATGGAGAACAATTGATCACCATCTTCTTTATGGCAACATTTTACATATATGAAGATCATTATCACGTTCCCCCTCAGGCTTTTCTTCTTAAGACTAAACATGCCCAATTCTTTCAATCTTTCCTAACAGGTCATGTTTTCTAAACCTTTTGTCATTTTCATTGCTCTCCTCTGGACTCTCCAATTTGTCCACATCTGTCAAAATGTGATGCCCAAAGCTGGACACAATACTCCAGCTGAGGCCTCATAAGTGCCTCGTAGAGCAGAACAATCATTTCCTGTGTCTTACGTACAGCGCTCCTATTAATACAGCCCAGAATGGCATTTGCCTTTTTTGCCACAGCGTCACATTGTTGACATATTCAATTTGTGATCCATTATGACCCCCTGATTCTTTTCTCCAGTACTTTTGCCTAAGCAGATAATCCCTATTTTATATTTATGTGTTTGGTTTTTCTCTTTTCTAAGGGTAGTACTTTGCACTTGTCTTTATTGAATTTCATTTGATTGATTTCAGGCCAATTCTCCAATTTATCAAGATCATTCTGAATTCTAATTCCGTCCTCCTAAGTGCTCGCCACCCCCTCCCAGCTTGGTGTCATTAATGAAAATATTGAATAGTACCAGACCCAAGTCAGACCTGTATGGGACTCCACTTGATATGTTCTCCCAGTGTGATAGCAAACCATTGATAACTGCTCTAAGTACAGTTTTTCAACTAGGTATGCACTCACCTTACATTAATGTAATTTAGACCATGTTTTCCTAGTTAGCTTATGAAAATGTCATGTAGGACTGTGTCAAAAGCCTTACTAAAGTCCAGACACATCACATTTACTGCTAAACCATCCACTAAACCAACAATCCCATGAAAGAAAGAGATTAGATTGGTTGCTGTTCTTGACAAATCCATGCTGGCTATTACTTATTACCTTAAGTGATTGGGTGCCTGCTCCACACTGGCCTGTTAGGGATTAACAGAGCTCTAGGGTGGCTGTGCGAAAAGCAGCCAATAGGAAAGGGGCTGCGAGGAGCAGCCAATCAGGGCCGGGCTGGCCCACATAAGAAGAGCTGCAGGGCAGAGCAAATTCAGTAGCTACCTGGAGCTTGTGGAAGGAAGATCAGGCTCCTAGCAGGAGGCAGGAGTGCCAGCACCCTGCACAGAGCAGTGCTGCTAACAGTGACAGGGGAGAGCTAAAGACAGCTCCTGGTTGGCTGCAGGGATTCACAGGCTGAGCCCCTGAGACAAGGGCAAAGAGGGTGCTGGGGGCCATGGGGAAGTGGCCTAGGGAAATGAACTGAGGAGTCAGAGGGGATGCAGGAAGTGGCAGCAATCTACAGGGTCCCTGGCCTGGCTCCCTCCACTCGCCACTAGGGAAGTGGCCAGGCAGTTGGCTGCAGTAGTCACTGAAGGAAGTGGCTAGACAGCAGACTGCAGTTCCCCCAGAGGTGGGGAGGACAGAGCATGATACAGCCAGAGGGATTTGTCATGAAGAGAACACTGGGTGAGAGACATGGGTGCTGGAGCAGAAGTGGTGGCAGTGAGACACCACCAGAAAAGGGCGTACTGGCTAGCAGAGCTAATCCCTGGGACAGCCAGCAGGAGGCCTTGCAATAGTGAGTGAACACTATCACACCTTATTATCTTCTAAGTGCTTAGTAAATCATGAGTTTCTAATTTGTTCCAGTCTGGGTTCAAAGTTAGGCTGACTGGTCTATAATCCCCCAGATCCTCTCCCCCACCCCGTTTATAAAGCTAGGCACTTGGTTTGCCTTTCTCCAGTTCTCTTTGGAAGATAATGTCTAGTGGTTCAGACATTACTTCAGCCTGTTCCCTTAGTACCCCCTGTGGTGAATTTCATCAGACCCTGTTGACTTGAGTACATCGATCTTAACTACCATATATACTCATTCATAAGCTGAATATTTTTGGTAAAAAAAGTGAAGCATTAAAGAGCAGGGGTTGGCTTATAAATGGGTCTACACCAAAATT
Source organism: Chelonia mydas (assembly GCF_015237465.2). NCBI lineage: Eukaryota > Metazoa > Chordata > Testudines > Cheloniidae > Chelonia > Chelonia mydas. The sequence continues at coordinate 28,796,992 of NC_057851.1, read as the reverse complement.
TGATTTTAAACTATGAAATCATTAAATTCAATATCTAATACATTATCGTTTTGTTTACCTGGAGCATCTGCAGGCATGGAGCTCCCATTAGCTGGGAAAGGCAAACCGTGGCCTCTGGGAACTGAGGGGCTCCGTGCCTGTGAACTCTCCAGGTAAACAAAACGTCCCGACCTGCCAGCGGCTGAGCCTAATGGCTCAGGAGCCAAAGTTTGCCAACCCCTGAAATATAGGGTCAGCTTATGAAAGGGTCATACAGTTTTTACTATTTTTACCTATCCATCTTGGGGGGTTGGCTTATAAATGAACGGGCTAATGAACGAGTATATATGGTAATTAATCTTTAACCTGTTCTTTCCCTATTCTTGCCTGAGATCCTTCCCCTGGGTTAGTATTAATTGTGTTAAATATCTGGTCACAATTAACCATTTTTAGCGAAGGCTGAAGCAAAAAAGGATTAAACACCCGAGCCTTCCATTATGTGCTCCTCTTCCCCCTTATTTTATTTTTCTTACCTACTTCTACTGTCTTCTTAGTTGTTTGTTTCTTATTACATCTTGCTTAGTTGGCAAGATGATAGAAGTGGATAAGAAAAATAAAATAAGTTTGATCGATAGAGTTGGGCAGAATCGTGGCAACTTCATTTCTGAATTTCCTGATTTTCTGGTAGTTCAAATCACAACCTTAATATTGCAATAACATAGAACTGCATGGTTCTAGTGAGGTTAATGTTATCCAACAATTTTATCACTGTTAATTCCCTCACCTGTAACTTGCTTGGTTTGGACCTGTGCATGAACTCTCTTTATCAAGGACTATCTGTTCCAAGAAGCAATCATCTGTGGCTTCCAAGAATTCCCTTTCTTATTTATTTCCTAAGTCTAAAAACACTTTTACTATGCTTCAGGGCATTTAGCTGATCCCATGCAAGACAGAATATTTTCCCTAATGTACACAATTTCATAATTGGAGAGGTACATTCTAGAAAGCTTTCACCTTCCTCTGAACTAGACCCCCAACACCAGCCTCACCACTCTTTACGATGGTGTCCCCATGCTCCCTTATCTATACACACAGGCAGCAGCCTGGTGTGGCAGGCATGGCTCCACATGCTCATGCCTGTTCTGTATGACAGCTACTGCCCATTGGGATGCTAGCAGGAAGGAGGCACTGCACCTCCTCACAGGATTCTTGATGCAGTTTGGCATAGTTATTCAGGTCCCCCCCCACCACTTTCAGCAAGAGGTTGCTGAAATTAGAAGCACCCTTGGCCTCCTGAAAAACTCCTTCTTCTGCTTCCTTGTTCTGCTTTCAGGATTCTTTCTGTCCCTCAGGCACTGATGCTATTCCTCTTCTCTGGCTCTGATCTGGTGATATATGCGAGTCAGTCAGCAGCCATCTGGGCCACAACCAGCAGCTGGGAGAAGTACCTTGTGATGCCAGTTTTGAGGCTCCTAAACTACCATTTTGCAAATCCTCTATCCTGTTTTCACTGACTTAGTGTGCAAGAGCAAAATGGGACAGAACTGTTCGGAAAGCCAAAAGAGCTCTCCTCAGCCCTAGGCTTGTAGACAGGATTTGTGGGAACTTTAAAAAAGCAAACAACTTTATAAAGGAATCAGCAAGCCCCTCCCCTTATCTCCTCCTCCAGCTAATGTGTAGTGAAACGTCTGCATGACAAGAAATAGAAAGTGTTAGCAGCCAGTGCTAGTGAAGCATTTGCTGTCCCGTTGTAGAGCAGCAGTCAGGAAGAGCTCTGCAGTAAGTTTTCTAGGATCCCATTCCCATAACCATTTTGTACTGCACCAGCAGGCCAGCCCACGGACCTTATTTTCTGCTGCTCCCCCACTCACTGCACCTTCAGTGTGTCTGAGCATAATTTTGCCCTCATTTTTGTGTTGTTTTTTTTTAAAGTCAGCTTTACTCTAAAGCTCCCTTGGTCACATTTTCCAGCATCTAAGTTGTCCCTTCATGAATGCATATAGATCAATGAATATCTGCATATAGTCACTTATGGTTGGCTAAACCACACTTATTAGACAGACGGCAAAGAGGCCAGCACACTAAGGAGGGGATGGAATTTGACATGCAACATAGAGCAGTGCTTAAAGGAAGCCAGGTTGCAACTGGTCACCAACCTGGGAAATACATTTCTAAGAAGCAAGCTGGGTCTCTGGGGGAGGGAACCCCTTTGATTGGCTGCTTTCCCCACTTGCTCACCTTGTGGGGCGGATTGGCCAATCAGGGCTGGGGCAGGAAGCAGGTGAGCGCGCGTGCTCTCTCTCTCTCCCCCCATCCCCTCAGAAGCCAGCATCATTCTCACAGGGGGAAGAGAGAGAGTCCAGCAGCTTAAGGTGGCTCCGCCCCCTCATGCCCTCTCCCCTCCTGTGAGAACCAGGTATCCTCTTCTCCTCCCTCTTCCTCCCTGCAACATCCACCACTTTAAGCACAAACAGGGACCTTAGGTTCACATCCCAGAAGTTGCTCAGGTTGCAGCCATGGAGATGGTGGTGTCGTCTGGCTCCCTCTCCTCAGCTGGCCCTGTCAGGGGAAAAAAGAGGCTCACCAGAGTGAGGGTAAATCTCTGCAGTGGTGATGCTGGTTGAAGTGGTGAGGAAGATACTGCCCAATGCCACTGCTATACATCCTGCAACCCTTCCCAGAAATGTCCTAACGGGCTGGCAGCCTTGTTCCATTAACATTGCCCAGTCAAAACAAAATCCCGTGCATTTCTGTGTCGGCCATTTTCCCTCATCAACAATTCTGAAGACTTGCCCTAATCAATGGAGTTCTGGAAACCACCAGTCAGTGCTTCCTTTATTCCAGACAAACTGAGATCACACCCTTTCAGGGTTTTCTTTCAACAGCAGTTGTGTTTTTTTTTTTACCATGCTTGTAAGTTGAAACGATCTTCCTACCACCTGTCACCCACTTTGGATGTTGTCTGGGTTCACCCCAGCAGAGAGTTCAGCACAAAGAATGGAGAAGATAGGCTTTTAATGGCGGGAGAGAGAGGCCACAACACTCCTATGTGCACCTCCTTAATCCCAATCCTCCTCCTTTCTCCTCCCCTCTGCCAGACTACTCCAGAACTCTCCCACCTTCCATGAACCAACTTCTGATGGCTGTCCTAGATTTTCATTTTGGAAATCTGATAACCTATGGGATAGGGCTGGAGTGGGTGGGAGAAAGGAGGTAATGGGAGCGTTGTTTGTGTCTTTGGAACCTACAGTGTCACACCTTATTTTTAACCCAACCTCTCCTGGCACTCACTCATCTCATTCATGCTGTCTGGCTTGTGAAAGTCTGGACTGTAAGCTAACCCATCCTCTTGGCTGATGAAACAGCATATCAGACTAGGGCAGAAGTGAAAGCCTTGTGTACTGCCGATAAGAGGAACACTTTCTTCTCATTCCCTTGTCTGTTTATGTTGGTGGAATTCTGTAGCAAATATGTTGCAAACAGTTAGGTTATTTCTTTCATCACTGAGTTGCTCTGTCCTTTAAGATGTCAGCTGTTGTGTCACAGTCACTTTTCCTCCTGTCGTGTTTTCTTTAGCATTTGACCTAGTTCTTTATGATTTATGATTCCTGCTGCTCATTCATTACCATAGGGGGGGATGATGCTGGTTATGCCTGTCTAGATCTGTTTGGCTGCTACTATACCATATCAAGAGCTTGTATCATGCAATACACTGCTGCCTTGAATTTCTTAATTTTGTTTTTCCACGTGCCTCTTCTGCAGTTGTGTGGATTGTATTCTTCTGCTTGACATTAAAATTGTTTTTCTCACTGACACTGTTAAGTTTCCCTGCCTTTCTGATGAGCAGTTATGCTCTATTTCCAGCTTTATATTTAATAATCTGGAATTTGTCTCCTTATCCTTTTGTTCCTACGCTTGCTTTTTCTCCCCCTCTTTAACATCTTGGCTAAAATATTTATGGAACATTTCATTTATTTATTGCCTTTGGATTTAGAATGTATACAAAGCACTCATCCACAGGCTATAGAATGTATACAAAGCACTCATCCATACAGTGCCCTGCCAAGTATTTAATATTACAAAACTAACCTGCAATACAGTCAACTCATCTCTTCTACCCAGCAGCAGCACATAACTAAAATACTAATCCCTCTATCTTGTCTTAAACCTCAGTTCCTCTACTTCTCTTCAAAGTCTGGATGAAACAAATGGGCCCTGAAGTGTGCTCTGAAAAATCAGTAGATCTGAACTATTTTGGATCTGGGACAGACATTTCAGAGCCCCAAGGCCTTTATAGAGAATACACTACCAGCTGCCCCCTCTCTTTTATAACCAAGTGGTATCTAGTATCCGTGATTCTGCGAGCTGCCACAGTGACAGGGAGAGATGCTATCTCCCAGTTGCACTGGTCCCAGGCTCATGGTTAGGAGTAAGCATACACACTTCTTAGCTGCACCTGTTAGGAGACAACAGACATGCTGACTGTGGTCTCCACAATGGTCTGCTTTCCCAATGTGTGGGAGCGCTGTGTTTATAATACCGGATGTATGTAGCCAAGGAGTATAGGCTGTTTCTGGCTATTTGTAGCCCTCCTGTAATGGAGTCCATTGTGCTGCTTGTGTAAGAGTTATCGAACAGTTACCCCTGCAGCAATCAATAGTCATTCATTCCACTCCAGTCTTTCCAAAGATTTAAAACAGTAGCTTTTCAGCCAGAGCCCCACCCCTCTCTTGGAGATAGGTGCCTAAATCTGGGCTGCAGGGAGGTGCCTCCCTCTGCTTGGGAGTCTCAGGTGCAAACCCTCTCTTGGCATTAGGCATTGAGGAGGGGGAGGACTTCCCTTTAACTGTTACCCCAGTGGTTAGGATACTCACCTGGGATGTGGAACAGCTTCAACAGGAGAGACTGAAGGACCCCCCCCCCACCCCCCAACCAGGATGTCCCACAGCCCAGTAGATAGGGCACTCACCTGAGAGGTGGCAGACCATTCCAGTTCAAATGCCTTCTCCCACCAGCTGCACAGGTAGAGTGGGAACTTGAACCAGAGGTCTCGCACATCCCAGGTAACCACCACCTTAACCACCAGCCTAAAAGTTATGAGGGCCTTCTCCCCACACCAGGGCTGTTCTGTTGAAGCTCACCTACAGGGACATGATCCAGTAGGCCAGATCTGAGCATGCTTACCAGATCAAGTTAGGTGCATTGCTCTGGGGCTAGGAGTCTGGAAGCCTGGCAAGAGGCTGAAGTGCGTGTGCTCAGAGGTAAGAACGCAAGTGTGTAGGAAACTTTTATCGCAAAAATGTAGGCACTAAGCAAATGTAGGTGCCTACATGTATGGGGAGCAGCTGAGCAGGGGTTTAATGAATCCCAACTGGGCCTGATTCTGGGTTTTAGGTGTCTAAATGGCAGCTACATGCCTACATCTCTTTTTGTGAATCTAGCCCATAGACAATGCATGCCTGGTTCAGGGTAACTGAAGTCAATGGAACAATTCACATACTAAAGTACCTGGCTGAATTGGGGCCTCCATCTGCAAAGTAAAATGGACAGGAAGAAAGTTGAGGTCTATCAAAAGAACCATCTTGGTGCCATGGGCACAACACCTGCAGTAGCATAAACACAGCAAGTAACATCCCTCAAGTACATTCACTGACAGAAGTTAAGTTGTACTCTTTACATGATTTTTGAAAATAGAAAAACGTATGTAGCTCATTTTAGGCACTTCCACCTCTCGTTGTTGAAGTGTCATTTCCCTCCTCCCCTCTCCCATAATAAAATAATTATAATACTTGGCACAAAAAGAGCATCTTCCATCCAACCATCTTAAAGCACATCACAAAAATCAGTTGGCTTAGTGCTCACAGACCCCTGTGGGGTAGGTGTGGTAAGTATTATTAACCCTATTTATAGTGGAGAAACTGAATCACCGTCAGATTTGCCTAAGATAATACAGTAAATCCAAGTTTAAACTGGAACTAGAATTACGATTTCCTAAGGCTTAGTCCTGTCATGTAACCACTGGACATCGCTGCTTTTAGCTTGGAGATGCATCTCTCCTCTCTTGCTCCTAATATTTGTGGAAGTGAGGAGAAGTATTATATGTCGCTTGCACAACAGCCATGTTACAAGGGTCTAAGATGTGTAAACTGCACAAACACATTCATAACAAGATCCAGTGGCTGAAGCTTATCAAATTCAAACTGGAATTAGGGTTCAAATGTTTACCAGTGAGGGTATGCCTTTACTGGAGTCAGAGGTATGACTACAGCATATGTAGATATAACCAAACTAGCTTTGAACTATATACCCTGAATAACATTAGCAGGGAAGCCACATGGTCATGAGCTGCACTACAGGCTGTACAGGTACATCTACACGTGCTGCAGTGTAGACATACCCTGAGGGTAGTTAACCTTTGGAACAGCTTACCCAGGGATGCGGTGGACTCTCCATCACTTGGACTCTTTCAGTCAAGAATGAAGATCTTTCTAAAAGATACGACCCAGATCAAGCACAAGTTATTGAGCTTGATGTGGGAATTACTGCATGGAATTCTAAGGGCTGTGTCACGCAGGGAGCCAGTTTTAGATGACCAACATGATCCATTCTGGCTTTAACATCTATGAGGATAAGTAATGCATTAGTGAAGTAACATGGAGCAAAGCTATACTTGCTCATAGGTCAGGCATGTTAATCGTGCGCTTTTGAAAGGAGGCTCAGTGGAGCCATGGATGAATGTTCCAAATTTCACCTCTAGAGATTCTGATTTTGGTAGCACCAAGCAAATAGCCACTGTGGTAATAAGTAACCCTGAGAAGCATCACTATCAACTGGGCATTTGTCCACATCACGCAAACTGCCACACAATTAGGCATAAGCAACAATCTCTGCTCAGGAGATGTCTAGATGTGCTGCAGGGCAGGTCTGATGGGCACTGGCAGACCTATATGAGGAAGCTTACATAGCGTCTGACTGCAGTGAGCTCTGGCCAGAGCCAGGCACAGTATCTCTCGCTTCCACAAGCACTAAAAGCCACACTCACCAGATTCACAGAAAAGAAAACAAGAAATTAAAATTGAAAGGGCGGGGGGAGAAAAAAGAGATACTTATTTGTGTTCCCAAAATGAGCTAATGCTGAGGTTTGGCTGAACAACACACTATATCTGCTTTGATGCATTATTAGAATTGTAATAACTTTCACCGGTTCAAGGAAAAGATTTTTTCCAGGCGCAAGATCAAAGCAAAAGCTAAAGAATATTGGGATACAGTGCAAGGAACTTTCAAATGGATAGTCTGGATTGTTTATGTATCTAGAAATGTTGTGATGGGAAAAGCCCTTTTTATGAGGCACAGTAACAACAGCGTAAATCAAGCATTAACCAGAAGTAGACAGCAAATTATCTAGTTCTTTAAAAAGATCTCTACTGGAGCTGATTTTTAGGGAAGGAAAAAAGTAGTTCTGTTTTCAATAGCATAAAAGTAGTCAGACAGGAGGCGCCACTATATCTTTGTCCCAAAGCATAACAATGTTAAATATAAAACAACAGCTCTGAAACAGCTGATTAAACCACTTACAGACATGTTCTAATACGGAGCCTCTAGGACACAACTCAAAGTCAAACCCCCTTATTTGATTGGCTCTTATGTTTCTTGCAAAAGGAAATATTCATGCTAAAAAAAAGGTTACTAGTCTGTATAAACTAGGAGGTGGGGTGGATTTGTCTGCAAAGCATGGCAGAGAGCATGTTCCTGTTAGAACACACATTTTATTTCAGCATTCCCTTAGGGGACAAAAAATGATGACCCTGACAGCTTGAAGTTGGTCATGAAGCAGCAAAACCTGATGGGTTCACAGTGAACCACTGGACATTATGAATGCAATTCTCAGTGAGACATGGCAGTTTAAATAAGGAAACCCATAAGCCCTCTGAATGTGGAAGAACAAGGAAGACTAGACATAGAGTGGTATAAGATTAGACATGCAGCTGACTACCCTTCCTCATCACCAGGATTCCTGCTATGTTGCCATACACAAAGAACTGGCCAGGTACTTTCTTTATTAAATGTATTTTATTTTAGATTAAGGGACACAATAAGAGAGAACGAATGTAAGGTCTCCATGAGACAGTTCACAGCATATGTCTCCTTCGTAAGGGCTGCAGCAACTCTGAGAATATAATGGCTGCTGTCTCTGCATACAGAAAGAGTTTAAAGAAATGTAAAGGTGCAGTACCCAGAAAATACAGGCAGCACAATCTCAAGCTACATATACCACACTAAACATCCCTAGCTCAGACGCATAAAGACCAGGGCCTGAAACAAACTCCACATTCAAATCTCCACAGACTCTGAGGAGAGGGTTCAGGATATGCAGCGAAACATAATAGCATCCCTGTGTCTCTTTAATGGGTCACACCAATCCCCCTGACCTGTACAACACCCTCCCCCCACGTTAGATATCTGGATCCAAATGCCACAGCTCAGGCCCATCTCTAAAACAGAAGTAAAGTAACTTAAAGATCTGTTTCCCCAGTGAACTGTGGACTATCACAATTTAGATACAATATTTTGCCAAAATGAACAAAATCCAACTTTGTGTGGACAATAGGCTCCCAACATTTTAAGACAGCAAAGATAATACACAGAGGAAACAGCTCTTTTAAGAATGAAACTTGACACAGAACTTTAGATGTAATGCTCCAAGATCAAGACTTCTAATAGGAATCAAAGAATATATAGGAAAGATTTCTCCCCAACCCCAAGTGCTTTACGCCAATAGGATTCAATTCACCCCCTCCTGCAGAGAGCCTAACTAACGGGCTTTGTGTGTCAAACACACAGGGGTTCATGTAGACAGAGCACCCTCCCCACCATAACCTGTGACCAGGACACAGAGTGGCTTCCAGCTGATTCACAGACAATATTCCAGCTCCTGGATTATATAACCTCTGTACACCTGAGTGGGGCTTTGTTGCCTACTGAATTTGCATACTCATGGAACCAGTGGCAAAAGCCCTTGCCCCTCAAACTGTTCCACTACAGTGGGCATCACAGAACTGGCATGGAGACAACTCTTCTGGGAGTAGGAGACACAGGGTCACTCTGAGTGCCTGGTGCATGTCAAGTCGACTCATTGCACAGTGAACTAGAGTGGCTCCACTGAGCTGAAAAAATGTGAAAATGTGAAAAAAATAAAAGAAAGAAGCAAAGCAAATACAGTACAGTAACTCCTCATTTAAAGTCATCCTGGTTAAAGTTGTTTAGTTTGTAAGTCACTGTTCTATTAGAAAACATGCTTGTTTAGAGTTGCGCAATGTTCTGTTATAACGCTCTCCACCCCACCCCACCCCCCGCCAGCACCTCCGGCTCGCCAGCGGGCCCGGCAGATCAGCGCCTCCCCCTCCCTCTCCACGCCTCCCGCCTGCCACAATTAGGTGTTTCGTGGTGTGCAGGGAGGTTGGGAGGGAGGGGGGAGCAGCGAGGACACGGCGCACTTGGGGAAGCAGAATTGGGTGGGAAGAGGTGGGGCGGGGTGGAGTGGGGAGGAAGAGGTGGGGCAGGGCTGGGGCCTTACAGGAAGGGGTAGAGTGGGGGTGGAGTCTGGGGCAGAACCAGGGGTCGAATACCCCCCCGGCAGTTTGAAAAGTCAGCGACTGTGGCCCCAGAAGCCTATGGCTGTCTCCAGATCTGCAGGGATACAGAGGCCCAGTGCCTCTGCATTGTGTCCCCCAAGGATACCATGCAACCTGGCAGATTGGTTCCCTTAGGAGATGACTGATCTTCCCAGCACCCCGGGGGCTAGGACGGTGTTCAGTGACTAACTGGAGCAGGCATTTGTGTGATCTGCTGCTCAGAGTCCAGCAGAGACATCCCCTTCAGGTGCTTGGGAAGGATGCAGCACAGTGTCCCTTCCTATGTGCTGCCACTTGCCTGCTCTGCCTGGATCCCCTATCAAGCCCAAACCCGCAGAGCTTGCACGGGGAGGACTCTGCAGGCCTAGGAGTGGGGATGTTGTTGGCCCACACCCTCACCAGAGCTCTGGGGCCAGAGGATATTCACTTACCTAGTCACAGCTGTGAGTCAAACCGCATATAATGTCTTTTGTCTGGCGAAAAAAATTTCCCTGGAACCTCCTCCGCACCCCCACCCCATTTATATTAATTCTTATGGGGAAATTGGATTTGCTTAACATCGTTTCACTTAAAGAAGCATTTTTCAGGAACATAATTGCAATGTTAAGTGAGGAGTTACTGTATTAAGGCTAAGAAGGAGAAGACATAAAGGACCAGTGGGAGAGGAATGAGGCAAAAGTCGTCTCTGGCCTAACTCCTTCCAAGTCAAAGGAGTAACTTAGTTACTCCCCCACAAAGCTTACTAGCTATCTTTTCATTTTATTGAGTGTACAGTTCTTGGCACAATGGGCCCCCGATCTTTGTTAGGGCCTCTAGATGCTACTATAATGCAAATTATAACAACAACAAACAAAAACAACAAAAGACTTTGGCCTAATGGGACAGATGCTGCTCTCAGTTGCACCAGACTAGTGTAAATCTGGAGGAAGTCCATTGAAGTCAGTGTGTGGTCACTCCAGACTGACATCAGTTTGAGAGCAGATAAAGCTCTCTGTGTCTGTGTTTAGAATGATATAATCCAAGAAAAGGATTTTGTAAAAGGAGACAACCTAGAAAAAATAAAGTAACAAGCTCTCAAATTCTTACTCTCTGTAGTACTGTGGTCTGTTAGAAGGTATCATCCATGGAAATAACATAACCTTCATTTGCTTCAGTGGGTTTTTTCCATAATTTACTCCAGAGATTTTATTTAAACAATAAATAGGAAATATTCTCACATACAGCTGTGCAGGATATCTGTCTACAAGCCTTTTTTCCAGGGTGGGAGCTTGTCCTTCAGGCATTGCAGTCATGGAAAGGAAACCAACTAATGTGATCCAGGAAGCAATAATCCTGCAATTCTAATTTAGAATCCATTCCACACCAGAGTATCACAAGACCGATATAGTGATATCCCTATATAAGCACTTGTACAAAACTTAGCAGAGTCCCTGCCATTACAATCCAACAAAAAGGCTACCAGCCCCTCCATTAAACTCTCCTCAGTTTTTGTAAATAGAGATATCAAATTACTAATAAAGGAGTTACCATGCAAATATCCCCAACACACACACACTTTTTTCTTACATCTGAACCAAAATACTATTATTTGTTGTAAGGTGAGGTTTGTTGAAAGTCACAGACTTTTGTGTCTGACTCATGTTGTTAATTTTGTGTGTATGTAAAATTTCACAAATGAATTAAAATGTTTGTATTGCTTACAAAGATAACACTGCTCCTCACCTAATGGATAATTTGAACAGGTTCACAAACACTGTATGTACTGAATGAATGTTTGGCTATCCCATGCAAATATTTTAGTCATATATATTTCCCAAAACCTAGGCAAGGACAAAGGGCCTAATTCCCACTTGATTTAAATGGATGCCACGAGAGTTTGAAGAAAGTGTAACAGTAGGCTTTATCTCCCTAAAACAAGATGTGATCTCAGCTTTTGGCGCTGACTGCAGAGAGAGGGGGGGAAAGAAAATACATGAAATGATATATAAGGACACTCTGGTTGCCAGGAATTAATGCCAGAATATTCTCAGTGGTTTAGCTTCTCTTCTTTTATGGTCACAGAGCTAAGCCCATGCCAGAGCTAGCACAGCTCAAGCCATCAGTGACTATTGCCAGCCCCTGGTTATTTTTTGTCACACTGTAGCATTTGTTTCAGAATGCTGCTTAGTCATGGTATTCTGCCGGAGCCCATAATGGTGACTGTAATGTATGATATGACAGGAGCGTGGCTCAGTACACTTCAGTTGCTAAAAATAAAAGGATGAGCATCTTTTAAAAGAACTGATACAATCACTTTGAACCGTGATAACGTCATTAGAATATAATGGGATAAATCAGAAGAACTTCAGCAAAATCCTAATAATGGATGTGGGAACACTTTACAGAGAAAATATTTGCCTAGCTACAAGTTTTCAGTTTCCAAACTCAAATTTCCATACTCTAAATTTGGAGTCATGTCTCTCGGTGTCTCTCAACATCCCCTCCACCTCCCCAACACACACACACCTGGTACAATAAAACATAAATGGATCCCACAGAAAATGGCACATCTTAATCTTAAACAATTTTCTTAAATTAATGTAGTTTGCTTAAAATGTGGCTCTAGTATGCCTGCGAAAAAGGCAGCTTCTTATCCGTCAGAGCCCTCTGTATGTTCAGAGTCCTGTCCTACTAACTGTTTTTTTTTCCACTAACTTGAGCCCTGGATAATCAGCTGTGAGCTAAAACAGAGTTAGTTGGATTCAAATCCTTCTGTGCATCATCCTAAATTTCAATCTGTTTTCCCTGTGCAAAACACTGGAGTTGCACAGGTGTCATGACCTACAGAGCTAGTGGTGATGTATAAGAAAAGAACCCAGCTTGACTCTCAGATCTCAGTTGGAGTAGGACAAATGTAGGAAAAACACACATTTATTTAATTTTGCAAACTGGGCTCATTTGATCTGGAGTCAGTGAGAGAACAAACAAGCCCTGTAATACCATTTTACAGAGTCACTTTTCAGAGTAGACTCACACTTTAACTATTTTCCCAGTATAAATACATTGCAGTCCACTGAAATACAAAGCTACAGTCCAGGTTTACTACCATTTCCTTTTTCCCCATTTGAAAGTACCTAACCACCAGGGTTCTCATTGCCCCACCCCCTGAAGCAGTTCGGGAGGTTGCAGGACCTTTTCTACTGGGACAACCGGCGGGAGAGCTATTATTAACCATGAGCTGCAACTCAGACCCATATACATGCAGCACTACCAGGCCTACCACATGAAGGTAAATCACTACTGCTACTTTAGGTATTTTTTGATAGTGATGAGAAATATGTCAAACTGTTGCTTAAACCAATACTATTTTGCTGTGTAATTCAGAAGTCACATCTGTCAGGAGAGAAAGAGCTGCCACTTTTATTAACAGCCTAAGCACTCAGCTCTATCTGAGTCTGCTCAGACTTTTGGAAAAATCTCAATCCCATTGGATATGCTCAGAGAATTAGTATAGTCAACCTATACTTTCAACAAACCTCACCTTACAACAAATAATAGTATTTGGTTCAGACGTAAGAAAAAAGTGTGTGTGTGTTGGGGATATTTGCATGGCCCCTTGCATGGTAACTCCTTTATTAGTAATTTGATATCTCTATTTACAAAAACTGAGGAGAGTTTAATGGAGGGGCTGGTAGCATTTTTGTTGGATTGTGCTGGGGATATTGAAACTAATCCTGAAAATGCTGAATGCCACATGTGATATACTAACCACCCCTAATCCACACTATTAATTAGAGTTGCAGATATTCAGCACCACACACAAGGACCTCAGCATCTGATAGGATCAGGGCCATTGAGAATAGGATTATCTATACAACCGGTAAAGCAAAGTAACAGTTTCTGTTCAGAGCTGAGGGAAGCTGTGGTCAAGCTGTCAGTAACATGTACACACCTCTTTTTTCTTTTATATTGAGCTTTTACATTGCAAAATGAGCAACAGAAACAGAATGACAATAACATCATAAAGTAAGCAGCACAGAAGACTCAGTGGCTGAAAATGAAAGGATGAGGTATGTGATTTTGAAGTGAACTGTATCATCACCTTAAACAGAATTTAAGAGGATAAATTACTAATTCAAAAGCCTAAAAAACAAACCTAATCCCTAATTATGTTGATATACTTCACATTTACAGCTATGATCAAGGTTTGTGTGGATGTGAGAAAACATCACTGACAGCAACAATTTTTCAGATCGGGCCACATCACTCCAGCGACCTGATTCAAAGTGTCTAGCTTTCTGACAACATTTGTCCCCATAATCTGGGGTCATGGGAGTGAAGAGCATTACAGCACTAGATACAGCCAGCTATAGAGCAAGCAGACACAACGAAAATGTTTCCATGTAGCTTTGCCAATGCACCTACGTGTGTATTCAAGGTTCTCATATGGCCCTGATTGCTGTATTATCTGAGCACCTCATGATCTTTAATGTATTTTTCCTCACAACCTCTGTGAGGTAGGGAAGTGCTGTTATCTCCATTTTATAGGTGGAAAGCAGAGGTACAGAGAGACCAAGGGCTACATTTTCAAAGCTACTTAGGCGTCTAAAGATGCAGATAGGCACTTCTGAAAAATTCACTAGGTGCCTAAGGCAGAGGTGGGCAAACTATGCCTGCGGGCCACATCCGGCCCGTAGGACCGTCCTGCCCAGCCCTTGAGCTCCTGGCTGGGGAGGCAAGACCCCGGCCCCTCCCCTGCTGTCCCCCATCCCCCGCAACCTAAGCTTGCCATGCCACCAGCTCTCTGGGTGGAGGGGCTGTGAGCTCCTGCCGGGCAGTGTGGCTTGTGGCTGGCTCTGGCCTGGTGGCGCGGCTGCTAGTCCTGGTGCTCTGAGCGGCATGGTAAGGGGGCGTGGAGTGGGGGGTTGGATAAGGGGCAGGGGATCCTGAGGGGCAGTCAGGGGACAGGGGGCGGTTGGATGGGGTGGAGGTTCGTGGGGGGAGCGGTCAGGGGACAGGGAACAGGGGGCAGTTGGGTGGGGTGGAGGTTCTGGGGGGGGCAGTCAGGGGACAGGGGGGTTGGATAGGCGTGGGAGTCCCGGGGGGCCTGTCAGGGGGCAGGGTTGTGGATAGGGGTTGGGGAAGTCAGGGGATAGGGAGCAGGGGGGTTGGTTAAGGGGTGGAATCCTGGGGGGTGATTAGGGGTGGGGAGTCCAGGGAGGGGGCAGTCAGGGGACAAGGACCGGGGGGGTTGGATGGGTCAGGAGTTATGAGGGGGGGCAGTCAGGGGGCGGGAAGCGGGAGGAGGCAGATAGGGGGTGGGGGCCAGGCTATTTGGAGAGGCACAGGCGTCCCTACCCAGCCCTCCATACAGTTTTGGAACCCCGATGTGGCCCTCAGGCCAAAAAGTTTGCCCACCCCTGGCCTAAGGATATGTCTACACTGCAGCTGGGAGGTGTGATCCCCAGCATGGGTAGACGGACTTTTGCTAGCTTCACTCAAGCTAGCTTGCTAAAAATAGCAGTGTGTATGTTGCAGCGTAGGTGATGGCTCGGACTAGCCACCTGAGCTCAGACCCAGGGGATCAGGTGGCCATGGATAGCTAGCCAGAACCACCACCAGTGTCATAATGTCCACACTGCTATTTTTAGCATGCTAGCTTGAGCTAAACCAGCGCGTCTGTCTACCTATGCTGGGAATCACGCTTCCCAGCTGCAGTGTAAACATAACCTAAGGGCTTGGCTGGTAAGTACCCACTGGAAGTCTATATGCATATTTGGGTGCCTAAATATCTTTGGAAATCTGGCCCAAAGTCACACAGGAAACCTGTGCAGGCAGAACAGGTGCTTGAATCTAGGTTTCTTAAGGCCTACACTAGTGCCTTAATCACTGGACCATCCTTCCTCTCTCAGGCTGCCTTCTAAGGCTCTGTCTATAAGAGAAAAGTTTCACCAGTTTAAATGGATTTGTAAAATTGGTAAATTACCAACTCCTATTACACTGGTATATGCCTCCATATTGGGTGTATGTACTGCTTCAGCTAGATCAGTTTGAAATCCATTTAAATGAACTGGTGCAATTTTCCCCCTGTAGACAAGACCTTAATCTTAACATTTATGTGCCTCCTGCTGTTATTATTCTAGGCCTATGCCTTTTAGCAACCAAGAATTCTAATCTGGCAAGTTCTGAAGGCATGTTTTGATACAGATAGGCTTCCTAAGAGCTAAGACGAGAACAATCAATGAATTAATTTTCACTTGTGGCTCAAAACAGGACTTGAACTCAAATACCCTGAGATGATGAAAGTTCCTACCTTCTGGGCAGAGGATGGCAAACTACAGCCCATGGGCTGGAACCGGTGTCAGGCTTTCAATCCGGTCAGCGGGATTGCCAGCCTCCTGGCGCAGCAGGACAAAGGCAGGCTCCCTGATTGCCCTGGCCCTGCGCCACTCCCAGAAGCGGCCAGCAGCACATCCCTGAGGCTGCTGAGGGGGCAGAGGGGTCCGTGCGCTGCCCTCGCCTGCAGGCACCGCCCCCCACAGCTTCCATTGGCTGGGAATGGGGAACCGCGGCCAATGGGGGCTTCGGCGGTGGTACCCACAGGCAAGGCATCACGCGGCAGAGCCACTTGCTCCACCCCACCCCCAGGAGCTCCTGCTGCAAATGTTAGCCACTTCCGGGAGCGGTGCGGGGCCAGGGTAGGCAGTAGGAGCCTGCCTTAGCCCCACTATGCGCTGCTGCCACCCCGAAGCCACTCGAGGTAAGTAGCACCAGGCCAGAACCCACATCCCGAGCCCCTCCTGTACCCTGCACCACAACCCCCTGCCCTGAGCCCCAACCCCCTGCCTTGAGCCCCTGCCACACCCCCTGCCTGCACCCCAACCCCCTGCCCTAAGCCCCCTCCTGCACCCTGCAACCCAATCCCTTGCCCTGAGCCCCTTCCTGCACACCGCACCCTCTCCCACACCCCAACTCCCGCCCTACATTCATGGCTCTGCATACAATTTCCCCATGCAGATGTGGCCCTTGGGCCAAAAAGTTTGCCTACCCCTGTTCTAGGGCCATGATTAATCCAAATTAGAGACTGACATTTGACATCCAAAGTATACTAGTTAACTTATCTCCTTCCCCAATTCTGTCACTGCTTTTCCCCCTTTGCCATTTTCGTCGTCATTGCAGCACTGCTCAGCATAGTGGCGATCCCCATGGAGACCCTCCTTACCTCATGCTGTCAGATGCAACATAGGTTTGCCATAGTGGAACAGACCAATGATCCATCAATTTCAGTATCTTGTCTGTGACAGTATCCAATACCCGATGCTTCAGGGAAAGGTGAAAACTCTCGTTCCAAGTCAAAGAACTAGATGCTGATGCTGCAGAAATACCTGCTCCATATTCCCTTCTTCTTACAGAGGAAATTTAAGGAGCTTCTGTAGAATAAGCTGAGTAGACCCCTTATTATGCAAATAATCCCACTGGAACTCATGGATTAAGGTACTACTCAACATGAACAAGGGAGGAAGAATCAGGCCCATTTTTAGTAGGTTTTCCCCTCCCTGCTTAACTGGCTCATTCTAACCTGCTCCCCTTTGCTCTCTCACCACCATCGTCTTCTCACACTGCCCCCCGTCCCCCTTCACAGTACCATGTTCTCTCTCACTAAAACAAAAGGTGCATTTTTAGAGTACGTGAGAAAACAACAGAAGAATTTAAAAGAAAAGGGTGGATGGGGCAACATTTTAAGACCATTCTCTTTCTGGTTCTCTCAGGACTGGCTCCAAGTATGTTGGTGCTTCAGGTGAAGACAGGATTTGGTGCCATTGACCGTTAGTCAGCTGGGCTGACTGGAAGACAAGAATTCCATTTCACAAAAAATGGCAAGATTTCAATAGTTGTTTTTGTTCCACATTGGAATGAAAACTAGGCCTTTTGAATTTTTTTATGAGAAACAGTTGAGCGTTGTCCCAGAATAATCAATACGTAAGTGGTCAGGGAATTCACCTGGATGTGGGAAAGCTGCAAATAAGGCAGAGCAAGGACTTGAACCTGAGTCTTCCATAGTCCCAGGGAGTGCCATGACCACTGACTGGGCTATTGGCTATTCTGGGGTGAAACACTCTGGCTGTCTCTCCCTTCCCCTTAAATCCTGGGCCCAAGAAACCTCACCAGAAATTTTTTTTTATCAAAACTGCACATTTCTGCAAAAAGTTTCAATTCAATGAAAAAATATTGTTATCAAAAAATCCGTGACCAGCTCCACTCCAGAATCCTTTGTACAGCTATAGCAGAGCTCTCCCAGGGAGGGGAAAACCCTCTTGTGGTCCCTCTTGCCTGAAGATGAATGATTGCAATAGTGCCATGACCCTGCTGATTGTGGCATCGTAAGCAACCACCCCTGACAACATCACAATCTGATCTCACACGGGTAAGAATCGAGTCATTCCAAATCAAAGTCAATGAAGTTACACACATGTACATTATGTTTAAGTCTGGCCCAGTGGGAGGTGGGGCATTGTGTTTGTACAACACCTAGGGCAACATGGTCCCAGTCCATAACTAGAGCCCCTGAGCTCTATGGTAATACAAATAAATAAATCCAAACCAACAAACCTAAAATCAGCCTACACCTAAAACTAGCCTCACTCTTTCCCAGGCTGTCTCCATTCCCTTGCAAGGTCTCCTTATTGTGAATGCCACTAATTTCACATTCTACTTATAAAGGGACCCATACTGCAAGGTACTGAATGCCTCCGCCTCATTGGACCAGATTCTGATCTGATGTACACATATGTAACTTCACTGACTTCGGTTTGAAATTACTTCTGATTGACACCAGTTTGGGATTAGAATTGGGTTCACTGAGTTTAATGGAAGTTGAAGGCAGTTGGCACCAACCAGAATGCATTTAATACCATGCAGGGTTGAGCCCAAAGCGTTGTTCACTTGCAACAAAACTCCTGAAACTGCCCAGTCAAAAAGTGAATTGTTTGCATTTGGTTAGAACACAACGTATACTTTGCCAGTGTTTTGCTTTGCTCTCTCTCTCTCTGTATTAACTTCCTCCTACTGCTCCTCTGACAGCCAATTATTTCAGCTATCCTTTAAGAAAACAGGACTTGCGCTATACTCAGGTAAATTTACTTGTAGTATGCTTAACAAACCATGTAACAGGAAAGCACCAGAAGGGATATTCAAGTAAAGCACATCTGCAGGATGTGCAAATCAGGGTCAAACCAAGGAATTTGGCAACTCTGTACGGAAATGATGATAGCAAATTTTTTTTTTTTAAATCTCATGCAGTTTACCCATTCAGCAGGGACACTGTTTCCTATTTCAAGACATTTCCAACCTACATATCTCCAGGCAATGTAAACACATTTCAGGATTTGGTACAGCTCGTTAAAGCGAAAAACTATAAACAAGGGCTTTCTAACACACCACTGCTAGTTCCAGCTAACTAGGAACTGGATTAACCATCCCGGCACGTGATATGCTGTATATGCTAGAAACAGCATAAGGGTAAACTATAGGATTCCAGTGATCTCAACCATGTACTAAATTTGATTATGTCCAAAGAACCTAGAGCAATAAAGATTTCTGTATCTAATTGCTAATTGCTAATTGCTAATTGCTAATTGCTAATTGCTAATTGCTAATTGTCTCATTTATCATGTAGTAGTGAGATGGAGGAGCCGTCGAGACCTCAGAGAGACAGTACTATTTCAAACAGTACTACGTCAACGCTCACAAGGGAACTTTTACTGCACACCACCGGGGTCCTCACGGAGAGTTAGTGCATGACATGCATTGGGGCACACTAGGATTTACACCCCAGCTGGTGTGCACTAACTCAACATGTAGACAAGCCCTCAGATTTCCTCAAAATTCGGCAGCCCTATTACTTAGATTTTATGTAGAGAAGAAACGAGGTCATTCCATATACGACAGATCTGAAATCTCTTATTTTGCCTCATCTTAACTTCAGTGAATGCTAATGATGGTTTGCTGGATTCTGCTTTTGTGTTTGATAAAAACCTAGGGAATAAATGACAGCGCAAGATACCGACAAAGCAGCTCAGTTTTGGCCAGTGCTAAAGGACCTGTTTTAAATGGTTACACTCTTTTCGGAACTCCGGTTGCAAATAATTGCTGAAGTTAACCAGCGGAGGAGACAGGCTTCAGATACAAAACACTGCTGGCTTCCATTAATTACAAACCCAAGAATAAAACATGGTGAATAAAAGCAGCAGATAATGGCTTCTAGGAAACAACAGACTTTGCTGACCCGCAACTGGTTCGTTGGGATAGGCACTATCTGTGCAGCAGCGATGGAATGTCAGATTGGTTAACAGTAATGAAAATGGCTGTTAAGTGTCTTATTAATGTGCACTTTGTGATTCATAATCTCAACCTACATGTCCTTAAGAAGCCCTCAATTTTTAAGTGAAGTTGACAAATTTCCTAAATGTTTTTCAGATTTTATCACCATTTGGCAGCTAGGAAAATGAGAGGAAGTCTTGCTGCTGTGAAATCAAAGTTCAGCTTTTTACCTCATGTGTGATGGGGGAAGTGGATGGAATAGAAGGATTGTGCCGTACTCCTAGACACGATTAAGGCCAAGATTTTCAAGAGCAACTAGTCATTTTATAAGCCTCAACTTTTAGGTCTCCAACTTGAAGAGCCTTAAAGAAGCCTGCTTTGCAGAAGGGGCTGAAAACCACCTGCTGGAAGTCAGACCCCTTTAAGAGATTCAAAGGGGGGCACCCAATGAGCCACTTTTGAAAATCTTGGCCAAATCAAACTACAGGCAAAGGCGATGAAGGTATCTCCCTGCAGGAAAACAAAGGACTTTGGGTTTCAGGTAACTTCCTTCTCCATGCATGTAAGGTTTTTAAGCAATTAAGTTATTTCAGAGGCACAATCTACTACTGTGTCAGGTTCAAATACTGTACAAGTGAATAAGTATGGCCCACATCTCTTAAAGGAAACTACAGGGACAACTGAAGACAAGCACAAAGCCAGAGTAAGATACTAAGCAGAGGTCACTGCTATCTCCCAAACATGTGAGCAAGTCATTGGGCTGCAATACAGTCCTTCCACAGCAGCTGCTGCTGCCACCTGTAGACTAGAATACCAGCAGCTGCTGATCTGTAACAGGTTTTTATTGCTGAAAGGTGATGTCACAAATGTTTGCTTTGTTCTGGACAAACTTTCATGGTGAACTGGCAAAGCATTAGAATTAGTTAGGGACCAAGAAATTCAGTTATTAGGATCCCACTTCTCTGCCCTGTGATTCTGATGATGACATGGCCAGGGCTTAATTAATGAGTGATGCATATTTAAAGTTTGAAGCCAACACTTCAAGTTGGGTGACCTTTTGGAAAGGGCATTTTCTAACTCAAAATTTCAAGTGCTCAGCAGACTGCTATCCAGAATAACTATTTTGCTGGCATCTACTGCTTTGTGAGAGAGGGGATTCACTCAAAAACAAGCTTTGGGCATCATTAGAAACAGTAGCATAAATGAATTGATAATGATATCAATTAATGGGTCATCTCTCAAGGATTGTGATACAGATGGGACACTGACTGATGGAATTTTGACAGCAAAGCCACTCATCATATTGAAAGCCTGTCAAATTGAACGTCACATTTCTGTCTGAAAATGTACTTATTATTACAAGCAACCTCTAAATTTACTATCACAGCATTTAGACAAAATATGTATTTTCCTCCCCACCCTAGTGTGCTTACTTTGTGTAATTGAGAGCACTTTGTGTATAGTTATTTTCACTGATTTGGTTGGTGGTGCACACTCTTTCCAGTGGGAAGGGAAGGTGCTTACCCAATACAAGAGCAGCAGAGTACAAACTGAAAGTGAACTGGCAATAAGCAGGAGACAAGAAAAGATGGGCATGAGCATGGTTGGTAGCATGGCTCTTGGGATCATTCTAACAGAAACAGGGCAACAGAAGAATACAAGAATGGCCATACTGGGTCAGACCAATGGTCCATCTAGCCCAGTATTTTGTCTTCTGACAGTGACCAATGCCAGGTGCTTCAGAGGGAATGAACAGAACAGGTAATCATCAAGTGATCCATCCCCTGTCTCCCATTCCCAGCTTCTGGTAAACAGAAGCTAGGGACACTTCAGAGCACGGTTTTGCATCCCTGACCATCCTGGCTAATAGCCATTGATGAACCTATCCTCCATGAACTAATCTAGTTCTTTTTTGAACCCTGTTTTAGTTTCGGCCTTCACAACATCCTCTGGCAACGAGTTCCACAGGTTGACTGTGCATTGTATGAAGTAGTACTTCCTTTTGTTTTAAACCTGCTGCCTATTAATTTCATTGGGTGAAATTGTGTTCTTGTGTTATGTGAAGGAGGAAACAACACTTTCTTATTCACCGTCTCAACACCAGTCAGGATATAATAGACCTCTATCATATCCCCTCTTAGTCGTCACTTTTCTATGATGAACATAGGATCATAGAATCATAGAATATCTGGGTTGCAAGGGACCTCAGAAGGTCATCTAGTCCAACCCCCAGCACAAAGCAGGACCAATCCCCAACTAAATTATCCCAGCCAGTGCCTTGTCAAGCCTGAACTTAAAAACTTCAAAGGAAGGAGATTCCACCACCTCCCTAGGTAACGCATTCCAGTGCTTCACCACCCTCCTAATGAAAAAGTTTTTCCCCATATCCAACCTAAACCTCCCCCACTGCAACTTGAGACCATTACTCCTCGTTCTGTCATCTGCTACCACTGAGAACAGTCTAGATGCATCCTCTTTGGAACCCCCTTTCAGGTAGTTGAAAGCAGCTATCAAATCCCCCCTCATTCTTCTCTTCTGCAGACCAAACAATCCCAGTTCCCTCAGCCTCTCCTCATAAGTCATGTGTTCCAGTCCCCTAATCATTTTTGTTGCCCTCTGCTGGACGTTTTCCAATTTTTTCACATCCTTCTTGTAGCATGCAGCCCAAAACTGGACACAGTACTCCAGATGAGGCCTCACCAACGTTGAATAGAGGGGAACGATCACGTCCCTCGATCTGCTGGCAATGTCCCTACTTATACAGCCCAAAATGCCATTGGCCTTCTTGGCAACAAGGGCACACTGTTGACTCATATCCAGCTTCTCGTCCACTGTAACCCCTAGGTCCTTTTCTGCAGAACTGCTGCCTAGCCATTCAGTCCCTAGTCTGTAGCGGTGCATGGGATGCTTCCGTCCTAAGTGCAGGAATCTGCACTTGTCCTTGTTGAACCTCATCAGATTTCTTTTGGCCCAATCCTCTAATTTGTCTAGGGCCCTCTGTATCCCTACCCTCCAGCATATCTACCTCTCCTCTGAGTTTAGTGTCATCTGCAAACTTGCTGAGGGTGCAATCCACGCCATCCTCCAGATCATTAATGAAGATATTGAACAAAACCGGCCCCAGGACTGACCCTTGGGGCACTCCACTTGATACCAGCTGCCAACTAGATATTGAACCATTGATCCCTATCTGTTGAGCCCGACAATCTAGCCAGCTTTCTATCCACCTTATTGTCCTTTCCTCCAGCCCGTACTTCTTTAACTTGCTGGCAAGAATACTGTGGGAGACGGTGTCAAAAGCTTTGCTAAAGTCAAGGAATAACACGGCCACTGCTTTCCCCTCATCCACAGAGGCAGTTATCTCATCACAGAAGGCAATTAGATTAGTCAGACATGACTTGCCCTTGGTGAATCCATGCTGACTGTTCCTGATCACTTTCCTCTCATGTAAGTGCTTCAGAATTGATTCCTTGAGGACCTG